>NC_089685.1:67208384-67511415 GCF_031753505.1 Anomalospiza imberbis
CTGGACAGGCAGGGGATGTGGGTCTGTGTGAACCTCCTGTAGTTCAACAAAGAGAAATTCAAGGTCCTACACCCAGGTCAGGGCAATCCCCAACACACCGACAGGTTGGGCAGAGGAGTGATGGAGAGCAGCCCTGGGAGAAGGACTTGGGGGGAGATAGCTGATGGAAAGCTCACTATGAGCTGGCCAGAAATCAACTGTGCCCTGGGCTGAGCCCCCAGCATGGACAGCAGAGGAGGGGAGGGGGGATTCTGCCCCTCTGCCCTGCTCAGGTGAGACTACCCCCCACCCTACAGAGCTGCCTCCAGCCCTGGACCCAGCACAGGAAGGACAGGGAGCTGCAGGAGCTAGGCCAGAGCAGGGACACCAGGATATTCTGAGGGATGGAGCAGCTCTGCTGCAAGGTAAGGCTGAGAGAATTGGGACTGTTCAGTCTGGAGAAGAGAAGTCTCCAGGGGGACTTCATAGAAGCCTTCTAGTATCTAAAGGGGATCTACAGGGAAGTTGAAGAGGGACTCTTCATCAGGAACTGCAGAGGTAGAATGAGGAGTAACGGATGCAAATTGAAAGGGGGGAAATTTAGGTTGGGTATTAGAAGTAAATTCTTTACTGTGAGGTTGGTGAGGCACTGGAACAGGCTACCCAGGGAAGCTGTGGATGTCCCATCCCTGGCAGTTTTCAAAGGCAGGTTAGCTAAAGCCTTGAGCAACCTGGTTTAGTGGGAGGTGTCCTTGCCTGTGGCAGAGAGGGCTAGAGATAGATGGTTTTTAAGGCCCCTTCCATTCGTTAACATTCTGTGACATCACCTTACAACATTTCTGTGTCAGTTTTAAGAAAGGGAGGGTAATCCTAATCTTGTGGAAGAGCTTGTGTTGTCTTGACAGGAGCTGGAGTTCTGTGCATTTATCCTCGCCATGCCGTGCCTTCACTAGAGAATGTTCTCTTGATTTGAGGACACGTTTGGACTGCACCTCTGCCTTCTGCTCAGTAGTGTCGCTGACAGTGCACAAACACATTTTCAGTCTGTGTCTCACTGTCTTTTGCTGTGACTCTCCTTTCCCAGGGCAATCTTTGGACTTCTGGACCTTTTTTGCCTGACTTTGGGATGCAAAGTGAATGCTTACAGAGGCAGAGAGATGGGTAGTCAGATATCTAGTGTTGCCATTGATTGCTGCTGATTTATTTCTGTTTTGAGGGTCTTTTGCTTTCAGTAGTGGCATGGAAAACACAGTGGGTGGTGGAGGAGGTTAGCAGGGGGAATTTGCACATAGAGGAGGGGAGCAGAGCAGAGCTCCTTTGTTGGCACAATTCAGACTGGACAAGTTTCAGTGATGAAGAGTGAGACTTAAAAATTGCTTAGATTCTGGTTCTCATGCAAATAGGGCTTTACTTGCCCAAGAACATCTGTAGCACCTAGAATCATAGAACAGAATATCCTGAGTTAGAAGGGACCCACACGGATCATTGTAGTCCAGCTCCTGTCCCTGCACAGCACAGCCCCAGGAATCCCACCCACTTCTCATTCTGTGATATAGTTGGTTGTCTCCTCTGTGACCTTCCTGCGCCTTGTACACAAGGTTACAAAGGAAGAATCCAATCCAGCCATGTTCCCTGTCCCCATGTGAAGTCTTCCTACTCCCAAATAACCCAATGCACATGCCTGGATTAAAAAGAAGCCCCAAGCTGAAAAGCTGCAAGAATGCCTTTGCATCCTGGACACAGACAGTCACAGCTTCTGCTCCTCAAGGCTACTGTCTTCCCAACACGTCCACTGTCATTCAAGGAAAACAAGAATTTTTTTTTTTCTACTGGCACAGAAAAAAAGGAAATAAGTTTGCCTTTCCTCCCCTGGAAGGAGAAGCTTGTGGGTGGACAAATGAGGTGGGAAATGAAAGTTATTTCTATGTCTTCACTCAATGTATAATATTCACACTGCAGTTGTTTTTGTTCTGTGACTCAGGTCAAAGATTTCAAAGTAGTTTATTATGCATCCACTTCACAGCAGAATCTCTTTGGATCTAACAAACCAAGTGTATGTCACCATTTGACCTTTTAAGCAAACTACAGCTTCCTGAAGAGAGGTGGTACTCGCCACTAACAGTAATGCCCAGGGATGTTATTAAGACAACAAAGCTTCCTTTTCTTGATTAAAATGTAAAAATGTAACATTTCAAGTACTGACCACAATTTACAACATCTTCTAATCAGAGTCCAGGATGTTACCATTCTGATTGTAATTTGTCTACCTAGAGCTGACCCGAAGTTTTAATTGAACTAGGTTTGGTTTGAATTTTCAGATATAGTTTTCTGTAGTGCATGTAGTCCCACTGAGCTCACTTCTACACTGAAAAAGTTAAAAAAAAATGTAGAAGGAATCCTTTAAGATATATCTGCATTTATGCCATAAAAATAGTAAAATAATAAAATTTGATCTATACATGAACAGTTTGCTTCCAGTCCCTCAGAGTCTTCACCAGGTGATTTCACATGGAGGTATGTATCATGGAGTGCTACAGCACCCTTCTGAAGGAAAGGCAACATGGGAAAGGCAATGCAACCCATGACTGGTTTTTATTTACCATTTTCCCTACTCCTTTTAGTACCACAGCCAAAAGTAAGTGAATCTGCAGAGACATCAGTCAATTCAATACTTCAAGAAGTAAGCGAATTCTTATCCTTCTGCAAAAATATAACTATAACCTTTCAGACCTGAAGCCACCCCAGCACAGACTCTTGTCTCTTCTTACACTCTACTAAGGACTTATGAACCTGGTTTCTACTCTGTATTAGCTTCAAATAATTGAGAAAAGTCCCTTTCTTGCCCCAGCTGAACTCTTAGCCTTGTGATTTTACCAGTCCATGCAGCCTCAGTCACCCTGCAGCATACTTCACTTTTGAGATGCATGCAGCAAGGTTGTGACTTGGGGGCTACACACAGCTGTGACAAAGCTGTCTGATCCTTTTCAGGGTATATCTTCTGAGGGGACAGAAAGGGTAAATGGATTTATGTGGAAAAGTGTGAGATAAGGGGAATATATTCAGGACATCATTTTAGACAATCTTCTTGAAATGCTACAACTAGACTCGGTCTTGCTAGAGAACTGACCTGCCTGTTCATCACTCCTAACTTGGCATCTTTAACCAATAATGTATTCATAGCACACTAAAATTAAAAATACTTTAAAGAAAGAAACTGGAAACTAAAGAGAAACAAGGCTTTCTGCTATTTACATGGCACTGTAGTGACAGACAAGGTGAAGAACTTTGGGGGAGGTCAGGTTTTAGAAGGTGTGGGAAGAATGGATTCTGTTTTGCCATTTTAGATTGTTGGCTGCTTTGCTGCCTACAAATTACATCTAGATGGAGAGTAGCTTAAGTTCAGAAAGGCAGAAAGGTGCCTTATGTTATTTAAATCTAAGTATGCAAAATAAGACATCTACCATGTTCTTTTTCCCACTGAAAGAACTCTCACTAACAATTACTCAAAGCAATCAAACATACAAAATAGTCTCTTCTCAGACTTAAAATTGCAGTAGTTCATAATTTTTAAAACCAAGTAAAAAAAAACAGCTAAGGGATTTGACAATTTACTTTTTTTATTCTCACTCCTAAAATGCTGAATCCATTTCAATCCCAGCTGAGGACAAGGACAGCCAACAACAACACATCACTCCTAGCAGGATACCTTTTCAGGTCCTCTTCTGGGATGCATCAAATGTTGATGACCAAATTATGACCCTTTCCACTTCCCTTACTGAAAGCATAGCATTTTTGCCAACAGTCATCAGCCAAGGTTTTGAAAAATATGAGGCACAGGACTATGCCTAAGTTACTAAAGCAATTTCCCCACTATCAGGCAGGTAGGTTCTTAAGCAGTTTCATGTGACCTCAAAGCTGTCAGGTACTTGTCATCTTAAAAACAAGATATGACTTAGGTATTGGTACAGGTTGAGCACCTCGGGGTCACCATCCTTTTCTCTGAAAACTTCAGGCTGGTGGCCTTAGCTCTGACACCCTTGAATTCCCTTCCAGAGAGGTAGTGGCTTTTTTAAATAAATGCCCCTTGTTTTCAACAGCATTTTATCTGTACGGGAGGTGTAGTGCCAAATTTTAATCTTATTGTGTTACAGAGAGAATCTGGAGCAATCCTGTCTACTTTCCAAAATCATGGTGTGTGCTCATGGCTTATCCAGTGATACACTCAATATTCCCTGAAGGAAAATGAGACAGCGTGTGTCACTAAGGCTCACATAATTTCTACTGAGCCACTGGGATCTATTTCATTCTATTCTCCTAAGTGGGCAAAGAGTGATAATGAATGACCTGACAAAGATTCATAGGTAGAGCGTAAGAACCATTGAAATATTTGTTTCAACAACTTTACAGTTTATTCAAGGCTTTCAGACTTTCTTGTTCTGCAGAATTGAGTGGGATGGCTTATGGGAGTAAACTTCCTTGTGAGGTTAAAATCAAATTCAGCAGTAGCTGCTCCAGAAAAATCATCAAACTTTCTTCATCCCTCCACTTTCCAAAATAGGCTGGACTAAGGAGCGGGTCAGAGGTGGAAGGATGCAACGCAAACTTTCCTGAAAAGAAAGGCACATTGGAGTATTTTTTCAGCAATCTTTGTTCTCCCACTTGTTCTGCTTCAGTCAGTTGTGAGAGCATCCGTAAATCTAGTTTTGTCTTCTCAAAAAGTAAATTAAGAAGTTGTATTGGGAACCTGATATGTGATCACTGAAAGGGATCTTTGAAGCATCTCAGAGGAGTGCAATTTAGATCATGGGGCAAAACCTGGAGTCCAGTAAAATCAGCAGCCTCTTGACAATTATCGTTAATACAATTTCACACTGCTGACACCTTGATACATTTTCCCTTTACTTCAGACTTTCCCAGAACAAAAGACAGAAGAAAAGCACTCCCCACCCCATAGACCTTTTGCAACAGCTGCGTAGGAAGAAAATTAAACAAATTAATGTTTAGTGCCTGGGTAGTGCAAATACTATTTTTAAACAAGATGTTAGTGTAGGCTGCTTTTTTCACTTTTGACGACTTCTGCATCTGAGTAAAACCAGTAACAATGATAGCAGAATTTGATCAGCCACCATCATGAGGTGAATTTCCATTAATGACAACAATGTTTTGGCTACCAAAAAGTTACTGATTAAAATTACTCATTAACGAGGCACAGAATCATTCAAAGGACTTTGGAGTTATTCTTGATGAAACGGTTAATGATATTTTTTCACCCTCAGCTACTCTGTAACAGCTCTTGGGAATCCTGAAACTGAAAAATCTGTGTCTTATTTATAAATATCTTTTTATTTCAGTGGGACATACGCACTGCTCCAGAAATAGTGAGCTGTTCCCAGCTGCCGTGCTGCTCAAGGGCTGTTGTAACACTGTTCATGTGTGCTGCAGTAGAAGATGAGTCTGCTTTAGGGACTGGTTACATGTGCTGAGATACATGACACATTGGCTGGCACTGGTTTTGATTTTAAAATCATAACAGAGAAACCACTAACAACCTTTAGCAATGTCTCAACTATTAAGGCTGCATAATAAGGAATTATACAAAATTTGTAAACTACACAAAACCCCAGTAAAATGTCAAAATTTATTACAGCTGTGGGATGAGGAGGCAACTAGTTGAACTGAAGGGACTTAAATTAACATGTTTTAATTAAGTTCAGATAAACTAATGACTTAAAAGCAGAAATCTATGATAATGATCCAATAAACTATCTGAAATAAATGTTGGCAGAACTACCTTAAAGATATACTTTCCTTAACATTCATATCATTAGCATAAAAGATTGTGTTAAGAAATCTGAAGAGAAAGTGCAAGAATGAATGGACAACATCTTAGCTACAGTCTTGTCATTGGAGGAAGATTCACAGTTCATAGGGGAAACAAATTGCCCAACAGCATCCCTCATGATGCAGTTGAAAAATTAATGCCGGATTCATTGCCCTGTCAATCAGATGTCCATCACTGGGTCATCAAACCAGCTTCTTTACCAGGCACTAAACTGCTTTCTTCAAATAGATTTATTTAAAATAATTTGACACCTCCTATCCCTGTCCTCCATTTGAGCAAGGTGTATGGTTCTTTGCTTTGCATGGTCAGACAAAATTGCTTCTTTAATACATCCAGAGATGGCATATTGAGATTGATCTTGTTTTACTTCAGTACACTGAAGAGGACTAAAAACAGTGAAAAAACTGGACTGAGCTACCATCATCTTCAGTTCTGCTGCAGAGAAATAAAATATCAAATCCTTTTATGGGAATGTATGTCAGATTCAAGAAACTCAACAGACAGGCTATGGCCTAAAACTAGTGTAGCCTGCTGTAATCAGGGGATAAACACAGCATAGAGCAGTGGATCAATCCTGGTTTTGGAGAATTTTATGGAAAACTATGGCACATTCCATTCCTTTCTGTAGGAGCTCACACAGACATAAGTAGTGAATATCTTCTGGGAAATTTTTGGACAGCTGAGCTACTTGACTCATGAAGTAAAAATTTCTGTGGCCCCCCTCCCGCCATCATCTCATCCTCTCTTCTACTCTACTTCCTCATTTTCAAAATGGCATGTTGAACCACCTTCTGAAATGAAAGGCTGCCTCTTAGTGAAAGACAGCAAAAGCAGGAAAGGGCCCCGCAGAATCGGGCATACAGTAAAGTATTCCAGGCTGCTGTTGCCCAATTCATTTTGTTTGCTTAGAAGGTGGTGCAAATACTTGTAAGCTTTTCCTCAGGTGCAAACAGAAGGAAAATAACTATTCACTCAAAATCTGATTAAGGATATAAAGTCATCCAGTCGTCCCACGCTAGACTGACTCAGCCTGGTCTGTAAAATCCATGTATGAGCTTAAGAAAGCCACAGAATTACTAACACCCTAGTCTAACAGCTTTATCTAAAGAGAATGTTGTTTGGGTTTTTCAAAGCTGTTTCATCCCTTTTTCCTATTCCCTGTGAAGTATGAGTTTCAGAGGAGAAGGCATTTCAGGGTAGTGCTTGCTCTAAAGGCCAGATCTAAAAGGCATTTAGCCCCCTAACATGAGTTTGAGTAGTTTGTTTCCACTGGGAAATTACTGTTCTACATGCTCTGAGTGGCATGCCAGTAAGAATGCCAGTAGGAGAATTTCAAGTGACTTTTGTATGCACAGTTAGAACCTTGTATTGTTGCTTGTGGTTTTTGGTTTTTTGTTTTTTGCTAAGCCAATCCTCAGTAGTCAGCTTCCTTTTCTCCTAATCTGCAGCTGCTTCACTGACTATCCATCATCTTTATTACAGTGTCATTTCTATACGTCATTGTCTTACACTAATCAGAAGCAGACCAAGTGGGAAAGAAATTACTCCACAGGGATGAGGTCTGGTGCTGTAAACGATATGTTGAACAAGAGTGGAATTCAATGCAAGAGACGCTAGGCTTGTTTACACATGTTGAACTGATATCTTTTATCTGTGGGACACATTGCAGCTCTTTGTTGCGGTCATTTGTGGCCATCCTCCAGCACCGCTTTGCAGCAAGCCTGTAAGCAGTGAACAGCCCCACTGCTGCCACTATTGTCATTAAGCAGCATAAAACAAATCACCCACCATGGCGTGGTGATGAACTGGGGCCCAGCAGCCTGGAAACAGAAGTTGGTCTATGAGCAGCAGGACTAATGAAATCTAAAGATTCTTATTAATACATACCCAGTATGCCCTATATCCTCACATTGTAGGAACCTTCCCCGCTGCCTGGAAGAACTTTCCCAAAAATGACAGCAACTTATTCCACCTTTCCCAAACCACCCAATCCCATGTCATCTTCATCCCGTTTCACCTCCTACGTGCTTTTGGGAGCCTTGCTACCTCAGCAGGAGACAGGCAGTACGGTGAGAGTGCCATGCTATGGCTTTCCTTGTCATTTGACTGACTGCTATTTCTTATTTGTGACATTCAACAGAGGAAGCGAGTGAAGGTTGAGTCCTCCCTTTAGGGTTCTGTCAGGGTATCTTCCTTCCTTCTGTCCCCAAAATATCAATTTTTTTTTCCAAGTTATAACAGCTTACTGTTCCATTATGTCTATAATGAGACCATTATCCCTCTGTCAGGTTTACTTGATGGATTCCGCCCTGGGTTCAAAGGTTGTCAGAAAGACATAGATGGTCCAACAGGTATGATGGGTAAAGAAGTCTATTTCCTTAGAAAACCAGGCTAATTTATATTCTTGAAGTGAGACAGCCTTCACTGTAGTTGCTCCACCACTTTTGCCTTCAGAGCAAACTTTGTCACCCTATCAAATGCCTATTTTGCAAGACAGGTGTTATTAATTAAGTGCTTGAAATACATTACCACTCTGAGCAGCAATACTTGAAATCAGGAGAATTTTAAGAACGCCATTTCTTCACTTTTAAGCCATGGTGTAAGTAAAAGCAAGATCAACATGACCAGATAGGAAATTACTGAGGAACAGAAAGAAAAACCAATAAAGTTAAGGAAGTCAACTAAAAAGAAATTATAACAAATATGAACAGAAGAACAACCTTGAAAAAAAAGAAAATAATTATTTAGATTGTGGTTTCTCCTTGAGCCATTATCAGTCATCTGTCAGGTTTCAAGAATTAATTACAATATCAAAAATAAGTAGGAGCTTAATATATATAAACACCAAATGCACTCTTCGTGGTTTGAATGAAACTGCATACCAAATAAAATGGCCATGTTTTCAGTAGGTCCCTCCAGTGTCTGAATGAAAGACATTCTGTATAAACTTCCAGACAGTATTGGATTTTTTATACCTTTATCAACAAGTGTGTGACTTCAAAAGTGCAGCAGTGATTATTCAAAACTCCCAGTCAAAATGTAAACAAAGGTTTGTAATTATATGTAATTACACAAGTCTAATTTATATAGTTATAGATACACATATAAACACAGATAAAAATGCTGCTGAAAGGCATGCTATGATCTATGAATTAATTATATGTGTTTTGCCACCCACTACAGATGCCAAACCTTCGAAGTCTTTTCACATACTAAGGCCCTAATTATTCAGTAACTACACAGCTGTTAAATGCTGATATTGCATTCATAAAGTCCACTGGAAATTTGGATTGTTGATGCAGTTCAGAAGTTTAGTCCTGAAAAGCTGGATGCACTGGCAGTGATATCACCAAGATGTTCTCACTTAGTCACAAGGCTCTGACTTTGTCAGTCAGTTGCCTAGGATAACTCTTCATAAATAGGAAGGCATTGGAAAGAGAAAAGAACTCAGAAACAAAAAATACATTGCTTTTCCAGTTACCTGAAGTGACAGCTTTTTCCTTGGGTACGAGTCCCATTCATGATCATGTTGGGCACTTTGTCCAAAGCTATAAGGAAAGATACAGTTTGCCATACTTTTCCAAGAGCAATAGTAGAGAAGGAAGGTGTGAGTAAAGTGAAACTCATAAGACATCTGCTGAGGGAAGAAGGCTGAGCAGCACCATGCCCTGAAGTCTGGGAGGCAGGACATTAGGCTTCTCATAGTGAAGAGAAAGGGAAATTACAGATGTGAAGCTCAATAAAGCAAACCAAGAGGAAAATAAGGGAGGATTTGGTTTCCTCCCATTTAGGTGATTCTGTCTTATTTGCATCAGAATCTGGGTAGATTTCTAGACATCTCTATTTTATTCCTAAACTTTGCCATCCTAGACCAGCGTTTTTTAGTATTGATCCCGATACATATTGTTCTGAACTATCTAAAATATATTGAAAAAGCTTAAATTATCTTTCATAATGGAGCTGAACAAAATCCCCATGATACCAGAAGCCAGAACTGTGCAGCATTGCTTGACACTTCTGCCTCTTGTACAATAGTGCTCGCTCCAAATTTCATGAGTCCACAACACACTCTCTGAAGGACCAGGCCACTTCCACAGTTCCCATTTTCCTGGCAAAACCAGGCCGTTGACTGTGGAGCCCACATGTTTTCTTAATGGTGACTGACCAGCAGTGCAAAAAACTTGTCCTCTTCTCCTCCCCACTTCCATTCCTGAATTCCTACCGAGTGACTCGCTTGAAGAGCTGAGAGTGCTCGTCAGTCCTTGCGCTGCAGCTGCCAAGAAGCCTGTGAATGGTGCTTGTGGTTTCTGTAACGTGGACACCTGCCCCATAAAGTCTGGCCTGAGACCACCAGCTAATCCTCTGCTGGCCACCTGACAGAAACACACAGCCATTCACCCTCTTTTTAGAGCGTGTGCATGTGTGTGTCTGTGTGTGCACGTGAAAGGCTGTTTTTCTTCTCTTTTATTGGTCTTTTTTGCACCTGCTGCCAGATAAACAGCATGGGTTAATAGTTTGCTTCATGCCTGACATAATTTTGGGTTTATTAACTTGCCATTCTTTTTACTCTTGATAGAACCTGACAGGCAAGCAGACAAATACCTAAATTAACTTCACTCCCAACTGGCACCTAGAGAGGCCAAGAATAACACAGAGATAAAATGGAGGGGTTGAGGATGGTGGTGGAGTCAAAAAGGAGAGAGGTGGGGAGAGCATGAGAGAAGGGGAAAAAATGAACTTTGGACCAGAGAAGTTTAAAAAAAAATAATTATTCAAAGCATAACAACATGACAGAAGGCTGCCAGAAAAACCTCATCTGTGTGAGGAGGGCAGCACATACGCAGTGGGAAAAAATTCTGACACACATTTGCCTCTGGGACAACACAGATTTAATCGCAAGACAACTTCGTAAATGGAAATGAATGCAATGACCTCAGCTCAGGTCGCAAGAGAGTAGAAGTCCACCAGGTTATGAAACTACTGCAGAAATTAGCCATGTTTGGCAGCACGAGCTTTTGGGAGAGGACCAAAGATGAGCAAGTTCTGAGGATTTGATTTCATTTCAAAGGAGGGTGGTCTTTCCATTTCAGGGTCAGCAGCAGGACAGTGCAGTGGGTGTAGAGGTGGAAAGGGAAGCACACAATTTGGCTGACTGTCATGACCTCTGGATAATGGGAGATTTAACTTTCCATGTCTCAATACTCCCTGAATCTTCCCACACAGGCCAAATCACCAAAATAATAGATGGAGGAAAATCTTCTTAGGTGGAGGAAGGTACATAATAGGCGTGTTATGACATTATTCCTTGTCACATGCCCTGTCACAACAGACACTAGCTATTAAAGTCTGTAATACAAGGTGGGGGACTGTTGTCCACAACTGAAGCTGTATAGAGATAACATGTCAGACTGGAAGTACTTGGAGTGTGTGGGAAGAGGGTGCAGTGAGATTTGGTTAGGCTTGTAAAGAACAGTGAGTTATTTCTGGAGCAAAGGGGTGTGTGCACATGCACATGTACTTGGAGCCACAAGTTGTGTTTCAAATGCATCATAACTCCTTTGCAGCAATCATTACGACTTCATCCCACGACCTTTCATGACAAGGCAAGGCAAAAAAGCAGCGAGAGAAAGCAAAATCAGCTGCACAGCCATAATTAACAGGTATGTGTGCTTACATCTAAAGTAAAGACAATTAAAAGCTTGTCACGCCGATCAGAAGCAAAACTCCCCCAAAAGCACACAGAGGTTTGTCAAACAGGTTCAAGATTGGGATGAAAAGAAGGCTTCAGAAGTGTTCTCTTTTGCTCCACAAAAATTGTAATTTGGTAAGGTGGCTAGTGAGAAGCAATAAATTTTTAAAATGCAGATATATATTAAATAAGAGGTGAAATTCTACTTCTATGAAGAATAAGCGAAAAATGTTCTGGCCAAGCCTGTGAGTTTACATTTGCAGGAATTGTATAAAGTACTGCCACTTTAAATGTTTTCTCAGGAGAAGTAAATATTTAATGTTATACTTAAATATCCTAAGTAATTACCCCTGTTCCTCTCAAAAAGTGCCCCACAGGGTATCTCAAGACTGGTTCTTTCTGATAGACAGTAGCTCTGCAGAGAGGCAGCTCATGCTGACATCCTGTTTCAGAATCTGCCAGTGAGCTGAAGGGTGGAGCATGATTGCTACAGCAACAGCACGTCCAGCTGCAAATGTACGTGCTACCATGAGTTTAAGCAGAGGACACATAGGTAGGCAAAAATACCTGTGGTGATAAATTACGCATGAAAAAATAAGTGGCCTCCTTCCTGCGGATGCTATCAAACCTACTTTGCCTGTGCCAGGGGCACATTGGGTATTTTAACATGCACAGAAGCACAAAATTACCAGTTGGATGCATGGTGCTTGGCCTTGGTTACTTGCTGAAGTGTGGAACCAGTCTTAAAAGACTTCATTGTGCTGTGTCAATGTTTCATGTCACTTGAACTGAAGAAGTGGTATCACTGCTAAGGTAGAGTTTATAAGCAAAGCATTTCCTAAAAGTACTAATCTGTCTTGCACTGACTGCATTTTTGGGCTGTTTTTTTGCCCCATCTTTTTCCTCCTTCTTTCCCTAACAAAGAAATAAAAAATAAAAAAAAACCTTCTAGCTCTACTCTTTGCAAACTGGTTCAGAGTACTGAAGTGCAAGAAAACCAACAATATTAGATGTCAGCATAGCTGGAATGATAGAATGAAATCCATATTTTAGAGTATTTGCTTGTTTGCCTCTGTCTCCCCATTCCCAGGACATGGCTGTGCCTCAGAAATAGGCTGCCCATTGGAACCATGTGGCTATTTCCTATTCTAAGCACAGTGCTTACAATATATCCCCTTCTAATTCCTCAGTGACTTCCAAAGAGACAAAAAACTGATTGCCCTCAAGAGAATTCCTCTCAAGTTTTCTACCAATTAAGCTCAAAGCTTTCTTGGGTAGGTCTTTGATAGTTTAATTGTTGCAGTGTAAGACATGATGCAGTGCAAACAAAATCGTTTAATGCTTATGATGAAGCACCCACTACTGTATATCTTTGTTTTGATTTAAAGAGCTCTAATCTAGGATGTGTACAATGCAGGGTGGTTGGGGAATTTCACTTTATTCTTTAATAGCAAAATTTCTTCCTTATCCCCTTTCTTATGAAGGAGGCATCAATAAATCATCTGCTTTTCATTAGGTTCACCATCATATATAGAAGATTTGGAGGGGGGCAAAGCTGATAATACTTTGCCTATTATATCAAAGGCTTTAAAACTGTTGCCTTTTTATTGTTTATATCTGGATGAATAATTCTTTGGAAAGAAAACACATTTCATAGCAGCAATACATTCAGCTCCTAAAACAAGAGGACTGGATAGACAATAAATGCAGCTTTAGGTTTTAACTTCTGATCCAGACAAGAGATAAGGAAATCACACTGTTTCATCATGATGTTCTCTAATTCCTTCACTTTTCTTTCAGAGAAGGAATCAAAGAAAACAGTGTTTTAGGGGATGAGGCTTACTAGGCCTGATATAGCCCTTATTGTATCATGACATTTTACCTGACTTTAAAGACCATGAAAACTCACTTAGGGTGATCATTGACTGGTAATGAGCTTGGCTTGGCTAAGGAATAGAATCCAGTTGGTCAACCAGATGAGGTTTGGCCATTCAGGCATTGTCATCCTACGGTGTTGGATCAAGGTGAGCCATGCAGCAAAGCTTTGTGTGTATCCAGGATCCTACAACAGCTTGTTGGGACACCTAAGGCCCTGCTAGGTATTGTTTTGCTTATTGGGCAGTAGAAGCCAAAGTGTTCTTGGCACTGTAGGAATAAGGAGACATTCATTCCCCTTGCCCTCCCCAAATCCAACATCTGAGTCTGGTGTAAAGTTCCTAGGAAATTACCCCAATATGACTGAAGACTGAATGTGCCCTCCCTAAAAAAGCCAATGGACACAGAAACAAGCAATAAGGTTTGGCTTTTTCTTTTTCTTATTTCTGCAACTGTTATATTAAAATTCTTTGAGCAAAGCTGTGAATAGAGGTAAAACCGATATTAAATCTGACTGCATCCTAGACTGAAGTGTCACCTTTTCTGTTGCTCACCTCGCTAAAACTTTTGCCCCACACTTAACAGCCACCTCAGCCATGCCCTGAAAACTACTTACCCCTAAATCAGGACAAATCTGTCTGAATTTTGAATTGATCTCAAGGATTCTCAGTTTCAAGATGAGGCACTTGTTTGGCCATCAAGCATATCTGAAGGAACATATCTAGTTTTCTTCCTCAACAACATTTACCTTCACACTTGATTAAAACTATTACGTTTTAATCACTGAAACATTTAGTAGAGCCTCTTCTGCATTTTATAGACATGGTTGGATGAGTTTACAAGTTCAGAGCACAGTCTACTAACATTACAATATAAACCTGTGTTAAAAGGATACTGGCACCATTTCTCAGTTATTTCCATTAATTTACAAGAGTAAACTCCAGATGTTGACTTGCTCTGTTTCAATATAGACACATAACAAGTGAAACTTGGGACAAGAAACACCTTTCTTCCTGTACCTGTCGAGTTAAAGTTTAGTCCTGGACCATTCAGGCAGCCAGGATATCACCCAGATTTGAAATTTTCCATGACTGTTCCATCTGGAGACAAGATGGAAACTTCTAAATCTGAAGGAGACAAACCTATGCAATGTTTCACTTTGTAAATCTACTGACTGATCCTTCACTTGCCCTTGGTCTAGTTTTCATTGTTTTATTTGCAAAAGACAATTAAAATTTCTTTTTGCTCTGTGACATTGCAAAATAGAGGAAAAACATGACACAGATAAAGCACAGTTTAGGCAGGAAGAATGAAGTATAACTTCTATGTGTTTAAAATATGTGTGTGAGTACACCAACTCTTATGTGTGAAGGTACAGAAAAGACAGCATAAGATCCAAACTGGCTGGAGAAAGCATCAGTTACTGTATGTATGAATATGCAAAAAATTTTAAACATCTCATGGTAGAACTAAGAGATGCAAATAGGCTCAACCATTTCTCACTTTTTTTCCCGTCATCTACCTCCCCAAATTTTATGTATTTTGCATGCTGAAGGAAAAGACAGCTTTTTTTCTCTTCTTTCCTTCACTCAGTGCTCACTTCCATCAGGGTGCCTGGGGAGCTGTGTTGCATCAGTGTCGCTTCTGCTGGCAGTCTCTGCAGGACAAGCTGAGAGCTCCTGCATTCCCCACTGCCTCTGGCACAGGAAACCTATGTGCCACAAACTGCTGGAGATGTGGGAGGGTATTCTGAGGAAGTGTCACTGCTTTGAGCTACTTTACTTTTTCTTTCTAGCATCCAGTGCGACTGCTGACTGAGACAAAGATAGGGAGCCAGCTGGCTGAGCTGCTGTGCCTACTCTATTGTTCATCAGACTTCACAGAGACTCTCGGTTTATTTGATATTGCATAGGGTAATGAACAAAGGGGTAGACCACCCTGGCCATCAACATATCCAGGGGTATGTATTCATGAAAAAGGACTGACATGCTTTCTGCTTGTCCCCTGAAACCATCACTGTAGAGGGACTAATAAAGGGACAACAGCAGCCATAACATCATAGCTGCCCAGCTGAAAAGGGCTGTGGCATGGATAGATGGATTACAAATCCCTGGGGCAAGCAGAAGAGCAATCATGCAAGGCACTTACCCCATGTCTTACGCATGTTTGAAAACATTTAGATCACAGAGCCTTTTTTGTGTGAGGTAAGAGATGCATACTGGCCAGTGTTTTTCCATAGATGGATTGACAGGTAAATATGCCATGTGTCAAGGCTGGATGATGAAGCAAACCTGGATGATGTAACAATTGCACAACTGCAGGATAGTGGTCTGACTGTGAGAAAGAAAGAGGCCTTGAATCTCTTTGTTTCAATGTGGACCTCCATAATTATAATAAAGGCTGTAAAAGAAATCAGACAATCTACTTAAACTGCCTTCATTCTGTACATTTAGTAATACTTTTGTCCAGAGCAGTTTGTAAATGTCATTTTAGTGGAAACATTATTTTCCTTATTTCTCATCAGTCTTTCCCAGCTGAATTTAATCTTATTACTCCAGGGTGTAAACCCTTTAAGTAATTTCTTTCTCTTCTAGTGTTTATATTTTTCAAGCTTCTGTAGGGTCTTACCTTTTTTCCCCTGGACCCCGTCCTTCCTCTGACTTACTTATTACTAAGCCATGTTGCAAACAAATGGTTGGTTGAATCCCTAAAACAAGTTATGACAGACATGCATAAAACAAACATAAGTACACACACCCTGAACTGCCCAGAGCATAGACAGGATGCAGCCAAGGCTCAGCAATTAGTGCTTCTCACTGCTCCAAACTTTGACACATAATAAGATGCTGTGACCTAGCTGGGAGTGTCTTGTTAATCCCATAAACTTTTTAGTCTTTAAATTGCACAAATGCAAGAAGCTGCCACATCTCCAGGCTGTATTAAAATCTGGAGGAAACTAACTAACTAACTAACTAACTAACTAACTAACTAACTAATTAAAAAAAAAAAAACCAACAACAAAAACAACAACAAAAAAAAACACACCAAAACAAAAAACTACCCAAAAAATCTCTCAAAAAATACATGTTTTGAATCTCACTGGGTCTGATTATTTCCTTGAGCAACCAGTCAGATCTATAAAGTATGGCAAAGATGTTTTTGACTTAGTATTTTCAAAAGAGATTTTTGTAAATCAGTATTGCTGGCACTGACAAATGCAGGCACAGAGATACACATACACAAAGGTTTTTTAATGATCTGCTTCTTTGACAAATACAATGTTGGGAAAGAACTGGCTGTGGACTTGGGCGACTTTTCTTTGCTTTGTTCTGCTTAATATTTTATTCATAATGGTAGTCAATTCATTCCAAGCCTAATTGGGGGGGTTTATCACACAGAGTCACATAAATGTGCACAGATGGCCCAGAAACATTTTCAAAGATGCCCATCTATCTAAATTTCAAAGCTGACCACTTCTTAAACATCCTATACAAAATCTGGTCTGAATGTCTTTTGGGGGCATTCTCCTTTCTCCCAACTAGAAAATAGGAATCATAAAATCTTTCTTCAGAGTGTGGGGAGGGTGATGCAGTAATTAAATGAGAAAGGTCACTGTGACTGGAATCAAGAAAGAACAGCTTCTAATAATGAACTGGTATGGAGAGATCTTTATCAAAATTATTCTATGATTCTCTGTCATATTGGGACATCACAGAGTGCTCTTAATATTTTCTCTTTTAATCTCCATACAGTTATGACAATGTGTTCATCTTTTTAACTAAAAAGACTCTCTCTTCTTCAGCTGCAAGAATAAATCACGTGACAGCAAAGGCCGCCAGTGAAATCTGTGTACAGTGATGTACATGATGTGATGCTTTGCTGAGTCAGAAGTCCATAGGGAAGTAGTTCTGGGGCCATGCTTGTGGAACGACAAAGCATTTCTACCCATGGCCATCCTTTCGCTATGAACTGGAATTCATAGTATCCTCAGAGAACCACAGAATGGGTTGGGTTGGCAGGAACCTTAAAGATCATCCAGTTCCACCCCCTGCCATGGGAAGGACACCTTCCACTATTCCAGGCTGCTCCAAGCCCCATCCAGCCTGGCTTTGGGCACTTCCAGGGATGGGGCAGCCACAGCTTCTCTGGGAAACCTGTGCCAGAGCCTCACCACTCTCACAGGGAATAATTTCTTCCTGATATCCAACCTAAATCTAATAACTGTCAGGTTGAAGTCATTTCCCCTTGTGCTCTCTCTGCATTGAGCATCCCTGCTTGATATTTTTTCTATTCATGAAACAATTTCCCTTCCTCTTTTCTGAGTCCAGCAAGACAGCTGTCCCTGTTCAAATACAAAATCAGGTTCACCTCAAACCTTTCATCCACCATGGAAAATGGTCCCTATAATAATTAAACTATCTTAAAATTGCTAGATTGTTAAATATCCCTGTTTGGGCCTGGCTGGCTGAGTACTGTCCTCAGGACTACCACTAGTAGTAACAGAGAACACAACTCTTTCTTAGTAGCAAGACCTTTTAATAAATACTATTTTGCTTCTAGGTTAAAAGGAGGTTCTAGATTTCAAATTCTCACATCAAACAGATAAAGCGTGGAAGCAGCAGGAATAAAAATGCTGAGTTAAGGAGGTGTCTGAAGAAAGATTTAGTGCCATGGTCTGCCTGATGTGGTGCTGTTGATTCTGTGTTTCTGTGTCCTACAGAGAGTTTCTAAAGTAAACATGGCCCTGGTAAGGTTTATCAGCAAAAATGCCATCAAACACCACTTGGGGTGAATTTAACCCACAGGCACTGTGGGTAATTCTTGCTCAGAACTTGCTTTTGAACAGTAATGCTTGCTCTGCAGCACGACCCAATGCTTTGTGCATTCTCAGGGTCCTCTTATGTGAATGTGTGTCTTGCCCAAGGCTAAATCTGCCTGTGCCCACCCAATATACATGTTAGAGATGTGCACAATCATAGTTGCATGTATGCTCAAAGAGCCTCTTGCTAGAGATAACCCCTGTCTTGTGAAAAGTGGGGATAAAAGAGAATCTATTTTTTCGTTGTTTTCCCAGAAAATTTTAGGATGTTTTCAGCAAACATCCCAGAAGCCTTTGTTGAGTTACATTTTTAAAGAAATGTATTAAAAAATATTATTGTGACTTTATGATGAACACTTATTTACTTGACATAAAGTTTTCCTTAAAATTGCTTGGGTGGAAAATAAATTATTTGTTCCACTCACTGGAGGTAGAGTCTTGTGAAAATACTGACTGATCATCTGCTCTCTCCATCACCAGACAAAAAAAAATCCTGAGATCAGAATTCTCCTTTTTTTCTCCCCCTATGCATTCTTTCCAATATTCTATCAAGACCTAGAAAAGAGCTGATGAAAATATAACATTTATTTAGACCTTATAGAAAGTGGAGTTTTGTTTTAAAATAAAATGAAAAAGATCAGTCTTTGTTCCTCTGGAACTAAAAACTATGACTTACATAGTCTTTTATAGGTATGAAATTGGCCTGCACAATCTTTCAAAATTACCAAATCAAACTGGGGAAAAATTTACATTGGAAATTTGAGATTTGAGCATAGCTGTTGACAAGAAAGGCTGAAGTCATAACAGCTTCAAAGGTAATGGGACTTCTGCCACTAACTTCCCAAAGATCGAATTTAAGCTTTCTGCCCAACAGAGCACTACTTCTTTTTACAGACTCTGTGGGCCTTTTTTGACTGGCACCCACAAATCTGCTGCTCTGTATTTCCCCTTTTCTCCAACATCTGCAATGTCCCAGAATAATCTCTAAAGAGAAGCAGGAGGCAAACACAATATTTTAAAATTAATCTTGTTTTGTTAAATAGAACAGGTGAAGAGAACATCTGCTCTGGTCAAGTTCCAACTCATTCTTTTATTTTTTTTTCAGATGCTCATACATTTATTTCCTGAAACTGAAATTTTCAAAACTTTTACTCATGCCATAAAGAAATGTGTTTCCATTCCCTCATTCTTGAGTTCTCACACACACACACACACACACACACACACACACAAAGGATAAAAAAGAGATTATCCTTTCTCTGTGAAGAAGTTTGAGAATGGTTGGAGTGCAAATCTTCAAGGTATATTACTTTCTAAAGTCAAGCTTTATAAATAATGCCAAGTTTGAGATAAGAGTTCAGTTATTATTAAGAGAATTAACTGCCTACATTCATAGAATAAGACACTTCTGTTCTTTATCCTTGATGCACTTTCTGAGGAAAATTAAAGGGCACAAGCATTGTACCCTTTTAATTAAAGGGTACAAGCATTGAAGATTTGTTGATTTTGTTTCTTCACATAACTGTGCAGTAATGAAGACTACTCTTTCCAGACAATCTGACTTTTAAATCTCACTAACAGTGATGAGCCAGATAGGTCTTCAAGTTGTTCAGTTCAGTTGTTTTTGAGTTTTACCTTTCTAAATGAGCCCATAACAGCCACAGCAAAGTAACCCACCATAAGGATACACGGATACCTGCAAAGCAAACACAGACTGGGAGTCTCACTCGGTGTCTGAGCTGCAGCTGTTCTTGTGCGCTAGAGCCTCCCACAGCTGCTTCCAAAAATTTCACACTGATGCTTTGTGGCAGTGGAGTGTCCTCACATGCTCCTTTCCCGGGAAGATGTCACAAAAGCAGTAACTAAGAATCAGATTGAACATGAAATTATTTTCCAGATTTTTTTGCCAGTCAAGTCAATAACCAAGGAGCACTGTTTCAGTAATTCCTGCAGTATCATCCCTGGGTATGCCTTCAGGTCACGCTTAGGCATGGATATCACCTTTGTCCAACAGAAGCAGTTATTACATTTATGAATTCTATTTGTGCTGTACAGCTCTGGGAATATAGCCAGGTAGTTTGGCTTTTGTGCTTTACTGCCACAGTGCCTCAGGAGTGCTATCCAAAAGTGGAACTTATTGTGCACACAGGTGGATGCTTTGTTTTTCACAGAACAGTCACAGGCGTATGAAGGCACAGAAGACAGGAAAATATTTGGCATGAGGCTTGTCTCCAAACACAAGTAGAGGACAGCATTCTTGGCCTATTTGTAACTTCTCTACCAGTTTGTACCATCTGTTCTGTAAATTCTTCCATCATTTGCCTAATCCCCAGAGAATGATTTTACCTGCAACATTACCTTCCTTATATCTCCTTTACACTCACAAGGGGCATAGCATGGGACATCTGAGTTCTCTCTTGTCCACACATTTCAAAGAAAATCTCCAAGTCCTGCTTCAGTAAACTCACCCTCACAAAAAAAAAAAAAAAAAAATTGCCATTTCTTATTTCTTTTTTTTGTAACTTATCATTCATTTTCTAACCCGAGATATAAGAAATGGTTCTTTTTTCCATTATGTTACTTAATTTTATTTTATAATCTCAAATGTGAATGTGAGTTCTCTATAATTTCTATATATGTCTACAGTGTCACATATGTAATTTCTATTACCTTGTTCTATTTTTTTACAAAGATAAAACAGCTTTCTGTTTTATTATAAAACCATTAAAAAAAAACATTTGCAGACTCCTGGTCAATTCTGGCTGTGAACAATTTGTCTGATGAATGTGAATCTTTGAGAGTCAAATCTCTCTGAATTCTATTGTCTTTCTACAAATACTGATCATTGCCTTGCAGTATTATGTGTGTCACAGATCTGTTTACTGATTTTTGTTACTTCTGACAAGCTCAAGACATTCTGACATAAATCCCTGTTTCAACACTCCCCCAGGCCCATTTTTTACAACTTTGGAACTTTCCTTAGAGGAGGGAAACAAGTTTTATAGCTTTGTTTTTAAACCCTTTTGATTGTCCTACCCTTTCTCATACCCTTTAATACTGTTCTGTAACAAAATAGCCAGAAACTACTGAAAACAGCAAGTACATGAAAATGATCACTTAAAAAAAATTAGATTATCATCTGGGGGTGCCTCTGAGGTTGAGGTCTTTTGGTCACATATCCAGACTTATGTGCTGTTCCAAATATTAGCTGTTGTTCTCCATACACCTAGGGGAGTTTGACTTGACCAGAGCGTTCTGCTTTTCAATTACTCTGTTAATTTTACTGGTGATATAACACATTCTACACAGCACTGAGATGTGTTTCAAGTGCTATCTTACTGGCAGCACAAAATATAACTAAAAAAAATTCAGGTAGACTCTGAAAAAATGTGGATCCCTGTGGCTGCTTGCTTGAATGGTAAATGTTGAAGGTTATAGCAGCAACATTGAGAAACTGTAAGAAGTTAACACTGAGAAGTCTTAAGAAAAGTAGAATTGTATTCCATGATGTCTGAGATGCCTATAGCAGAATTAAAACTGGGGAGATTTCCAAAAGGTTTGAGTAGATTTTTCAAGACATGGAATTGACACGACTGAAATAGGGAAACAGGAGATTTTAGCCTTTGCAGCATCCATTCTGTGTCATCCTTCATTGTTTCAGCTGCCAGGAAAAAGAAGAGATAGGGATAAGTCACTGTCACTCACCAGCAGAGCACTTGCCATGCCAATTCTGACTTTCCAGAGCTCAATTTGGAGACCAAAGGAAGTGACAAAGAGCTCTCCTGCCTTTGCTCTCCTCTCACTTCAGACAAACCACTGTGAAATCAATAAATGGTTTGGTAATTTCCACGCTAAACAGCTTTAGGAGAAGAAACAGTTTTGTTATGCCTTTAGAGCAGCTTAAAGTGGTGTATTAAAGAGGTTTCTCTTGGGTGATTTCACCCCCTTGGGTGTATGTACAATAGCATGAGAAGCTCACATATTCTGTAAAGAAAATAATGAAAATAATGAAACAAGCTTTAATCTCACTGACTGGCTCTATGCAGGACAGAAGTTCAGGCTTCATGCAAGCTTTAAAAATGCTGTAGAAATAATTTCTTTTACCATCTGGGGAGAGAGGGAGGTGAGGAAAGATGGGTTTAAATATATAATTTAAACATCTTCCAAGAAGAAATGGAGCCTTTCAGTGATGTTTGAGATGGCAACTGCTTTTTTAATGCTATAAAGACATAGCAGTAATGGAAAATATGCCTCAGTGGAAAAAAAAAAAAAAAAAAGGAGGTTTCATCATTAAAGGTGTGGCAAAAGGTTTTGTAAATTAAATCATAAATCAGTCAACTTTTAGTTCAATTAGCCCAGCCAAAAATACTCTTATTAAAAAAAGTTACTTCAGAGTTTAAGGAAAGCCATAAATCATTGCCTAATCACAGTTTTTAGTACCTTAGAATAAAGTACCCTCCCAGAACTGCCCACCATGCTGGCTCATAAGTGGAGTTAATAGGGAGCTTGCCAAAAGTTTTGAAGTGAAAACCATAGGGGTTTTACTCTTTCATTCAAAAAGCACATTAAAGACCTTGGCTATAAATCTTAGCATGACCTGTGGCACTGTTTAATCAAATTACTTCATGCCCTCAAGGGAGATTGTGTACGTCTCAGCCTGTGGTCCCTTTCTGAACATATACAGCAGACTCCACCACCTCCCTGACAAATCTAACTGCTAATTATTGAATAAATTCACTCTAGTGTTTTAATTAAAGCAGTATTTCTTATTCTAATTAGTGACATTGTGTCAGGTTACTCAGGGCTCTGTTTATAGTGTAAGGGAACATGTGGAACAAGTCAAGATGTCATGGCAGGCGGCGAGCTCTAAGAAATGAAAGTTGGTTTCCTATCCAGTTCACAGTAATGTTGTGCACTATGGACACCAGCTTTGTGCATCTGATTCAGGGTAAAACTTATATGCCATTTTTCAGAGAAAATCATCCACTTGACATGGAATCTGGGAAGAGAACAATGGATGCATGCCAGATAACATAAAACATCCTTTTTCTGAATCCACCTGATCCAGAGAGCAGGAAGTCATAGAAACACTGTAGAAAAAGTGACTCTCCTGTATCCTGGACCTCTGATTAGTGACAGAGAGGAGCATTTTGAGCCTCTTACTAGCACTGTCAGCTTCTCATGTGGGGAAGGAAGCCTGACACAGCTAGAGCTGCTCCTCATCCTCCACAGCAACCAACCTGCTGCTTGTTATCACCCAGCACTAAACTGTTGCTCTGCAATCACTGCACAGCTAAACCGTGGTCATGTCCACTCCAGCCTAGCACAGATGAAGGATGAGAAAGAATTGGAGTCTGTCCTAGATTGCAAGGCAATGTGTGTATTCTATTTGCCATCTATTAGAGGTATGGCAGTTATCTTCTATTAATTGGGCAGCTTTCTTTATCTCTTCCACAAACCAAGCCTCCCTCTCTAGGGGAGACATCTGCTGTTAATGGGCCATTGAGTATCACTGCATGGCTGATAAAAACTACATCATCCCAATGGGAGATGTTCCACCCAGGGGGAGGAGCCAAGCATTCCTAACTGGATATAATCTGAGATTTTGGGACACCAGGACAGCCTTTTCCAGTGGATTCCCAGAGGAAGACCAGCCCCATCTACACCACCACTGGATCTTCAGAGGAAGACTACACCCTTCTACAGGATCACTGCTCCAACAGAACCACACCTGACACGCCAGGAGGACTGCAGCCACCATTTCAATTGGACTGCTACCAACGCCCTGACCCACAGGGTGTCAGGTCGTATTCTGACTCTTGTCAGTATTGTTTTGTATTACTAGATTGTTTATTTTATTTTTATTCTCTTCCCTAATAAAGAACTATTATTCCTGCTCCCATATCTTTGCCTGAGAGCCCCTTTAATTTCAAAATTATAACAATTCAGAGGGAGGGGGTTTACATTTCCCATTTCAGGGGAGGCTCCTGCCTTCCTTAACAGACACCTGTCTTTTTCAAACCAAGACAGATTTTGGCACCCAAAGTGCGGCTCGAGGGCATAGAAGCAAAAAAGGGAATAACATTTCTTGAGTAAATATAATTTTTGTGTGCTGCTATAGAAACCTCGTTAAGTGACACTATGTGGTCCAGCTTACCCTGGTTTGGGTGGCAGGTAATCGTGCCTCTATTTCTCCCATTTGCAGGCCTACAACATGGGTCCTACAACCAAGGCTACTGTGGCTGTTATCCGGTTTGTTTTATAGGTGAATAAGGTGAGGAATTAATGGATTTTTAACATCCTCTGGAAAGCAAGCACATGGATTCACAGCTACCACACACTAATTGTATGTTTTTGGGGTTCCTTTAATGGCACCTACTGTGAGGAAATGACACCAGGGGAAATTTTCTCCCAGCCCTTTAACCATCTCTTTGGTCTGTCCCACCAGTTTTTGAAGGGTTCAGATCCAGTCTAAATGCAAATGATAACATACAATGATTGGCGTTGCTGTTAGGCCTGTTCTACTTAGCATTCAGAGATAAGGGAAAATTAACCTGGATAACCACCCTGACATCTATCCCAGAGATTAAGGATGCTGCTGCCCCAGAGCCTGACCCTGCCCCACAGCCTACCTCAGAAATGAACCACCCAGATTTGGTGGGGATTCTGGTAAAGGAGATGCATGAGATAGGCCAGATGCTGAAGGAATACATTTCCCTAGCTGTTGCAAAGCCCTCCTCCTGCCTTAATGAGGGAGAGTCTGATAGCGCAGCAGTGGAACCCACAGATGTTACAACTGTCCAAGTTCTAGCTGAAGTGCAAAGGCAGTCACAGCCAGCAGCAGTTTCTCCTGTAGAAACAAGGATATCTAAGATGAAATCAGAGCACCCAGATAGGGGAGGGCCCTCACAACCCACAGGGGAGCCAGAGGTTGCAATCATCACAGAGTCCCTGACGTACAAAAGTCTCCGTAATCTGCACAAGGACATTGTACAACAGGGATGTGAGGCTTATACAACCTGGCTACTTCAGGTCTGGGACCTTATGGGTACAGGCGTCCGGCTGGATGGTGGTGAGGCAAGGAATCTGGGATCCTTGATCCAGGACTCAAGTATGAATCAGATTTTTGTAAGGGAGCCAAGGTCTCTTTCCCACTAGGAGTGTCTTTTAATCAGTGTCAGAGAGAACTTTGTCCACAGGGAGAGAATGCAGAAGCACCATCATAGAATGCGCTGGAAAACCCTTGAGGAAGGAATCCAACAGTTGAGAGAAGTGGCAGTATTGGAGGTACTCTTTGGGAGGGATGGACAGCATGATAATGACCCCAACAAGGTCAGGTACATAGGGCAAATGTTGTGGAGTCTGGCAAATCCAGGGCCATCTCAATACACCACCTTCACTGCAGCTATTGATGCTGATACCAAGAGACAGTGGGCTCTGTTGCCAACAAGCTTAGAAATTATGAAAGCATGATCAATAGCTCAATGCAGGCTCATGTCTCTGCTGTGGTCAAGGAACTCAAAGAGGAGATGAGGGAGGAGGTGAGGAAGTTCCAATTTGGCACCAGTGCAAGTCACAGGTCCCAAAGTCAGAGCCCAACACCCCCCAGCTAGAGAGAGAGGCTGAACTATTGTTCTTTCTGCATGACCACAGGGAAGACATGGGAAGGTGGGATGGGAAACCTACTTCTCTCCTGACAGCATGGTTGCATCAGCTCAAGGAGGGAAACACTAACTGAGGGAATTCCAGTAAAGTGAAGGTAGCCTCAATCTCCCATGACCGAGCTGCCAGGTGTGATCTGTCAGAACCCCCTGAAGGTACCTCTACCACGTATATCCAGGAAAGAAATAATAACCAGGGTTAGAGGGGCCCTGCCTCTAGCAGGGAGAGGCACAGGAAAACTGGATCTTCTGGACGGTGTGAATCCGATGGCCTGGCACATCAGAGCCACAAAACTATGATGCCTTAGTTGATACGGGTGCGCAGTGTACCCTGATACCATTGGGACACATGGGGGCAGAACCTGTTCCCATTGTTGGGGTGACGGGGGGATCTCAGCAATTGACCTTGTCAGAAACTGAGGTGAGCATGACTGGGAAGGAGTAGAAGAAACATCTTATTGTGACTGGCCCAAAGGCTCCATGTATTCTAGGCACAGACTTCCTCCAGAATGGCTATTACAAGGACCCAAAGGGACTCAGGTGGGCTTTTGGCATGGCTGCTGTAGAGGCAGAGAACATTAAGCAGTTGAACACTTTGCCTGGACTATCAAAGAACCCAACTACAGTAAGACACCTGAAGGTGGAAAAGCAATGAGTGCCAATTGCCACCTTGACAGTGCATAGCCAGCATCTAATTAATCGGAATGCTGTGATCCCTAGCCACAAAATGATCCGTGAACTGGAAAGCCAAGGAGTGGTCAGCAAAACCCACTCACCCTTCAACAGCCCCATCTGGCCTGTGTGCAAGTGTGACAGAGAATGGAGATTGACAGTGGACTATTGTCGCTTGAATGAAGTGACTCCACCACTGAGCGCTGCTGTGCCAGACATGCTGGAACTCCAGTACAAGCTGGAGTCCAAGGCAGCAAAGTGGTACGCCACTGTTGACATTGCCAATGCGTTTTTCTCCATTCCTCTGACAGCAGAATGCAGGCCTCAGATTGCTTTCATCTGCAGGAGTGTGCAGTACACCTGGAACCGACTGCCCCAGGGGTGGAAGCACAGCCCCACCATCTGCCATGGACTGATCCAGGCTGCACTGGAAAAGAGTGAAGCTCCAGAACACCTGCAGTACATCGATGACATCATTGTGTGGGGGAACATGGCAATGGAAGTATTTGAGAAAGGAGAGAGGATCATCCAGACTCTCCTATAAGCCAGCTTTGCCATCAAGAATAGCAAAGTCAAGGGACCTGCCTGAGAGATCCAGTTCCTGAGATGGAAAGTGGCAAGATGGAGGCATCAGATTCCCACTGAGGTCATCAACAAAACCACCAACAAGAAGGAAATGCAAGCTTTCCTAGGCACCATAGGCTTTTGGAAAATGCACATTCCTGAGTACAGCCAGATTGTGAGCCCTCTCTACCTGGTCACCCACAGGAAGAATGATTTCCACTAGGGCCCTGAGCAGCAACAAGCCTTTGCCCAAATTAAGCGAGAGATCAATCATGCAGTAGACCTTGGCCCAGTCAGGATGGGACCAGAGGTGAAGAATGTGCTCTACTCTGCAACCAAGAACCATAGTCTGTTCTGGAGCCTTTGGCAGAAAGTGCCTTGGGAGACTCAAGGCTGACCATTGGGATTCTGGAGCTGAAGTTGTAGAGGGTCTGAAGCCAACTACACTCTCCCACAGAGAAAGAAATTTTGGCTGCCTATGAAGAAGTTCAAGCCACCTCAGAGCTGATTGGCACGGAAGCAAAACTCCTCCTGGCACCCCGACTACCGGTGCTGGGGTGAATGTTTAAAAGAAAGGTTCCCACTACTCACCACACCACCAACGCCACACAGAGCAAACGGATTGCTCTCATCACCCAGCGCACCCATATTAGAAACCTGAATCACCCTGGGATTTTAGAGATAATTACAAACTGGCTAGAAGGTGAAAGCTTTGGTCTTGCTGATGAAGAGGAACAAGAGCAAGTGACACATGTTGAAGAAGCTCCACCATACAACCATCTACCAGCAGAGGAAACACGCCATGCTGTTTTCACTGACTGTTCCTGTTGCATCGTAAGGATGAACCAGAAGTAGAAAGCAGCCATAGGGAGCCCCACATGACAGGCTGCACAAGCTACCGAAGAAGAAATTGGATCAAGTCAACTTGCTGAACTCAAGGCTGTTCAACTGGCCCTAGGCATTACTGAAAGAGAGAAGTGGCCAAAGATCTACCTTTATACTGATTCTTGGATGTTAGCCAATGCTCTGTGGGGCGGGCAGGAAAGGCGGAAAAAGGCCAACTGGTAGCGTAGAGGAAAGCCAGTCTGGGCTGCTGATGAATGGAAAGACATTGCCACTCGGGTGGAGAAGCTACCTGTGAAAGTCTGTCATGTAGATGCCCATGTCCCCAAAAGTCGGGCTAATGAGGAGCACCAAAACAACAAACAGGTAGATCAGGCTGCAAAGATAGAAGTGTCAAAGATAGACTTAGATTGGCAACATAAGGGGGAGTTGTTCCTAGCTTGATAGGTCCATGATGCCTCAGGTCATCAGGGCAGAGATGCCACCTATAAGTGGGCACGAGAGTAAGGGGTGAATTTAACCATGGACAGTATTTCTCAGGTTATCCATGACTGTGAGACGTGTTCTGCCATCAAGCAGGCCAATCAAGTGAAGCCCCTATAGTATGGTGAGCAGTGGTCCAAATATAAGTATGGGGAGGTCTGGCAGATTGACCACATCACACTGCCTTCAGACAAGCCAAGGCAAATGCTATGTGCTGACCATAGTGGAGGCCACCACTGGATGGTTGGAAATCTACCCTGTACCTCATGCTACTGCTCAGAACACCATCTTGAGCCTAGAAAAGCAAGTCTTGTGGAGACATGGCACACTGAATTGAGTCATACAATGGGACCCATTTCAAGAACAGGCTTATAAACACCTGGGCCAGAGAACATGGTATTGAATGGATATATCATATCCCCTACCATGCTCCAGCTGCCGGGAAAGTTGAACGATGCAACGGACTACTTAAGACTACCCTGAAGGCACTTAGCAAGGAAACCTTTAAAAATTGGGAAATTAACTTAGCAAAAGCCACATGAATGGTCAACACCCGAGGGTCCATCAATCGAGCTGGTCCTGCCCAGTCTAAGCCCTTGCACACAGTGGATGGAATTTAAATACTTGTGGTATTTATGAAAGGTATTTTAGGAAAGACTGTTTGGATTAATCCCACCTCAGGCAAAGACAAACCCATCCACGAGATTGTTTCTGCTCAAGGACCTGGTTACACTTGGTAGGTAATGCAGAAAGATAGAGAAGTCCATTGTGTACCACAGGGAAACCTAGTCTTAAGTGAGAACTGTGTGTAAGGTTTCATTGTGATGCAGATGGAAATAGAATAAGGGGTGGATAATGTCCTAGATTGCAAGGCAATGTGTGTATTCTATTTGCCATCTATTAGAGGTATGGCAGTTATCTTCTGTTAATTGGGCAGCTTGCTTTATCTCTTCCACAAACCAAGCCTCCTCCCTAGGGGAGACATCTGCTGTTAATGGGCCATTGAGTGTCACTACTGTGACTGATAAAAGTTACATCGTCCCAATGGGAGATGCTCCACCCAGGGGGAGGAGCCAAGCATTCCTAACTGGATATAATCTGAGATTTTGGGACACCAGGACAGCCTTTTCCAGTGGATTCCCAGAGGAAGACCAGCCCCATCTACACCACCACTGGATCTTCAGAGGAAGACTACACCCTTCTACAGGATCACTGCTCCAACAAGAACCACACCTGACATGCCAGGAGGACTGCAGCCACCATTTCAGTTGGACTGCTACCAACGCCCTGACCCACAGGGTGTCAGGTCGTATTCTGACTCTTGTCAGTATTGTTTTGTATTACTAGATTGTTTATTTTATTTTTATTCTCTTCCCTAATAAAGAACTGTTATTCCTGCTCCCATATCTTTGCCTGAGAGCCCCCTTAATTTCAAAATTATAACAATTCAGAGGGAGGGGGTTTACATTTCCAATTTCAGGGGAGGCTCCTGCCTTCCTTAACAGACACCTGTCTTTTTCAAACAAGACAGAGTCACATCACAGTGTCTATATGGCTGAGATTTTCCTCAGCATTTCATACAGGGTTTGTCCCAGGCTGATTTGAGGGGTTTTATTTATGAGTTGTTTCTGTCTTTTCTCAGAATTATAATGAGAAAACTTGCCTTTTCCCCCACACCTTTGGGAACTAAAAGCATGTGTGTAATCCCATCACCCTGTTCTAAAGTTAGAGGTTGTTCCTAATGGCAGCAGTAATGCAAAGAACCACTGTTCCCAAGTATTTTCACAGCAAAGATCCACCATTCCCTACTACTTTCACAGCAAACATGAATAATTACCTATCTCTATGCTATCAAGAGATTTAGCTGATATTCATCTGAGGTCAGCAATTTTATAAGTTGAATGTGTTTAGGGGAAAAGAAGCTCTTCAAAAAACTGTATCAAATTTGGTCTCAAAATTTTATGACTGTTTGCAACTTTGATTTTCTTCTGAAAGTCAAATATTTCTGACACCCTTCCTCCCCCCCCCCCCCAAAAAAAAAAAAAAACAAAACTAAAACAAAACAACATAACATCTTTTCCATTTGCAACTGCAGAAAAAAATATCTAAGGCCAGCCTAATGGATTCAGGATTAGTCATGATGATTCACTTCATATATGGCAATTCTGACTATTGTACATTTCCTATATCTAGCTATCTAATTTCCTTCAGGAAACCTATAGTTATTTGAAAACAGAACAAATCTAAGGCCTCAGTCTTTACATTTTAGGCTTCATATTGAGTGACATTTTGTGGCCTCTTGCTGGCTGAAGATCCATGACTTATTATCTGTGGAAAGTCCAACAAGCTCCTTCTGACTTTAACAACCACTAATCTTCAAAGCCCTCCATTGTTCTGCATTCCCAGTGGGCACAGAGCACTGTGGTCAGGACAAGCTCTGTGCTAGCAAAGAAGACTGCAAAGTTATTGTTTGGTTTTGGTTTAATTCCTCTTCTTGTACGGTTTTCAGCGTGCAGCCTCCTTTTTTTTCAGCTCTAGGGTTGGGTTTTCTTTTATTCATTAATAACTTAATCCAGTTTTCCCCATTTTTCTTATACTTTTCCCTCTTTATGATACCACTGCCTGCTTGAAAGGGAATTTAATTTCTTTCATGGCATGTTTCTACTGCTGGATTTCTTTCATAGTATATTTTTTTAAGTTTATCAGCTCTGACTTTTTATTCTTTATAATGGTTTGAAAAATGTATTTGCTGCTCCTGAAATGTAGCAGACCATAACAGCACCAGAGACAGACATTTTCTCTTTCTGCTACCCTTACGGTACCTATTTGAACTCTGCAGAACAAGGCACTCCTAGAAACCTTTCCATCTTCACAAGTATCTCAAATAACATATAATCTTCCATATGATAAAAAAAAAAGTATTTTATCTTCATGAACAGAGTGCCTTGATTAAAGACAAAGAAATATTCAAAGCCCATGTATGATCATTAAAGTTTTGCTAATGCTCTCCCAGGAAAGGAAATGAAGCAGAAAGGAAAGAACTTAAATGGGGAAAGAGAGGACATATCCAAGTACTTTTCTGGCAGCAAAGAGGGAACCATTGCTGTAGCCACAACGTTCAGTCAAAAGGATTTGTCTTGTCTTCTCAGGTAGTCATAGAGGACAGGACTAGATATGCTTTGCCTAGTAAACAGCTCTTCTCTTTTTTCCACATGTAACTTGGAACATGTTGCCCCAGTAAGTTCTTAAATCAGTGATTACAGATCTCAGGGACCAAGTTGAGAGAACTCACAGAGAAAACAGAACAAAAGGGCCATGAGCAGTGGAACACAGCATGCTTGTGTTTGGAGACCCTGTGTTATTTTTCTGGCCAACACATGCTCCTTGTACCTGGTGTGTCATTGCTCAGCAGAAAGAATTTTCCTTTCAGGGGTGCTGAGACCACCCAGATGTTTAGGAAAGTACCTTGGGATACATGGCTACATCAGGCTGAACAGAAGATTCCCTACTGCTGCTGAGAATTGAGTTCATACTCATAAAAGAGTCTCCAGGCAGCCAAGATGAGGAGACAGCCTTTCCGGGCATTTCTTAGGATTCTCTTGTATAATTTCAGTTATTGCTTACATACCACTGATGAAAGTAAAGAGCAGCTGTTAAATTTTTCCTCCTGTGTGTGAGTAATATAAACTCCTGACTTGCCTTGAAGCCCCTCGAATTGACTCCCCAACACTGTCAGTGAATCCCAGATAAACCTGCACTCTGCCTGCTTGAAAGTCAGCAGCAGCTTCAGGCATTGCAGGGCTTTCCAAGTCTGTGCGGTCACTCCATTCATTACTCATGAAAGAGACAGTGAAAGACCTAAATCTCAGTGGACCCTCTCATCTTTACTTTACTCTGTTTGTTTGTTTGCTTTGCCACAACACAAGCAGTAGACCAGGCAGTCTCAGAGGAGCCCATGGCTCTTAAGACCAGGTTTTCTAGAAAGAGCATTCAACTTCTGGGTTTCCATGAGCCTTGTTTTTTAATTAGTTCAGCCAAGATTTTTATCCCCTCCACCACCCCTTCTTTCTTAGCATGAAAGCAAGTAGAGGCAAAGTAAAAGTGTCTCTATTTATTTGTTTATTACATAAAAATAACAATCAATCTATACATAAATGAAAATGAAAGGTACTTCCTGGAAGTTTCTAAAAGCTCCCAAAAATAGTCTCAGGACTCAGACAAAATTAATACTGTTATGTAGCCAGAGTTTCCATGAAAGCATCTGTACCTGGGTGTCTGTACAAGTAAAATTGTGCAAATAACTACAGGCTCTTTTCTGGCCAAAATCCTTTAACATCTCAACAAATGTGAACTCCTTTTCTTACTGGAAACATGGCAATAACTTTCTCTGTTTTTCCCAAAATGCTCTTCAAAGTAGTGCTGATGTAGAGAGAAGCATGATGTTTCATTAGTGTTCTGTGACTGTCATGGTGTCCTCAGAGCCAGCTGCCTCTGCTCAGTTATCCGAGGCACAGACTCATGTGCATCGTGGCTTTCCCGGGCTAGGGCCATCTGGCAGTGTTGGCTGCCAAGCAGAGGGAGTGGTGGGACAGGACAAATGTCTCTGGCTCAGCCTGGTTATTGCAGGATCCAAGTAATTCAAGCTTTCCTTCTCCTGTGTGCAATAGATTATCGGTGGAGATGATGCAAAGCAACTTGTAGTTTGTTGTTTAATCTCTGCCACAGAGCAGCAATACCCTGTGTTGGGATGGGTCAACCATGGGAGTCTCAAATTGCCAGAGCTTATGCCCAGGGGAATTTTCTGTCAGTGTCCAGAGACAGATGGAATAGTAAATTATTACAGCATGACAAGAACTGCTCAAGATTCACAAACAGAGCCTGTGGCTCCCAGAATATTGAAAAAGCAACAGTACAGCAGTGTAGCTGGTGATGTGCTGCTCTAGAATGTGCTTTCTAGTGAAAGTCCTGACAAGTGCTTGTTCTGCAGCCACTGTCCCCTGAAACTCCCATCCCTTATCTGAGCTACCATGGTCCCTCACCATCAAATGACTTCACATCAGATATAGCCTGTGAAAGCACATCAGCTTTCCAGGGTGCTTTCCTCTGCTGTCCTCTGCTCGGGGAGGTACTGTGTATTTCTGTTTCAAATCTTCCCCAGGATCCTGCTAAATTAACATCCTGGAAGCCTGGTTAAGCTTAGCTTTTGTGTTGGGGAAAAAATATTATGATCTCAGGGCAAAATAAGCAGAAAGGGCAGTTTGCAAAGGTAACTCACCAGAAACAAATAGTGGCGGGTAATGTTTTGTAGGGAAGTTTTGGTGTGGTCACTGATCTTTGAGAGCCTCTTTTGGTAACTTCTGTCACCAAAAGAGTGGCATTTCTTCACTTCTTTTGTACTTATTTTTATAGATATGAGCAAATAAATAAATAATTTTTTCCAGCCAAATAGAAGCTCTTCCTCCACAATGCTTTCATAAAAAAGTTAAGTAAACAAATGGGCCTCCTAGCATGTCTGAAGAGGATGTTGGATCATGTTGCAGGCCATGGCTCTCTCTATCATCCAGCCGGGATTCACAGCTTTGATGTACGGAAAACAGCATTTAAGCTAAATCTCTGGGTAGCCCTGAAATCACACACAGTTGGCTCAAAAGTAAGAGGCTGGGCTAACTACTTCCCCTTATACTGTACTAGCAGGTTTATATCCAGGAGCCCCTCCTCAGTTCCCTATGCATCATCCAGGTCAAGCACATCTGGCAGCATTTACTCCCCAGGAATTAGGAGCTCCAGCCATGGTGTTCAAAGACAATTACTGCTCCTTTTCAGCTGAGAGATCAATAGATTCTTGTGCAATACTATCTCTCCCTTTACCACACAAGAAGAAAAAACCTCAGACATCCTAAAAATATCTTTGAATATCTTTTGGGAAGATCAAGCCTCTTGTGATTCACCTTTGAAGGTGCTCTCAGGCAGGCTTCAGGGCATAGGTGCAGGAATGAAGATGCCACAGCTTGTCATTGCAATTTTCCATCTAACACTGGAGACAACAATACAGACACTGGCATCATTTGCTCACCTGAAGAACTTTCCAATATATAACACAATTACCAGGCAGTTATCCTGCAAAGATATTTAGAGCAGGATACATAGATGCTGAAGGAAGCAAAAGAGGACACCCAGTTGTGCTTCTCTATAGAACGTGTTATTGTAAAAGAACAAAGCTTAAGGGTGTTTTTGTTTTTTTTTTCCTCTCTTGCAACAGGAAGTTTCTGGTTTTGTCTGCTGGCAACTTATTATTTCCAAGTAGAAGACAGTCTTCCTTAGGTATATCTTTTAGATTGAATTGTTAGGCAATAGAAAGGAGAACTGCCTCTTTTCCTTGCCCTGACTGCTGGACAAGAGGGAAAGTTCCTATTGCCCCTTCCCTAGGAGAATCTGAACACATAAATCCTGGGGTAGGGGGACAGCAAACATCAACTCTGAGCCAGGGAGAAAATCATGGGCTGCTGAGGAGAGCAGGCACAGAGTCAGGACTCCCAAGTGATGGGAAGAGAGGAGCTGCTCCCAGGGACCCAGAGAAGCCTGTAGAGAGCTGCTGTATCCCAGGAAGCAGATGGTGCACATCAAAATCCTGATATGCTATGAGCTAACCTGAGCAAAATTATCACCTCCTCCAATGGGCTAGGAGAATTATTGTCAAATTCCTGTATTTTCATATTTGTTAACCTTAACACCTTCATTCTCTATGTTGTAAAAAGACCCCCGCTTTAATTTAGGTTGTCATAAACCCTAGCTCTGGAGTTTTGGAATTCCTTTTGGTGTTCTAGGGGAATTCTTGCTTTAAGGAAAATATACAAACAAGCCTCCCTCAAACTTCTGTCTGCTTCAAGGTCCTGTAATAACCATTTTAATCCCAACTTTGGTCAGATCTAAGTCTAAAGTAAAAGATTGTGGTATTTTTTACTAAAAGAGTGGTAAGAAATTGCTATCTTCCAAAAACACATCAGTGAAAATATACAGCACTTTATATCTTAGCTTCAATTCCTTCTCCTTTTATGAAAGATGTCCTGAAAATTCACTTCTCTGCTTTTAACTGTTCAAAGAGAAGTCTCCTGTGTCAACCATTCCTGAAGGTGGTAAATAGTGCTCTACAAAGATATGGAAACTAGTAATCTCTTTTATTTTTAATGTAAATTTGCAAAATTTGAAAATGGTGTGAATGAAATATACATCTAATAACCAAAAAAAAAAAAAAAAGCAACTGACAGAAAAGTATTTTGCTGCTGACTGAAAAAAAACCAGCCTACAACCTAACTCTCAATAACCCAAAGAAATAAAACCAAAACCCAAAACGAAACAACTCACACACAGACACACACAATGATTTTGTAGCTTTGACAATAAGAAAATGAGGCTGGCAAAAAAGGTTCCTCAGGCCCCATATTTTGTCTCTGGCAGTGAAAATTATTATCAGCTTACCAAAAAAAAAAAAAAAGTATAATAAACAGGTGCCTATTTCTTCCAGGTGTGATCTTTCCCCTTGTATGCAGTCTCATCCTCTGGAAGCCAATGGTTTGGAGAGTTCCTGATCAGAGGATGAAGTGTTGGATAAATATCAGATTCATACCATGGCTTTCTCCCAGAGTTTGTTCTGTCAACATTTTATCATTGTGATGCCATAATTTGTAAATAAGTGCCACCAAGTACTGCTGTCTGTTCAGCCATTCAGATACTCTATCAATTTAGAAGGAAATTACTGTATCATAAAAAAAAAAAGGTGTGAGAAAGCTGTCATGCAGATTTGACCTCCAGAAATTATTTTGCCTGACAGAAGTGACTGCAACCTCCCTTCCCATTGGTTTTGTTATTGTTCTAATCTCAGGTTACAAATAGGTTCCTGAAATGCATCAACTTGAAGAGTCGGTGAAAGATAACTCTCTGCTGAGAGGAAATACTTCTCTGGCAGGTAAGCCAGTGACAACTGGAAAATATTTCTGGAGTATAATAGATTTGTTCCCCAAATTCCTTGGGAACTTGTAAATATGCTTTGAACACAGGAACCACAGCTATTGGGCAAAAGTATTTCACTTAACAGCAATCAGTGGTTGTGCTTCAAAGAATACAGAACATTCCCATAATGAATCTATGGAGTGGGAAATAAAAGAAAAAGGCCAACTTCTTATTTAGTTTCCTTCTTTTACCACACATGGCCTGAGTTTATTCTGGGAGGGGAAAATGGGACAGTCTGGATACTTATCTTAAAAAATAAATGCAGCCAGTTTTTCTAGCATTTGTCTTAAGAATTCTTAAACACATAATTAAACTAATTTTTCTTTTACTATCTCTTATTGAACCCAAAGACCACCCCAAATTTTGTAAGAACAGCATAAAACAGATTGCATCTTTCAGCTGCTTTCTGGGCCTGATGCTAAAAAGGGAGGTATAAGGATTTGTTAAGCATATCTTTGTTAATTACTTTCTTGTTGCTATACTTGAGACAAGGAGGAAGATGGGAAAGTGGGAGATGAGCCGGACGGACTCAAGCAAGGAAGTATCGAGTGAAGAAGTGAACACCCACAGTTACAAGTCAAAAAGAGTTTCTCTGAATTTCAGTAGTAGTGTGAGGTCCTGGATTGACAAGCCCTGAGACCTGGGTCTTCTGTTTAGCCACAGAAACATTAGACTCTGGGTTAACTTTCTGGGGTATTTCAAAATAAAATTAAAAAAAAAAAAAAAAAACAAAAACAAAACAAAAACAAAACAGCCACAACACTAGAAAGACTTGAAAAGACTGAGTTGGGGGGAAGGGGGTGAAAGGAGGGGTGAAGAAGGAGTTGTGTACCAAAAGATTAACTAGACAGCATGAAGCAATGGAAACCAAAGGAGGCAAGAGGAATCCCGTGCAGTATTCCCAGCCACAGGATGAGAAAGGGGAGCATCTGGAATGTGCTCACCAAGATGTTGAGCCGGCAGGAGGGCAGCCCAGGCTGCAGGGAGGGAGGGTGCGCTGCAGGACAAGGTGGGGGTCTCTGCCAGCACTCGCTCCAGCGCTGGGTGAGACAGGTAGGAGGGAGGCAGGGGGCCTTTTCAGGAGAGTGATTTCACCTGGGGTTTTGTGGGAGAGGGAGGGAGAGACGGGTTTCTCTCTGCCCTCGGTGGTACTGCACTTTCTCAGCCCAGCTGACGGAAAGGAGCAGTTACACAGGAGACAGGCTGGTCCTTGGAGCAGAGTTACAAGTGATTAATTGTATCAAGAAAAAGAAACAGTGTCTCCTTGCTGAGCTTTGTAACGGGCTTCATATAAATTTGCGTGAAATATTATGTGGGATTACTGCAGCCAGCCAGGAGTTTAGCTGCAGGAGCCAAGAGGAGGATGGGAGCCCAGCCAACAGGAGAAGCAGGAGATGAAGTGGATCGCGTTTGCCAAGGCCAGGAGGACAGCCAAACCAGAGCTACAGTAGCATAGTAATGAGAAATGGGAATTGCATTCAGCATCAGTTCTTCTTCTTATCATGATCGTTAATGCTCTGCATCTAAGTGTCCTGCTCTCCTCCCCAGCCTTGCTGCAGACCACAGCAGAATGTGGGACAATAGAAGGTAGAGAAAACAGCATAGAGGTGATTAAACATAATCCTGCTGGAACCCACAGCTGATGCTATCTGAAACCTAATGGTTTCACTCACAAGTGAAACCCCACTCACTAGTGCAGACCAGATGCTGTAGCAGATGCTCCCTTCTTGAGCAGCAGAAAGGTGAGCAGAACAGAGGTGACACAAAATGCCATTTTCCAGGTATTTGACTCACAGCAGTATGTTAAAAACGACTAGGGAGAATTGGGACTTCAGGGTGACATTTGTCCTCCTGCTTTCTCCCACTCCTGCACAGTTTGTGCTCACTTTGGTTCCCATCTTCTTCCCATCTGGGTTCCCAATCCTCTCCAAAGCAGATCCTGTCCTTCAAAGCTGGGGAGGGCTGCAAGGCCAGCTGGACCTCTGGCTCTTGTCCTGTGCCTGCACCTGGGGAGACTCTGGTTGATTTAAGCAGAAATGTCTCACCTGGAGCTTCACATTTATGAACACATAAAGTGTGGCAAAATTTGAACTGCGTATCACACCCTTACTTCCTTTGGGGAAGAGATTGCACTCTCACACATGAGCTTTTCTCAAGAAATCTGGTTTTGGATCCAGACTTGGCATCCTCTGTCTATAACAGCCTGAACTCAGCCTCTTCCCCCAGAAATAGTTCAGATTTTGAACAACTTTGTGCTTTGGGACTCTTCCTAGGATTCCTGATTCTGTGCAAAAATACCTTGGCCTTCATGAAACCAATAACCGGCGATGAAAGCCCTTAGCAGACTTTCCCAACATGCATATTCTCACAGCTGAGCTACACACTGAAGGTGCTCTGCAGGCAGCAGCCCCTCCTGACAAGCCAAAGGGAAACCTTGTCATTAGCTGTGCCAAATGGAGTGGCACGAAGCCTGTCTCAGCCACACCTCATGCTCTGCCCACCTCCAAGGCCTTCACACCCAAGGATGTGCCATTTTCCCTTGGGATCAAGACCTTCTCAGCAGGGCTGGGAAGTGGGGCATACTCAAACTACTGTGGAATAACCTACAGTCCCAGTCTCTGTGTGCAGACAACCTCCAGCCTGGCTAAGGAAAGGGTGTGTTTTTTCTCTATTTCCCTCCAGCTGGAATCAAATGTGAAATCTCATAAACGCAAACTGAGAGATTCTTGTTTTCTCAAAGGACACAGGGCAAAGACTTGAATTTCTTCTCCCAGCCAACACTGGGGGAGTTCCCTTCCTGGAGAGAGGGTGCCTGCCAGCCTCATGGGGTGTCAGAGTGCCTGGAAAAGGGCAGCGCTGACCAGGAGCACCATGTGCCTCCGACTCAGGATTCATCCCTTTGCTCTCCAGCAGACGTCACTGCTGCTGCTGCTCCCCATTGTGTCGCCTGGTCAATGTGGCTTCTCACCAGTCCTTACTCACGAGGAAAAGGACATCTGGTGTGTTATGCCAACACTAGTGCTAGCTCTAGGTTTTATTTGAGATTGCCACTGTCCAGAGAAGCTTTGGAAAAGGTCATCATGCACAGCTTCCATTAAATGGTTCAGGAACCATTACATTCCCATGTGCATAGAAATATATATTAAAAATATCATACATGTAGTCTCACTACAAGACATAAACTAAACACCGTATGTTTAGAAGAAAAACCTACCACAAAAGTAGCTCCTCTTCAAAAAAAAAAAAATTGAAAATGAACTGTTTTGAGGTTAAAGAAAGAGGTTCCCTGTAGAAGTAGACATCCTGAAAGAGTAGAATGTACACAGCTGGGATATCTCTCTTGTTTTGTTTTCATTTCCTTTTGCAGTCTTTTTGTATTTTAACAAGTTCATTTGGGCACGGCGAGCCAATGTTGGCTGTGCATCTATGTTCACTAGACTGCCTGGGGCCCTTCTCTTGCAGAAGTCAGGTCAGTACCAAGCTCTGTCCAGAACCACCCACAACCCCAGAGTGGTAGTTTTGCTTTGTTTTGTTCCTCATGCACTGTCCCTGTCACAGAAAACCATTTCTTAACTTGGTTTGAACTGAGACAGAGTGAAAAGCAAATTGTTTGTTCTTTCCCTTGAGGCTGAGCCCAGAGTTCTGTTTTCTTAAAGCATTCAAATCAGCTTCAGGTTTTGTGTTGTGGCCAAATACCATGATCTGTATTTCTCTTTTTCAACAAAAGAAAAATTTTGTTCACTCCTCATACCACTTACTTCTGCTCAAGATAAATAGATGTATTTCTGTCTGTCAGACGATGAACTTTGTTTCCATTTCCCTGAGCACCTTCTAAGCAGCCATCCAGCCTTCCTCCCTTTTGTCATCATATTTTGCAATCACATATGTAGGGTGTCAGGCAGAAGCCAGCATCTCTATGCTACCCAGGTCTTTTATTTCATGGCTGGAATACAAGTAGCAAAGATCAACTCCCATGTGCATGGCATCCCCTCACCCTTCTAGCTTTCTCCAAGAAGCAAAACTCTTCCAACTGCACCCATGAATGCATTTGCCTACAAAAAAAATTGATTAAGTGATCCTTTTTAGTTGATTTTGCTGCCTTTTTTCACTCTGCATAGAGTGCCCTGATAAATAAACAGACATGTACAGACTCCACGCCCTAGTAGGGAGGAGAGTCTTTACTCCTGGCAGGCAACAGCCTGATACAATGTGAGATTAAGCAGCAGCAGGAACATAGCAGAGATGTGATCTGAGGTAGAGAGAATTGGAGTTGAAAGATGAGAAATGAGCCAGTTTGTCTGGGCTCCTCCATAAAAGAGTTTCTGCTGTGACAGATACACAGCCTAATGGTACTTGAAGGGGTTAATACACCTGGAAAGTGAATTTTCAAATGAACTCCTTTTCCGCTTGGCCTCAGCATAAGGCAGTGCTCTATTAGATTTGACCTTTCTTAATGTGAATTAGCAGCTCAGTGGAACAGGATCCAGAAGCCAGAGTCCCTTCCCTCTTCACATCCATGCATTAATGTAACAAAAGCAAAAAGGTGTCAGGAAGGCTAAGAATAACTGAACAGATCTTGTGCCAATTTGGAATAAAATATAGGACCCTCCAGAAGTGGAAGTAACTTGGTTGCTTCTGAACTCTAGGTGAGGCAGGCATTTTAGCTCCCACCTCCAAACCGCAAAAGAAAATGAAACATGGGCAAATTCAGGTACTGAATTTAAAATAAAAAATAAATAAAATAAAATGAAACTAGTCAGTTCATCATTTTGGTAGGACAAACAAGAGGAAATGCCAAATTATGTCTCTAGAATATAAATTACCTTTTCTCTCCTGAAACAGATTTGCTCAATGCCCTTCAATAAAAGTATTCCCTCGACTCATTTCCACTGATTTCCTGGGAGGGTTTCCTCACCCATTCCCCTCATTCAAAATGTTTCATCAATCTTGTCACCTTGGTTCTACCCTGTCTCATGAGGAAATGGATGGAGCCCAGCTAGACACTAAGATGTGCCATCCAGGAAACCAGACCAAAACTGGTATGTTTAAAAACGTGTTTGAAGAGAGCACACGACGACGGGGGAGTGGAAAGGGAGCAGGGGATGTTTTTCAGCCAATGCTTTACTTTCCCCCTTCTTCTCACAGACACTTGCTGTTGTCCAGCAGCCCAGAGAAAGCAATAAATTTTTTTGCTATTTTTTTTTTCTTTTTTTTTTTTTTTGGTGGGGGTAAGAACAAGCAATGATAACCAGATCCTCATGGCACATCCGTCTTTAGGTCCCTATGGGATCCACAGCTGTGCAAAGAGGGGAGAGTGAGGCAAAAGAGGTGGAAGGGGGTGGTGTCCAACTTCAACTTTCTAGAGATGGAGTTATTTTAAGCAATATATTTGAAACAAAAACCCATGTGTTCTCCGTTCTGCAATGCGCTGGGCATGGCTCAAACACCGGGCTGGGTTGCCCGGGGTCGCAGGCCCCGCCAAAAAAAATAGAGCTCTGAGGTGGGTCTGAGGCAAAGCTGGTCACTGGCGAGGAGCGGTGACGCGGCCAAGCCGAGGGAGCGTGCCCTGGTTGGTAAACAGGGCCCTCAGCATTGACGGCCCCTCTGGCATTTCCCTTCCCGCGCACCGCGCGCTCGGCATGCGCTGCTGCCCGCAAATGTTCCGTGAGGCATGGGTGAGGGGTAGGGGCACACAAGCTTTGTGTGCCTTTCAGCCTGGGCTTGGCTTTGGTCTCTTTTTTCAGGTTTCAATCCACGCGGGCCTGGCCGGACGCTGTGCCAGCAAGGGGAGCGTCACGCCGGCCTTCAGGCCCGTCCGGCCGCAGAGAGGCCACGTCCAGTCACAGGCTGCGTCCCCAGCAGCAGCTCCCACCATCGCACCTCAGCCCCCTGCACCTATAACATCCCACTCCCACACACACTCAAAGGAAAGATTTTATTCACGGTTCCACACTGAGCTTAGGTGTGGGTGTAAACTTCCTCAAAGGTGATATGTTTTAAGATGGGGAAGCATTGGTTCAAACACATCCTCAAAAGCCAGGTGTTACTGTTAATTGAGTTTTAAAAGCTGTCTCAGATCAGAAAGGCATTCAACTCCATTTTCAGGTAGAAACAAACCAGCTGCTTTTCCAAGAAACTCAAAGCTGTGACATTGGTTTTGACCGAGTGGAAAATCACTTTCTTCTCACATATTATGAAGGAAAATGGGTGCAAGGCAGAAGGATTCCAATCTGCCAGTAGGTTTTGGGGTGTGCTGAAGTTTTGGGATGTATATGAGAGAGAAAGGGAGATCCAAGGCCATCTTAGAGACTTGAGAAAATAATGGCAAAATCCTCACCCTATTTTCTTCCCAGGGTGCCTTCTTGGGAGCCAGACAATGACATTTTCATGGGTTGGGGGAACAATCAGAGAGGGAGAAAAGAGATAATCAGTACTTTGAAAATATTATTAAGTATTTTAAGATACAGATCTTCAAGCATGCAGATGCTACAGCAGTTAAGCTTTGTGGAATTTCTTATGGTCAAGGGCAAGTTGAGGAATAAAGCTTAATTCAAATGCCCTTTGTTCACTAAATTATTATTTTGCATCTCAATTTGCTGAATGCCAACAACTTACAGTCAGTGGGGAGCAGAGGATACTCAACATTCCTGAGAAATAGCCCCAGGATGTATAAGTATTGCATTAAGTCTCCTTACCATTTCATAGATTTGGTTAATTTTCAAGATCTTTAAAGCATGACACCATACATTTGCCCCATTTTTTTTCTCCCTTTGGTGAGGGTGTGTGCCCATGTTGAGAGTTCTGGTATAAGAATTTATCTCAAAAAGCAATCTTTAAATCCAGCCTCTTGTTTTCCCAGGGGTATTTGTTTACATAAAAGGCTTTGTTGTGGCAGCAAGCACTAAGGTGTTTGAAAATCTGTCACAGAGTAATTAATTTATCCTCACTGCACCAGGCTGTTGGATAACTTAGCATTATCCCCATACTGCAGCAAGAGAAGCAAGAAACAGAAATTAACCCATGAGTGGCCTAAGGAGGCTGTCAGAGAGCCAGAAAAGGAGCACAAATCTCAAGAATTAACAGGCTAATGCCTTAACCACACAAATATCCTTTCTAAGGTTTGATTTGTTGCCATATCCTTTTTCTGCTTGATCACTTAGGACAAAATTATCTGTCCCCAGATAATATTTTATATGTTGGAACTAAAAATAGGAATTCTCCTCTCCTACTCTTAAATTGTAGCATTGTAAGTGTACAGCATGAGAACTAGTGGGGAAAAAAAACTTCTAGGGTTCAAGAGGAAAAACAGATAAAGACCAAGTGTGGGAGAAGAAGAACACTACAGAGGGGAAGAACCTTTGGTAGAGTGTGTAAGGGATCCACCTCCAAATACTTCTCACAATTTAAGGCTTTTCTTGCTGCCTCCCTCCATGCCCTTCAGACAAATAAACGTGGGATTGAAGAACATTTGTTTTAATCCTCACAGGTGATGTGCATGCATGTGCAAAGGTTTGCCATGCTACTCCTTTAATAGGAATTCAGCCATCTAGTGGGAGAGGCACAGACCAAAAGCTGCAGGAAAAGAATCAAATATCCTCCATTCACTTCCTTAGGTTTTTGCCCTTACCTTGAAACACAGCTTTGCATGAATTTACAAGTGACCATAGAGCTGAAGAAAGCCTGAGGCTGGTGATTTTTCTGTTGTCTTTTTAATACAAAAAATACAAGATTCTTTAAACACAACACTGTCGCCTCAAGTTAAGTTTTCCAACAGCTTTGCAGTGCCGGTTCCAGACCTGCCAAGTCTCACAATCTCTGGTCGAAGATTCCCTCAGCTGTCTCCTGTCTCACAGTCCATCAGTGCAGGGCTGGCACTTCACTTAGCATCACATCACAGCTTCCCTCTGGCTCTGGGACCATCTCATACTGCATGGCACCAAACTGTCTGCCACACATCCACTCTGGCACCAGGGTTTCCAGATAAGAGATGATTCATCTACTATGTCCTGCTGAATCTGCCATCCTATTTTCTTCTGAGGAATCTGCATAAGGGAAAAACCCTTTAAGTGCAAGATGTCTTTAGCCATGGCAAGAAAATCCTCTCCTATACCTCTCTTTCTGTTGTGCTTTCACAGTGTGGGAACCTGGGTAGTGTTTAGCTGTTTTATTAAGCATTGCTACTGCCAGTGCCTGCTTTTGTTATATTAGAGCTCCACAAAAGAACATATTCAAGCTAGAGTTATGTTCCTTAGAAAAAATGTATTTCCAAGTTACCTTTGAGTCTTAAGGGAAAAGCTGCAACATGCTTAGGGTGAGGGCTCCCAAAAGCACTCAGCTCTGACAGAAGAACAGGCAGCAGCTGTCACACATATGCACAAGCTGGAGGACACCTTTAGCTGCTCACAGGCTAAGAACATGCCACATCTTTGGAAAGTTCAGCTCCAGAGCAAACTCCCTGCCATGTGCCACACACTTCCTCCTTCCTACCAGCATGGCTCTGGTGTAAGGCCTTTACAGATCAGCCCCAGAGAAGCCAGAGATGTTCTGCAGCAGTGTAACTTGGGTAGAAATTTCTGACCAGTCATGCAACCAAAAAAAGCCAGGTGTTACCTCGATAAGGTCCTGTCTATGCAGCCATAGAGTCACAGAATAATTTAGGTTTGAAAAGACCTCAAAGGCTGAGTTCAACCTTTGACCAAACACCACCACATCAACTACACCAAAGCACTGAGTCCAGTCATTTCTTGAGCACCTCCGTAGATGGGTTCTCTACCATGTCCCTGGGCAGCCTGTTCCAATGTTTGACAACCCTTTCCAGGAAAAAATATCCCGTGATGTCCAGCCTGAACCTCCCCTGGTGCAGCTTGAGGCCATTTCCCCTTCTCCTGTTGCTCGTGGTCTGGGAGAAGAGACCAACTTGACCTGGCTGCACCTTCCTGTCAGGGGAGTGAGACAGTTCCTCCTGAATCTCCTTTTCTCTAGGCTGAGCCCTCCCAACTCCCTCAGCCACTCCTCAACAGGCTTGTGCTCCAAATCATTCCTCAGCTCCATTCCCTTCTCTGGACATGCTCCAGCCCTCAATGTGCATCTTGCAGTGACTGGCCCAGAACTGGACACAGGATTTGAGGTGCAGCCTCACTAGTGCCCAACACTGGGGGACAACCACTGTCCTAGTCCTGCTGGCCACACCACTCCTGTTCTAAGCCAGATGCCATTGACCTTCTTGGCTATCTGACCATGCCTGGCTCATATTCAGCCACTGTTAACCAGCACCTCCAGGGCCTTTCCCACCAGGCACTTTCCAACCACTCTGCCCCCAGCCTGGAGCTGCAAGGGGTCGTTGTGACCAGGGTAGGCAGACAGACTTGGTGCCTTCAGATGGCAGCACCCCAGTTTCAGCATACTGATGACTGGCAGGCAGCACACCTAGGGTGGTACCTGTGCCCTGCAGCATAACTGATTGCCAAAACTTCTCTTAACATCTTACTATGAGGTACAATTGCTGCCTTTGCTCAAGAAAAAGCACTGTCTGTGGTTTTTGGAGGTTATTGCTGTGCTAACAGCTGTGATGTCATGGTTAAGGGTAGCTACACCACATTTCCTCTTGAAGCCAAAGTGCTAATAAAAGTCTAAGCAGAATTTAAATAAAATGTAATTATAGGGTCGAGCTAAGCCTTTAATAGGGATGTCTACATTCATCACTAAATTCAAGATAGACCTTTCTCTACCATGCAGGAGGGAAATTGTAGAAAAAGGGCTAAATAGATCATGGAAGGCATTTAGTGTCCTTTGTTAGACAGCACAGGATTTGTTATATTCAAAAATGTGGAAAATGCTCACATGGGCTATCGGATTCTAGTTGAACTCTTTTGGCTATGGGCAACAAGTCACGTGATTGTTATGTGTGAATATCCCAAGAAATAGCAAAGATGGGCAGGCCTTGGGATCATGTTGTACCTGAACACTTTAAAGGGGGACTGGGAGTCCATACATGTAGGTCTATAGTCATTTGGGAGAAGCCCAGCCAAGAACTTTCTGTGTCATTAAAAACAAACCCCCATGAGCGGCAAGCAATCTGAAGGAAGCAGATAATGCTGTCCTTCAGCAGGAACGTAGTTAGCAAGATTGGAAAAATAGTGCATAATGAGTTTTTTGTGTCTGGGTGGATAATGAATGCTTTTTTAATGTCTACAGGGATTTTACGGGTGAAATTTGAGCCAGCATTATGCCAAACCCAGATCAGCTACCCTCTAAAATTGGCTGCAAGGCACAATCATATTCTATGTTCCTTCTCTCCCCTTTATCTCTTAAAAGGATAATTCCTGACAATTTACATTAACAGGCAGATGTGGGTAGGGGGGCTTTCTTGCTTACTTTCTGGAAAGTGCTTAAGGTGAGATCTTCTGTCTTCTCTAAGGAGCAGTTTATTTGCACAAAGGGAGGGAGGATACAAAAGATCCTAATATTCCTTACTCTTTAATCTTCCTAAACAGGCTTAGTGCAGAGCTCAGCCCTTGCTGTGAGAGGCAGAGCTCTGTTCTGCGGACTCACTGCTGAGCAGATGACACCATGGGTAGAGCCAGGGGTGGAAGTGGTGATGTGGAGAAAGAGGTACAGTGCTTCCCAGTGTCCCATTTCTAGCCAGGGACATTGTCAGTGCTCCTGGGTGATGTCACACTCCTGTTGTACATGCAGCCAGGAGCAATTCCTCCCTGGGACAGTCTCAGAAGAGGCTGCAGGTACAGTCTAGGTGGGAGGACTGCACACCCATGAATTAATGCATCCTGTAGGATATACACGGCATTTTCTAGGCAGTGCTCCTGGTGCTCCCAGGGACTTGCAGGCCCTTTAAAGAACAGACCTGGCAAGTACATGTCTGGAGAAGGCACTGCTCTGTTCTTGGTTCCTCTGGGAGAGCATATGTGAGGGTGTGAAGGAGGTATTTTCTCTTTGCCAGTGAGCAAAGAAGCCTCTTAGAAAACAACCCACTCACTGCCAGTGTTTCACAGTGAATGTTACCCACATTACACCTGGCACAGAGGCACAGCCAGCTTGGAAACAGACATTATGAAAGAAAAGCAATGGCTCAGCATTTCAGCCCCAGTGGTACAATGGGTATATTTTCACCACGCCATGGAATGAGCGGGAGAGCTGAGGCTGCTGAGCTGTACTTCTGGACCTGATCTAGTATCACAGAAAGGTTTTGTGCCATGTAGATGTGCCAGCTTGACTGGAGCAGCTTGGAACCTTCTGCCCTCTGCTGCTTTACCTGCTGCCGACATCAGCATTCACCTTCAGTTTTATTCAAGAGTCTCCTCTATACCTCTGCCTTTCCACTGTTTCATCAGAATAGCAGCCTTCCCTGGCATAATAGGAGATTAAAAAGGGGTGTCTAGGTCTGCAGTTTTTACTTTTGAAAGTCTCTGTCCCAGAATTTAACCTCAATTCCTCTTTCATCTTTTACCAGAGGGTTTAAGCACCTCAAAGACACATTTTATGAGATGTGTGAGTTTTTTTGTCTTTTTCTGGTTTTGGAATATCATTTTAAATGGGACACAGAAAATGGCTGCTTTGAGACTGTTTCATTACCAGGAAAATGAGCTGAACTTCTACCTCATGTCAAAAAGTGAATATAACTAAGTTACTTTCTTCTTAGCTCCTTGTAGGTTTCTGTTTCTCAAAGAAATTAAACAGTTGGTAACCTCTGTGTAGGAAAGCTTCAGGCTTCAAAAACCAGGAGTTTTCTTATGCATTAGCAATGTTGAGTGCATCTCTGCACACAAACTCTCCTAGGACTTCGACTAACTGTTACTCCAACCACTAATCCTTCACTTTCACGTCGTAACTAACAAAAATCAGGCAATCCTCATGCATGTCCACCTCTGGGAAGGATGCTGCCTTTGTGGCCTGAAAGACAGTCAATTTTCTGTCAATATGGAAGGCATTTTACATGGATAAAAACTCTGTTTCTGATTTCACATGCCTGGTTCAGGAAGATTTTTGAACCAAGTCCCCCAGACAACCTGAAGCACAGCTCAGAATTAATTACCTTCTGAAGTGTGCTATAAGAAATCTTTATTTAACCTCATTTGTCTCGGATCTCTGCGTCTTCCTAATTGTGTCGTATGTTTTGGAGTTTTCTTTTATTCCCAGGGTAACCAGGAGATACAGAACAAGTAAAGGAGCCAGCAGACAGACAAACAGAAGTATCTGCTAACCTGTTGACCCACCATTTCATCAATCCTATGGTGACTTTAGAAACCAGAGATGGAAAAGCTCCATCACATTATCTTATCTATCCCACTGCCAAAGAAGGTTCAAGCATGGGACATTATTTGCCAAGCTACTTTTCAGTTTCCACTTCTAAGTGAGTTGACTGTATCTACATCAGATGGTCTAATTTTGTAAAAGCTAAAGCATTTGCTTGGTCCTCCAGAGCCTTGTTTACTAAGTTCTGGGCAGAACTGAGCAGATGGTTGTGAATTGTGAGCACTGCTCTTGTAAATAAGTGGTGCCCTGGACAGTGATCATAGAATCATAGAATAGTGTGGATCAGATGGAACATTTAGAGGTCAGCTACTCCTCCCTTCCCTGCAATGAGCAGGGACATCTTCAACCACATCAGGTTCCTAAGAGCTCCACCCAACCTGACCTTGAATTTTTCCAGGGAGGAGGCATCCACCACCTCACTGGTCAACTTATTCCAATGTTACCACCTTCATTGTAAAAGATTTCTTTCTCAAATCTAATCTAAATTGACCATCCTTCGGTTTAAAAACATCCTCCCTTGTCCTGTCTCAAAAGGCCTTGATAAAAACCTTGCCTCTATCTTTGTTATAGGCCCCCTTTAAGTACTGAAAAGTGCCCTGGAGCCTTTCCTTCTCCAGGCACAACAATCCCAATTCTCCCAGCTTTTCCTCCCAGCAGAGCTGCGCCATCCCTCTGATCATCTTGGTGTCCCTCCTCTGGACTGGCTCCCTGTCCTTCCTGTGCTGGGCCCTGGGGTTGGAGGCAGCTCTGTAGGGTGGGGAGTGATCTCACCTGAGCAGGGCAGAGGGGCAGAAAATCCCCCTCCTTTCCTCTCCCTTGCTGTCCACGCTGGGGGCTCAGCCCAGCACAGGGGGGTTCTGGGTCATGGTGCATGTTGCCAGGGCAGAGCCAGCTCTCAGCAAGCAACACCCCCAGGTCCTTCTGCTGCTCCATCTGCTCATCTCCAGCCTGGATTGATCCCAGGGGTTGTCCTGAACCGGGGGCAGCACCTGCTCTTGTCCTTGTTAAACCTCATGGGATTCCCATGGGCCACTTCTCGAGCTTGTCCAGGTCCCTCTGGATGTCCTTCAGGTGTGCCACTGTCCCATCAGCTGGGAGTCATCTGCAAATCCGCTGTGAGTGCACTTGATCCCTTTGTCCATGCTATTAAGGAAGACATCAAACAGTACTGGTCCCAGTGCGACAGCTACTACTGGTGAGTTTTACAGATACCTGGCTGAATATGAAAGCTGGAAATATTCTGAGAGGAGAAGTGAATAAGACACAAATACAATTTGATGACTGAGCAGAAGCCAAATATGATGCTATGAGGTTGTGTTTATTTTTCACCAGCTAACCTTTGGGTTAACCCTGTTGGCAATACCATTCCCAGAAGCTTCAAAGCAGGGAACACCACACTGGGAAAACAATTCTGGCTCAAAAGTCTAGAGATATTCAACTTAGCAGCTTTGTCCACATCGTTCTCATCCGTTTTGTTCCACTTCTGGTGTTTGCCAGTAGGATCCAGTCTTTTCTGCTTGACATCATTTTATTTCACATGAATTTAGAGCTGTTGAAAGGTGCAGGCCTTTCTGTCTTAGATGCTGGCTTCTCTGTATACCTATGAGCTAGGCAGCAGCTTGGCAAGCTTTCCCTGGTTGTCCTGCCAGGTCATCCTAGTCCTGAGGACAGAATTTATTGCCCATCTCACTCATACTCAAGCCCCCATGTCAAAGATATCATTTCACAGATCCTAGATGTAAGGCCCTGAAACAGTCATCTGAACAATTATTCTTGTCACATTCCATGCAGTATTGTAGTGAAATTATAAATGGGAAATGACAACTTCTACACACGTACATAGGCAGGAGTTTTCTACCCCGTCCTCAACTCTCCATTCCAGGCAGCAACAACAACAATTACAGTATAGTGCAGTGAAATAATATAAACACTACTGAGAAACTGAATATAAACTTGATTGGTTATTAAAGGAGATCACCACCAACTGTAGCCCAGTTTCATTCCAAGAGTGACAATAAGGCCATCATCAGGTACACCAGGGATGGAGACCCGACCAGGTTTTAGCCCACATAACACCTCCAGGAAGAGGAAAGCCTGTTGGGCATAGTCTGACAGCAAATATACAGAGAATGTGTGAGAAGCCTTTGCAAGGCCTGGTGCCTTTGCAATTTAGAGGCACCTCAGGGACACATTTCCTCTGTGTTGGCACTTCCAGAGGAGGATGGATGGTCCCCAAGGGAAACCTTAAAGGCTTAACTGATTACAGCAGATCATAATAAGGTAAAGCAAATGAAAAATAGGCACTCTTTGAACGTCAGAGGTCATTCATAAACAGAACCTCATAAGCCCACTCAAGTCTTCTAAGCATCCCTGGGACAGAGTATAGTAAGCTCTGGGTGGCCTTTTAAACTCACATAGGGAAAACAATTAACATAAAAAGGTCCCTTGGCAAAAAATAGAACCTTTACACATCATGGGAACACCAGAAGGGTTGCTATATAATTAGTTGCTTACCTGCCTGTTTAGAGGTTGCTTGAAATCTGCTGTGTTTCTTTCAAGACCTGTGTGATTTGCCATCCTAGTTTTTCTTACAGGCTACACATGTAACTCTACTGATTTCAACAAAAAATTATTCCAAAATATTTCGATGTAGACATTAGAGCAGCATAAGTCAGAAGCAGGCCTGGTTCTAATGGACACCCAGATTAGGCTGTAGCACATGTGGTTTACACCTCTCTGAAATGAAAAAAGTAGTCTTAATTCTAAGGGGCAAGGGGAAAAAACCAAAACACTATTAACTGACTCTGTAAGTCCCAAAGACTTGTCTTCTTGTTTATGGCAAAAAAAAAAAAAAAAATATATCATCCACAGTGTTTCTTTGCCATTCATGTCAGTTTTCCTTTTACCCCAGCCAGATATTATTTACATTTTTTTTCTTCCTCCTGTTGCATTTTGTCTTCTAGCTAGAAACAGTTGCTACCTGAAAATATAACAATGCTTAAAATAAATGTGCACTTAAATGAACAAACCACTTAAATTCACAAATGTGAATCAAAATATATTGTGTTCACTAACTGTTGTCACAATCCAGGAATAAGAGAGCATCTGGGATGTAACTGTCTCTCATGCACTGTTTCCAATTTTGCACCAAAGTGAGAAGCTATTTTCACTTATTTGTTTCTAAGCCTGGTCCTGGGCAACAAACTCTGTATGACTTAGGCTTTTGTGTGATGTACTGTACACTATGATTGTGGCAAATTGCAGAAGACATCAGTCCCCCAATAGAAGCAGGTATATTAAACCCTGATAAAGGATCTCCTAGTGAGCAAAGCATCTCCCACATAGAATTACAGACTGATACTCTGCTGAGTGGATTTTATTATTAAAAATACATGGTAAATTATAGGCCACATATGCTCCTGATTTCACTGATTTTAAAAATAGAAAGTGAAAACTCCCAGCTGGGGGCACAGCTGCTGCTGAACACTGGTAGAAATCATAGCCAGGAGTGTCACTTGCAAATGCAGCAGCCTGAAACTGAAGCAGTGGGAGAGTTTGGTTTCTCCTCAGCCTGCAGCTGAATCTTGGGGGTGGGGTGGGCTTCCACAATGCTTGAAGGGTCAACTGCCTCTTCTCTAAGGCAGATGCAGCCAAGTTTAGCTGTAAGGCTCTCAAATAGTGACAGTGTTTAGCCAACACTGTACTTCCAAGAACCTGATGTCATTGTTGCTATCTCTTTTTAAAATCATTCAAGTTTGAGCACTTAATAAAATGCATCCATATGGATTGTCAGGATAGAGCTGGGATACAGGCTTCATGACACCAGATACTGGTGAAGAAGAAGGAGGACACCTATTGAGGACAGTTGATGGCAATTTTCATCATCTACTGAAACAGTGAAGGGAAGAACAGAAGGCAAGAGAGGAACAGAAGAGTGGCTGTGTTGTGCCTTTTGTGCCAGCATCTCCCTTAATATCCTGCTGCCTTTTAGATTGAAGGGTCTGCAGGAAGAAGGATATCATGTGCAGGTTATTGGGCTGGACAGCTGCAGAGATCAAGCATCTCCTCTTCCAGCACTGAGTCATTGCTGCCAACTTGACAGTAAAAAAACCTATCCAGTGCTTGATTGTACATTATTTGGTTTGTTTAAAATGCACCTAGTTGTAAGGTCTTATAAATATATCAGATGCAGCTTCTTTCCCATATTCAGTACAAAGAGGAAGGTTTTTTGTATAAATGGACTTTAAAATGCAAATGTAAACAATCCTTTGGCTTCTTCCCTTTCAAAAGAAAGAAAGAATGAAACTGTGAAAAGTGGTTTTAGCCTGTTGGTGAGGCTCTGTGCAGGGTCTGTGTAATGAGAGACTCCAAGGAGAGCAGCTGCTGCCTCCTGATCTTTAATGTCTGCAGTGCTCTTGACTTGTACAGCAGGGAAAATAAGTAATGCTATCTTGTTTAATCATGCTGTCTTCTACCTTGCTTAGCATTTACTAACTGGACTGGACCACCTAACTTGAAGACCTGCTTTAAAGGCAACCCTTTGATGGAAGAAACCCCAGACTGGGAAATTTTTGAAACAAGGGCACCCTCTAATGGAAACGAGAATGACAAAGCAACCACAAGCATTTAGGGTAGGGAACATACATTTTCTCTCCTCTGGGTATTTATGCTAAACTTATGCAAGAATCAATCCTTCTCCTACTCTCAAAGGAATGGCTATATATTCTGCCTTTTAAATGTAAAATGAAAAAGTCTTGGGTTTTTTTTTTTTTTCATTGCAGATCAAAGCTTACAAAAAAAAAATAACCACCTTCTGCACAGAACCCGAAACCACTTCACCAACCTGAAGACTAAAAAGCATCTTGGCAACTGGTGGTCCAAGCTGTAAATTAACACAGGAGCTTTGGCCACTGAGGCTGAAGACCACTTTGTTTAGATTGCTTCTGTTTACATTAACTATTTTTCCTGCTTCAAACTGCATCAGCAGCAAATGGGTTTTCACTGAGCTGCTGCTGGTATTAAAAGAGAGCAATAATTGTTCCACAGCATGGAAGGACACAGCAATTGCTATTCTGTGAGCACTAGTGTCCTGGGGTGACTTTATAATGCTTGTATCTCCATTTGTTTGTTTAGCCCAGAAATAAGTTTTGCACCTTTTAGACTGGTTCTGAGAGTGAAGTGGAGAGAAGAAAAGTGGGGAGAAGTTTTCAGAAACTGCAGATGCTCCCCTGCATCCTTCTCCTGGACTATGTTGTCTGCAGCACAGACAGACAGTGAGAAAGAGCTCTCCTTTGGTTTTTAGTTAGTTTTTAGCTAGCTGAGGCAGAGAGGTTTCCTGGACTTCTTGGTTTTTCTTTTTCTTGGACCTGTTTAAACCTGCTCTGGACTGAACACCCAGAAGAGCACCAGCAGCTCACACCTGTGGCCCACCAGGCCAGGCCTGGGAGGTGGCATTTCCAGCACTGCAGGGACTGATAACAGACTGTGTGAGCTGAGCTACAGACTGGGTGAGCTGAGTTTGTCATCTCTTCAGATTGGCAAGAGCTTTTATTGTTTAATATTGTTCAATTTTTTTTTTTTTTTTTTTTTGTGCTGGTGAATGCTTTGCCTGTTAAATAAAAAGGTTTTTTCCACTTTTCTCCAAGGAAAATCTTTTCCCAAACCAGTTGAGGAAGGGGCTGCTTGAATCTGCTTTCTAGAGGAACTCCTTTGGAGGTTTCCTCCCAAATTTGCCCTAAATCAGGACAACTTGTCCTTGCACAATTAGGCTTCAGAGTTCTTCCATATGAAGCAGTGTGAGCTGCAATCCAATGGCGAAGGCTGTGTTAGCAAACCCTCTCTTACCTATCGGCAGAAGTTTTTCACAGAGGGTGAAAAGCAAAATGGGAAGGCTGTATCACGCATCCAGGATGATTCCAAATTATTTTTCTGCCTGCCCCTACAAGCAAGTTCTCTCCTGATTCTCATACAGAAGATGAATGACAGTGTCCCTGGAGAGGATTAAATTCCATGAGTGCTTACCAAGTTTCTTGCCTTAGATTTGCTCCTTCTCATCCTCTGCACCATCATGTGGTTTCAGGGAGTGAACTGAGAGATGAGTTTGTCACCCAGGCTCTGATTTGTATGTTCTAATAGCATCAGAGGACTTCTGGAGGGTGCCACTGTATTTCTTTGCCATGTAATCATCAGCCAATTTCATTTTGCCCTGAGCGCCCACAAGCCTGTGTGATACAAAGGATGTGCAAGCCCTAGGAACCACATCAAACAGGAGAGGGCTGCTCTGTCCAGGCTTGCCGGCTGTACCTACTGAATGAAACATGCTCAAGCATTTCCTGAGAAAGTCTGGTGAGTCAAACCAGGCCAGCAGCACAACCCAGCTGTGTGCATCTTCTGTTTTTCTTGTGTTACTGGTCCATAAAATAACTAACACTGATTGCCTCAGCTTCAAAACTTGCGTGTGTAAAGCAATGCTATGTCTGTACCATAGCACCCACGTGGCTGTTGACATAGTATTGTAGTTAAGGCTTCAAAACAGTTTTTATTACAAGTCCAGTGTTTTCCCTTGCTCCTGAGTTTCTGAAAGGTTCTACTTTCTAGGCTGAAATTTTCCATCATTATGTTCAGCCAATGGCTTCTGGGAGAAAGTCTGAGGAAAATCCATTTGACCATTCTGTGAAACTGGAAAACAAAATAATACTTCTCTAGAAAATTATTTAGGAATATATTAACTTGCACATCCAGTGAGAAAAACAAAAGCAGAAAACACAGCTGGGCTTTGACAAGGAAGCTGATTAGAATTTTTTAAAGATGTGATTCCCTGTAGATTTACTCTGATGCATCTCTCCTGATTTCACCCTTTGCTTGCACTGAGTTAGGTGACAATGGAGTTAGATAGCATTTTACCACAGCACTAGAGTTATCTTTTGGAATGTGATGGGAATGAGAGTGTGTTGTTACTCAGAGGAATGCTGGTGTCACCACTGCGTAAGCAACACGTTCGGTCCCTACCCTGTGGCCTGTGCCATGAGGGGCAGGAGCTGCCCCACGTCAGGATAGACACCACAGCTCTGCTGTACAAACTGTCCTCTTGCAAATGGTATTGAAAATGTGGAAATCCAGACACAAGGGGAAAGAAAAAGTTAATTCACCTTGGGTGAATTATATTCACTGCAGTGTTCTCACATGTGACTAAGTAAATAACATTTGGTATGTACTCCCTTTGTTGACATTTCTTCTATGTGCTTTTATTATTTCTAGTAGTGTGGGACCCAAAAGGCAAAGAGATATTCCTGCAGGATAATACTATTATCAACACATTTCTACAAATCTCAGTAACAGGCATACACACATATCCCCCACTTTTTATCTGATTCCAAGCAAAAATTTAATCTTCAGATGACCCTAAGCATACAGGATGAGTTTCTCCCACTTTTGTTTTGCACACAGTGCCTCTCTGGTTACCCACAAAACAAGGCCAGCAAGTGGCCGTGGATCAGGTCCTCGGTGAAACTTGACAGGGTAATGCTGATGAATTGCATCAGCTGGAAGTCTGGCTTGCTGGTGTTTGGGAACTGTGGTGAGGCTGGTGACTAATGTGTTGCAGTGTTTCTTAAGCTTTGAAGCTGAACATCCTGAGGAAACTCTGATCTCAGAGCAAACCTTAAGGAAGTGCCTTGTGTATGTTGTGGGACAGGAAGGCTAGGAGGATGGATGAGAAGGAAAGGATTTTTAGGGGATTTCTAATGCTCAAGACTTGGCAAAACCAGACCTCGGGACAAGCTCACATTAATAAATGGAGCTTGTTTTGCTGTGTCTAGAGAAAAACTGACTTAGTGAGAAAGAAATGGAAAAGATCTTGTGTTAGAAGTTTTAAGATGTGCTAGAAATTTTCATACAGAAAAAGAAGAAAAAAGAATGTAAAAGTTTACATTTCTGCATCTCTTTTTTTCTGCTCTTTATCTCCTAGCCTTTTCCAAAGAAGGCATTTAGTGTTTGCCTCTTTAGACAGGAAATTGTTTCATTAAACCAGTCTGAGGAGCTAAACCTTTCTGTGAGGATCCTGGGCCAGAACCTTTGTCATAGCTGAGCTCTCTAACCTCATGGGCAAACTGAACAGACCAGTGAGTTGTAGCATTCCTGGAACTCCTTCCTGATTCATTCAGCTGCTCCAGAGTGATCCAGATAGGTTAGTCCTATCTGATAAGAAGACCATGAAGATAAAGCAATTGCATTTGGTTAAGTTGGAACAAAGAAATTGCTTCAGCTAATGAAAGTGAATTAGGTAAATTCATTTTACAGGCCTCCATCATGTGGTTCTTTAAGAATATCATCCAACTTACCACACCAGGAGTTTAAGTTTGGAAATATTAGGAAATTATGAAGGCCAGGGGAACAGTGATATAATGGGACAAACATCGAGGGTGACCTTCAGTGTAACATAACTTGGTCATAACAGCCACTATGAGTGGCTCAAAGTACAACTGTTTGTTCCCTGGTATGTGTGAGCCAGACCTCCCTAGTGCTGAAGGGAGGAGTGGAGGGAAATAAAGCCCTTTGCATGCACTGCCAAAGAGCTCCTCTCTGGAAACTTTAAACGTGAGAGCCCTCCTGTGGCAGTTCCTCAGAAGCGTGATTTTTGTCAGAATGAAACTGTCACCAGGAAAGTGCTGAAGTATGAGCAGAGAGAAACACGGCTATAAGAGAAATCTGTACCCGTGCACAGTGGGTGTGACTGTGGGTGTACACAGCTACTAAATGTTAGTGGGCAAGCCGACCACATGCTGCTTGTGTCAGGCAGACCACAAAACTTAACCTGACCAGCCCAGTGACAACCCAGCAAATTAAGCCTAGCCTTGAACACTGAAACTGTTTGCACCTGTGAGAGCCTGACAGGCTGCCTGCAAGCACAGAGCCTCTGCTCCTGTTTATTTGGGAGGTTTGAGGGTAAGGTGTATCCTCTGTGCATCCGGAGTGCCAAGGTGAGCCAGCCTGCAGAAGAAGGCTGAATGCTATACACAAAATTCCCTTCTCACAGCAGTGTGGCCTGGAGGTGATGGGTGACTTACAGGACTTATTTAAAGCCTCTAAGAGATACAGATGACCTGGCTGAGCTTGAAGCCATCCCACACTGCTGGTCATGAGCTTGTAGATGAGGCTGAGCACCCAGGGCAAGCAAGATCCACCAGCAGTGGTCATCCGTCCAGCAGGTCCCTGCCGCGGGATGTCCCTGCAGGGAGGCTCATGTGGTAACACATGACAAAGGACAGAAAAAGTCTCTCTGGGGTTCAGGAATCATCACCCACCCACACCCAGTTCACTCAGTGCCCACCGGATTTACAGCTGGGATAAGTACCCACGAGGCATCCAGTGGGTGCTCATGGGACTTTCATTCTCTGCTGACCCCACAGTGGCTGTTTCTGTCACAGGCCCTGGTGTTCTGAGCTGCCTTGGGGACTTACAGGCCAGTCCCAGCAGATCACATTTGTCCACAGAGGATGAGGACAAAAATGCCAAAATAAGGACTCTTTTCTCAGTATTTGTGAGTAGAGGGAGGGCAGGGCTAACCCTTTTGGGAGCATCACACACTTAAAACCACATCATCTGGTCATAAATTCACTCTTAAAGGGTGGTGGCTTCATGCCTGCCTTGGTATGCACTCATCGCTATAGTGGCTGTACCCTGTTAACAGAAATGTTCAAACTGAAAAGGACATTTATTAATTATTGGCACTTCACTAAGAGGAAGACTTCACAAGCATTTCCCCAATGTCAGAATTTTGCATAATTTTGTTCAAAAGTACAAAACTCTGGACCTGAATTGTCAAACAAAAAGCCTTTTAAACAGAAGTAACACATGTTGCCACATACTGCAAATTGTACCCCCTGGCTAACCAGCACCTACTCTTATGCAGGTTCCAGACCATGTTCTGAACCTCACTTGGTTAAACTAGTGCTTAAACAAACTTCAGCTTGCTTATTCAAAGTAGCAGCATCCAAAGACTAAACCTCAGTGTAATTATTGTGTAAGAGGTGGCGTCCAGTAATTTTAATGCAAAGCACCTGCTTTTATCTTATGTAATAGAATATAATGCTGGTGTGCAGTACTAGAAGGTAATTAGGTTGAGCAATTTCTCCAATCTTAGGGGCTATTTTAAAGGCTATAGATTTTAATTCAGCCATAAATAAATGTTTTTAGAATGTATTTTAATCTCGCTGGATTAATGAATTTTAGTATTTGGCAATCGTGAAAGTCAGTGACGTTAAGAAGGTAAGCCATTTTTGGGGACAAACACATGCACAGATATGTTTGTACAGATACATAAATAGAAATCTCTCTAATGCTGTTTCCTTTTAATTATATTTTAATTTCATTTCTTCACACGTCTCTTTGCTATAATGCTAACCTGTCTGGAAGAAAAGAACACATGGAAAAGGCCCAGGGATCACTCTGATGTCAGAGGCTCAGTGAGACCTAACAAACACTTGAGTGCCCACTGCTGGGGAATGACTGACCCATAGTGAACTAATATGGTAAATCTTGGTATTTTGATACTGGCAAGTTAACAGTCACCTACTGTGTAAGCCCAGGACGTTTTTTTCCCAAGCAAAGTTTCACAGGGCTTCCTATTGTGAATTCACACATGCTAATAATGCAATCGCATGTCTTGTTTGTTGCTCCTGCTTAATTATAAAATATATTTTTTCCTCTCCTAACAGAAGAGGAAGTATAAATATTTTTATAAACATAAATCTTAATTATGGAGGTGGATATTTATAAAATGAAAGCTCATCTGCCCTTGTGGAAGGACAATTTTCCATCACAAAACAAGCAGTGGAAGTGGAAGATTGGGATGTGCTGTAACATTATAAAAGTTAAGGAAATGCTTTGAGGATGCCACTGATTCTGAATGGATTTGGCACAAGTCTAACCAGGAGTGGTCCTGATTCCCGGGTCCAGACAATTTTTTTTCTGGAAAGGATTTTTGCTGTATATGCTGGTTATAAAATTACTGTTAAACTGATCTTGGGTTTTGAGGGCTTCGTTTGGTAGTTTTCGTAGAGTTTTTTTGGTCAAGTTTTTTTGGTTTCAAAATTAAATCAAATTTTAAAATAAAAAGCATAATTCTTTGAAAGAGTCTAAGCCAGTTTTCCTTTTCACACAATATGTTGTAGTGACTGACATTTGACAAATGCTCTTTCTTTGATGTTCGTACAACATCACCTTCTTCGCTCTGTTCATGAATAATTGTAAAATGAAGCCTTGCCTTATAATTTTATCAGGGAATAATTACTTTATTGCTCTACTGTAACCAGACATCATCTTGTCAACTGCAGAATAAAACCAGAAAAAGTCATCTGGCTTCCAGGAGAAGAAGTTGTGTCACTCATGCAAGTATCTTTAATAATATTTACTCAAAAATGTATATACTGGCAAAGAAAAATGTAAAATGTTTTCCTTTCTGCGTGTTTGTCCCAGCATGAAAGTCCCTTTTTAATTATGTGCTACAGCTGCCAGTAAATGGTGGGGCGGGCAGGGGAGCAGGCACACAAGGAAGAGATATTTTAAGAGGCAAGGAAAGGTTTTCAAGGCTCTTTTCCTATTATTGTTCTGCTGTGATTTTGCTCCTTGAGAGATTTTTAGGTTGGATGGGCTCTTTGCTGTTCTGTGTGAGTTGGGTTTGTGCAGCAAGGAAGAGTTTCAGCCCAGCTTTAGCCTTGTGTTTCCTTCTCTTTCCTTGTTCCTGGAGACTCCAGAAGCCTCTCTAGGTCTTGCCAGGTCTATCTCCTACATCCTGTGCTAAATTACTAAGGCTGGGCAGATCCTGCAAAGCCCCTCAGTGCCACCAAAATTGCAGGGTCATGGGGCTCCTCGGATCTTCCAGAGTTTCAGTAACACTCTGTTCCCTTTAACATGGCTTTGACAGGCTGTCTCTTGCTTATTTTTGCACAACCTGTACTTTTAGAAGTAGTTAGGTATTTGTGGGTGTCTGGTGAAGGGATCTCAAAATCCCAGCCAGAACGTAAACAAAATACAGCTCTTCCATAAAATTCAATACATATTGGCCAATATAAACCTGCAGAAAAAATCAGACTGTGCCATGCAACATTAAACCTTGCGAGCTGCTGAAATCCCTCACCTTGAGCCTTTTTTCAAAAGCACCAGTAAAAATATGGTCTAATGTACATAAATACACAGGGACCATGTTAGGATGGTATGTAGAGGCCAGTTTGTGTATTTACTCCATATTTTAGGAAGCAGCTTTTGAATGTCTGTGTGCATTCAGAAGATCCAATCTGTAAACTCCGATTCTATTGTCAACAGTATTTTCTTTGGAAAATAAACTGCCTTGGCTAAATTTGGACCTGCTCCCAAATCCAACTTAGTGCTCACTTCCTGATAAATGGCAGTAGAAAATTTAGACCAGCTAACATAAGCATTAGCATGCTTCCACAGAGAGGAAGTATGTATAATAATAGTGGGTGGGTGGACATCACTCAGTAGTTCTGTAGGCCACTTAAACATTAGAATCCACTGTTCTTTATTTATACAGCTCTGAAAGATGGCTTATATGAAAAATCCTGCTAGGCTATAGAGCTGTGCTGCTCCTGTGGTACTTGCCTAATTCCAGACCAAAAATATATTTTTCCCTATGGAGGCCTTATAAATATGGTCCATCCAAAATTCCTGTTGGAAGGCCTGCACTTCTGGTGATATTCATTTTTTTTTTTTTTTAAGGAGCAGCTTGTGGTGCACAGGTGTGGTCCCAATCTGGGGGGAAGGTACAAAGATTCAGACAGAGGCAGGGATAACACCAAGAAAGCTTTAACAGCAGCTACTGGATACTGAAAGGATTACCCATCAGATAGTGCTCCTCTCTGATGCTGAGGAGTTTGCTAGAGTGAAATGTAGGCCAGAAAATCAGAGCTGAAGTTCAAGTCCCCAAACCAAATATAGCCAGTTAATTCACATTGACTTCAAAATGGAATAATGAGATGACTAAGTACCATAGACCCATATATCTAGGCTCTAATGTTTATTATTTGCATTTCCTTAACCATTGTTTCTTTTTTATACAATTGAATTCTAAGAGAATGAAAAGAAAAAAGCAATTTATTCTCTATTTATTTTTCTTTTTTCTTTTATCTTTCCCTGTTTATAACTAAGCAGACATTTTGTCTGTTTTGTTTTTTAAGGAAGGGTCCACACATAAAAATTACTTGGGCAGATATTCTTTTATACTTCTCTGCAGCCAGATTTTTCTTCCCTTTCCCACAACCTTCTCATGCATTTAAAACAGCAGCGCTGATACAATGCAGGACTCTGCTAAACAAAGGTGAAGATAAAATTCACTGGTGTCTCAGCTCACTGTTCTCATTCTCTTAATGGTGTTTGGATATGCAAATCAAAGACGGCTTCAAGCAAATGTCTTGGTGTCGGAGTCCAGGACATCCCTCTGGCTGCCCTGGCTGTCTCGAGACCCTGGCAGGGGGCTCGGGGTCCTTGGCAAGAAGTCAAAAACACCTGTGGCTTCGATTTTAGCCCATGGGAGAGGCTGCCAACCTTATATGAGGAAATACAAGCCAAAAAGGTTTGAGTAGTGTAATAGGTGAATTGACAAAGGGTGGAAAAGTAGAATTTTGGGTTTTTTTAGAATGTAATTCAGGGGTACAAGATGGAGGAATCTGGGTGTGTCCTAGCCTTTTTCTCCTTCTTCTTGTCCTCCATGTCTTGGTGTGATAGTGACATTTTTCTATTGGTTTAAGGTAGAGGTTCACTGTCTAACATAGGTGGTGGGCATTGGCACGAAATCTGTAAACATGGAACTCGCAATTTTGAGTATATAATGTGGGAGCTGCCCAAGGCTCAGGGGAGATTGCTATGGCTTCTGTACTAGGCTCGGCAGGTCAGAGAGACAAAGTTATAGATAAGAAAAAATAAACAACCTTGAAAACTCAACTTCACGCATTCCAGACCTCTTCTTTGGCTGTCGGGCTAGGGGAACAAGGACTTTTACGATTTCGGGGTCATTCCAAGAAAGCAAAACCCAACATTTTGGCGTCCCTGGGTGGGCAGAGCCAGCCAAGGCACCTGCTCACCAGCTGGGCAGAACATCAGGCATCGAACCCTAGCCCGAGTAGAAAAACTTCTGAAGAGGACAGCCTGACCCCCTGCAGAGAGCAATCTTCTTCAAACTCGACCCGGAACAGAAAAGATCCGAGGGCCCTGGGTGTTCTCCACCTGTTATCTGCTGGCCAGAGACCAGGAAAGCTTCCGGAGTGATTTTGCAGATGACGCAGCTATTGGTGAGACCTGTCAAAATTAAGAACTTGGGGGGAACTTGTTCCCAGGACCAACTTAATATCTTATCCACTCTGCAGAGTGTGGCAGCCACTCATCCTGCGACCTTAGCCGAGAAGGAACTTAAAGATCCCTTGCAATGTGTCCGTTGTAATTACCCACATACTGAATCCCATGTAATATTTGAGCCAGGATTTTGGCAGAATGTTAAGAGACGACTTTATCATTTAGCAATGCAAAAATATAAAACGGCCGTGAAACTTTTGGCTCCAGCCAGAGCAATGCTGGAAGCAATTTCAAAGAAATCTGCGGGGGTCGTTTTCAAAAAGCAGGGAGCTGATAGTCCCACCACAGGGGTTTCATCTTCTGAATGGCAGAGATATGCCTAGCGAACAGCAGGCAGGGGACACTCCTGAAAAGTCAGGGAGGGAGGAGGACCTGACAGCAATCAAAGGGGTGCAGGGGTATCATCAACCAACGGATCTCCTAGTCCCAGCAAAACTGAAATTAAAACCAAAACTAAAATTTAGTATCTTCCCCAGTGAGCTCGAGGATTGGGATTTGCATCTTTTGTCCGCCTGATTCACAGAGACCAATGACAAACCCTACCTCACAGCCAGAACCCCCCACACCTCCTTTCCCAGGCATACGGGTTGGGGGGACAGGGACACACACACAGTGCTGTGGACAGCCGGGGGGGAAGCAGGCTCCGCGGCGGCGGGGGTTGCGGGGGAAGGGCGAGAACGGCCTCTCAGGGAGCTGCGACAACCCGAGAATGGCAGGGGGCTGGCAGGGGAGCCCATGGGGGTGGGTGAGGCAGCGCCTGTACTGGCGGGCGCGGGAGGGCGCCGAGGGATACCGCGGCGGCAGGCACTGGCCGGCCGCCCGGGGCGCGGCGGGCGGAGGCCCGAGCGGCGGCGGGCCGGGGGCGGCGGCCGGGCCGAGCCGTGCCCGGCCGAGCCGAGCCGAGCCCGGCCGAGCCGAGCCGTGCCCGGCCGAGCCGAGCCGTGCCCGGCCGAGCCGTGCCCGGCCGAGCCGAGCCGAGCCCGGCCGAGCCGTGCCGAGCCCGGCCGAGCCGAGCCATGCCCGGCCGAGCCGTGCCCGGCCGAGCCGTGCCCGCCCGAGCCGGGCCGAGCCGTGCCCGGCCGAGCCGTGCCCGGCCGAGCCGAGCCGCGCCCGGCCGAGCCGGGGGGCGCGGGACGCGCCGACACGGCCGGAGCGTGCGCGTTGGCACCCGAGCGGGCAGCGGGCCGCGGGCGCGCATTGATGGCGTCAGACGCGGCAAACGATGCGGGGAAACATTGGCTTGCGCCACGGGTGCACTGGTAGCCCTGGCAGGGCGGGACGCGGCCACGGGACAAGGAGGGCCAGCCTCGAGCAGGGAGACAGCGGGGCGGACCCAGATCGGCACCGGGGCGGCGGGGGTGCCAGCCGGGGAGGGAGGAAGGCGTTCCCGAGGGCGCGGTTACGCCGGAACGAGCAGCGGCGGGGCGTGGCCACGAGGGGCGCGCTCCTTGCCACAGCCCCGTGACGTCGCGGGCGGAGACGTGTCTCAAGGCACCGCCCAGCCCCGGTTGCCACGGGAGGCAGCGCCACCCGGTGGCGGGAGGGCAGTGTTACAGCAGCCAGGTCCAGCCTAGCGGGCAACAGCGCCGCCCAGTGGCAGGACTGCAACATCGCAACAAACGTTACAACGGCATTTTGAAAGATTACTCCAGAAAAAGCATATCCTCTGCAGCAAATGGAACAATCGTTACCTCCTGAAAGTGATGAGGCTCAGGACAGTCCTCCTGAAGCGCAGCAACAGGATGACATGTATAACTGCTTCAGAGGGTGTCCCAGCTTGGATGGTTTCAGCGCCAGGAGCTGTTGGCTCGTATTGCCAGAGACAACCAACCCTGATATCGGGGGATGTCGTGAGACAGCTTCTTTTGCAATATATTGATACAGCTTTGAAATATCGTCCAGATTTGTCAACTCTGATATCGGCAGATGTCGTGAGACAGCTTCTTTTACAGTATATTGATTCAGCCCTGAAATTTCACCTGGATTTGATGACGCAGTTTTCACAGGCTTTTCATTCAATGCAAAGCACCAGTGCTTTGCCTTCAGCTGCAGATGTTCCTCCTGCTCCTTGTCTAGGATCAAGGGAAACATCAGGACTGTCAACATTTTTTGGAGATGCAGCAGCTGCAATTCAACAAAGTATGGGAACGCCACTGATGCCAGAGGATCCCAGGATGGGTCAGGTTGCTGTACCACAGCAAGAACAACAGTAAACTCCATTTTTCAGCCAGATATTCAAGGAATTACAAATATCTCAACCACATGCAATGACAGATTGGGCGGAAATCAGAAAAAAGGCCTTGAGAGAAAAGGATTTCCACATGACTGGTGCAAGGGACATTGCTATGCCCTTGAATTATGATGCACAGGGACAAAATCCAAGATGGGAACGATTGGAACATGATGTCGTCAAAGACCTGATAAAAGTGATAAGAGATAATGGTCTTGGATCTTCATATTTCAAATAACTTTTAAAAAGTACTTTTAATATATATGATATGACACCGTATGATATCAGGTCCGTTGTGTCAGTGAGTCTCACCGACACACAAACTCCCATGTGGGATACAAGATGAAGAGCTCTTGCTGAGCTGAGAGCCAGATACCAAGGGGGACCAAACGCAGCTATCACCGTGGCACAATTGGCAGGTGATCCTCCAGATGACAATCCAGCTCAACAAGCAGCGCGACTTCCACGAGAGGTGCTGAGTGACATCAAAGAGGCCGCAAGAAAAGCAGTCATGCAGATTGCACCAGCAGGAATTCCTGACACCATTTATACAGACATCAAGCAAGGTCCTTCTGAACCTTTTGCTTCATTCACAGACTGTCTCACACAAGCAGTGGACAGACAAGTGACTGAGGAGGCACTGAAACCACACTTGCTCCGAAGCCTTGTGCTTGCAAATTCCAATCCAGAGTGCAGGCAAGGCCTCAATGCAATGCCAGGCCAACACTCTCTGGCGGAGATGGTGGAAGCGTGCAGCAAGGTGGTAACACCTCAACATGTTGCATCCATCGTTGGAGAACAGATGGAGACAATCATCCAGGCACAAAATGAGAACTTCAAAGAGGTTCTCTCAACACTTCAAAAGAAAAAATCACAAGGACAGTGCTACAATTGTGGGGGCCATGAACATTTCAAGAAAAATTATCCAAAACTTGCAAAGACTGGGCAGTCAGCAGACATTTGTCCAACATGCAGAAGAGGGAAGCATCTCACGAGTGAATGCTATTCCCAAACAGGTGTGGACGGAAGACCTCTACCTCACCAGGAAACTCAAGAAAGAGCTCGAATCGCCAGCGCACGATGACACAAGTGATGGCGATGACTCAAAATCAAATTCTACAAACAGGACAAATATTAGAGACCGTCAAGCAGACTCCCTCAGCAGGACAAATTGCAGGATCCTTGGTGATCCAGAATTATTGCCACCAGCACAGTGCGTCCTGGCAGCTTCCAAAATGACATGTTTCATGGATGAAAATCATGCAGTGATACACACAGGTGTCACTGGAACGGCATCAAAAAGACAAGACTCTTTAATCATAGGTAATTTTGGACTCATCATTTATCCTTCAATAATCTCGGCAAACCACAATGAAGAGTTGACAGTTTTAGCTAAACCTCTTTGACCACCATTGATTGTTCCAGAAAATACCCCAATAGCCAAGGCTATTGCTTTGTCACCTCATGCAGCGGAACAAGTCATGCCAGTGTTTGATTATCAGGACTCTCCTTCTGGTGACCATGTGGAAGTTCAGGCTTCCTGGGTGAAACACAAGGGTTGGAATCTGATGATCCAGAACAACGACAATGCCATGCCTGAAACACAACTCACAATGACTGAAATGATAGGGACATACAGTGAGGTGAGCACACCTCAGTACATTGCAGCAATTCAAGCATATGTTTGGGGAGAACAGGTTAGGAAACTCCTTCAAGCACAGGATGAAAAACTTTCCAGAACTCTCACAGCGTTTTATCTAATTTCTCAACATAAAATGCAACTCCACAGAAAATGCAGCAGCACCGAGTCGTTGTCCAAGATGCAAAAAAGGGGAGCACTACGCAATGTTATTCCAAATATGATATAGATGGAAATCTTTTATTGTGAAAAATGCTTCCTAGGGAGGGAAACCACAGTGTAAAGATAAAAGTATTAGTAATGATTTAACTACCAAAAATGTGTCTGAAAACAGAGCATTTGGGAGACATCAGTCAGAGTTTATCTGCAGGGTCATCAGCTGATTCTGCAATGATTCAGAGTTTTAGGGATTGTTGGTATCAAGTTTGAAACCTTTGTTATTTTTGGGTTTTTATAGGTAATATTGATAAAAAGTGATTGTTGTTAATGTTATATGAATACTTTAAAAAGGTTGTCTTAACCCCTTCAAACACTTTCTGTTGATAAGTTGATTATATAATGTGAATTCTCTAATTTTTGTGATAAGAATTATGATTAGAGTATTGTTGTAGTATTTACAGCCAGTTTCCGTGTGTTTTACTATCTCTTTGTGTGATTGTTTGCAAGACACGTGTCTATTCAAGATCCTGCCTTTTGGTTTTTTAACTACTCATATGTTTTCTTTATCCAATCTTTTATGCAGCTGCACTACCTCCACCGTCACATTTTCATTTTCCAGATTCTGGTTCACAATCCTGACTGTGACCACTTTCAGATCTCTGAAGAAGAGGTTTGCTGTGTTTGAAGAATCTCTATCCTGAAGGAAATTTCAGAGGGATTCAATTACTTGATGGTTTGATTGGTTTTTAACCCTAAGGTTTTTTACTCATAACTGCTACTTTTAAGAGTTTTGTTTTAAAATGTGTTAAGTGATATCCATCAATTAGAGTTCGGGCTCTGGCCAAGCTCTAGCTTTACTTGGATGGAGTGATTGACCCAGATGTTTTCTGCATGAAAAAGTATTCAAGTCCTTTTGGCTTGGCAGTTTGACCATATATGACAGCTGAGCCTATGTTTAAAGAGAGTTTGGAGAGACATGAATCCGGACAGGATTTCTCCAAATCTCTGTTGTTTTAAGGTTTATCAGCTGTCACAGACTCTGGGATGACAATTTGATATTGTAGCACTTCGTAACCGTGTGATTTTATATGTGATATTGATTGTGTATTGTCTGGTTGATTTTTATTTGCTGTTAGTTTCTTTACTCCATGCATTGTCTTCTTGATGTTTTCTCATGTTTATAACCAAAGAATGTTAACAATAACAACTTATGTTGTTATCTCCCATTTCTCTATGCAATTTTATAGAACAGAATTGAGAAAGAATCCTCCAGTCCCTGTGGGGGCATTGGGTTTGCTTGTGTTTTAACATGTGCAGGGTCTAGGTGGATTTCAGTGAAGAATGTGGAACTTTACCAACTGCAAGAAAGCACTGACCTCTCCACAAGTGGAGAAGAAGATGCACAGATGTGGACTGTACAAAGATTTGTGTTTCGCCTACAGAAGATTGTGGACTTTGGGTTTTTTCATGGGTGTGGGAATTAGTGATGCTATAGAATTTAGTTACTGGGTCTTGGTTGATTTTAGTAGGGTTTGTAATTCTTCTGCTCATTTTGCCATGCCTTTTTCAATGGATGTGGTGGGCCATGAACAGGGCTGCAAAAGAAGTGTTTTTAGTGCAAAGAGGAGGGGGAGATGTGGGAATCCAGGACATCCCTCTGGCTGCCCTGGCTGTCTTGAGACCCTGGCAGGGGGCTCGGAGACCTTGGCATGAAATCAAAAACACCTGTGGCTTCGATTTTAGCCTGTGGAAAAAACTGCCAACTTTGTATGAGGAATTACGAGTCACAAGGGTTTGAGTAGTGCGATAGTTGAATTTACACAGGGTGAAAAAGTAGAATTTTGGGGCTTTTTAGAATGGGGTTCAAGGGGACAAGATGGAGGGATTTGGGCATGTCCTGACCTTCTTCTCCTTCTTCTTATGCTCCATGTCTTGGTGCGATGGTGACATTTTTCTATTGGTTTAAGGTAGAGACACACTGTCTAACATAGATGATAGGTATTGGCACGTTATTGTAAACAGAGTACACATAGGTTTTGGTATAAAATGTAAACACCTCCCTAGAGAGCAGACAGAATTCCATGGCCGACCTGCTGGACAGAGCTCAGCAGGTCAGAGAAAGAATGTTATAGATAAGGAAAAATAAACAACCTTGAGTAGCCAACTCTATGTATCCAGACTCCTTCTTTGGCAGCACAGGCTGGGAAACAAGGACTTTAAGGACTTTTACATTCTTGGGGCGACCTTGACACCCAGACCCCAAGATAGATCAAGTTACCACCTCTCAGATAATCAATTCTCAGTCTATCAGGGTAGAAAGGAGTCCCTCTTGTACCATAGTCCTCCACAGGAAACATAGTTGAAACGTCTTATGTTTCCGTGTCACACATGGCACCGCCCGGAAAAAATGTGCCATTGTGACATCCTCCTTCCATGTACAGTGCTCTCACCACCATCCATGGACCAAAACTGCTCATAGGGTTCCTTTAAAGATGCTTTGCCTAGTACCAAAAAACAACAATTTCTCATTTTGGGATAAAAGTCTCCCCCCATTTTCTCTTCCCCTGGGCCCAAGGGTCTCGAGAACAGAGATCTTCGCTGAAGACAGAGGACACCACCACACCCTCCTTATCCTTCTCTGATCATTCCACTCCTGCATATGGCGTCACTGCAGCAGGTCATTCTCATTCCTGCCCTGGCATCACTGCAGCAGGTCACTCCCACTCCTGCACTGGCAATTACTGAAGCAGGTCACTCTCTTGGCTCAAACCATTGTGTCCCCCTACATGCATTTTCTGTGTTACAGGATAATTGGTTCAGTCTATGGCTACACAAGAAGTCCAGCCAAAAGCCACTCCATCATCTCCTCCCACCTAGGATTCTTTCCCATCTTCTAACATCTCAGGCCCCAGGCCGTCTCTCTTCTCTTTCAGATCAAGGAGGATTAATGTTTCATAAAGCTTTCTTTGTCCAAGAAGGGGTTAAAGTCTCAGCCTCCACTGCTCTCAGGACAATTGAAATCTCACAGCAGGCTGCCCAGGACTCCCATGGCTGGGCACCTTCCCCTCCTTCTCTTTCTCCTCTGCTGACGTACTGCTGGCACATGATATCAAATTTCCAGGTGGCACAGGCTCTCTCTCTCTCTCTCTCTCTCTCTCCCCCCTCTGCGGGGGAGAACAGAAGACATCTCAGTGTTTCTCCACCCTTCCGTCCTATGGGGGGGGGGGGGGGGGTGGGAGGCTGACCTGGTTCCATTCCCTTCACCCCCCTTCTCTGTCTAGGGCTCCTGGCCTACCTCTCCTAGGCCACATGGCTTCCCCTCCTGCACCCAGCCTGTGGCTGGGCAGGGTAGAGTCTGCACTCTTCACTGACCAGAACAAAAGAGACAGTTCCCCTGGGAGTTGTCTGCTTTTAACCCCCTGTGTTCTCAGAGGTATGCCCATGTCTTCAGTGGTTACACCAGGTGTCAATATTCAAATCTGACCACTGATTGGTTTGACCCCAACGTCCTGAGAAAACTCACTTCCTTGTCAACCTATGACAATTCTCCTACTGGATGTTAACATGCCGAATGTAGCAAGGAGGCAGTTTACAGAAGTCCTTGTAGAGAGGGCAATGATATTACAAGCATCTGTTACACTTTCAGAAGCTTTATGCTGCCTTTTCTTTTAGGGGCTATTACTATGAGCAATCACCGCATACGAAAAAGCCAAAAGCCATTGGAAATAAAGCTGGAAGAATTAAAAAAAAGGTGCATCGTGCTTAGAAATTCTTTGAAAATCTCTGTACTTATGCAGAAAGTTTCTTCAGAAAGTTGCAAAACTACAAGGGAAATTCTACATGTTCTGTAGATGGTATTACTCAATCTTTGGACTATAGCCTTTTATTTCTTGATATGAATTGGAGGAACTCAAGCCTTCAGCTTTTCTCTGCTGGGATCTTCACAAATGTAGAAGAGAAGGAAACAAGGACCCCAAGAAAGCACAGTCCAAGAAACATGCAGAAATAAATCAGCATGGCAGGGGCAGCAATGAGTTAGGTTCTCTTACTAGAGGGTCTTCCAGAGAGCACTGGTCAACTACTATTTTCTAGCTCATGCTACCAAAAATCTCCAATTCAATACAGTTATGATCAAGTAACTTATAAAAAGCTTTTTGGCTTAAAGGAAGGCACATCTGTGTGTCATTAATATTCCTTATCCTGCATGTTTCTGTATGATAGTAATTTTTTTTTTTTCCTAACGTTGATTCCAGCAATAAAGATATCTGGAGTTTTCAATAAAGATAGATGGAATTGCCAGGGATAGTAGGTAGCTATCACTATTGCAAGTGATAGCTTGCAGTTAGTATACTACAAAGTAGATGAATAGTACATGTGATAAACATCTTTGCACAGAAGAGAAAGGATTTTGAAAATCTGCTTGCTGCAGTTAGGGGTCGTTTTAGAGCCCCTTATGTAGTGGATCATTTATTGTACCAAACCAAGCTTTTTTATACTCTAAACTTAACCAAAAACTTACCTGAAGCAAGCACGCACTTTTATGTTTTATGTTAATATGAATCCACCCCCTGCTCCTCCTTCCTAGTCAGTTATTGGTTTGTAGGCAGTCTCCTCCCTGGAGACTGCCCCCCTTTATAAACTGTTGTAATCCCTTTGACTTGGCTCTTCTGCCTGTGCTCCCTTCAAGTTCGTTTCATTGTAACCCCTTTGGGCTTCTCCTTCCAGGGAAGAATAAAGGTCTTGGAACTTTGCCACCATAGAGTCCCTCTGTCTTCTTTTGCCACTCAGCCACGATGAGAAACCTCTCCGGGTGTGCACCCTTGGCCAGGCCAAGTGGAAGGAGCGGGTTCAAGCCTGAGGCCGAACTGCTACCCTCGGTCCCAGCTCAGAGCTAGGGGCAGGGAGCGGCCGCACGTGATGTTACTAGGCGGAAAGGAGCTGAGCAGCTAGCTGGTTACGTGGCTCGCCCCTTTTCCCGGGATCCAGGCGCGGCGTCAGCCAAGTGTTTTTTGTTGCTTTTTTTTGGTTCTCTGGGGTGTGCAAGCCCGTCCCCTGGTGGCGGTTTCTTGATTGTACAACTTTCCCTTTTGCATTGTACGAAGAACGGCAATCAGCAGCCCAATATTTTCCTTTTCTGCATTGGGGACAATCCCTAGTAGGCATTTTTGTCCTGTTCCCTTGTCGAGGACAATCCCTCTTAAAGTAGTCAGACAAACCGCATTTAAAACAACCTCCCACTCCCACTTCCAAAACCTGGACGTACACAGCTAAAGCCACAGCCAGAGAATTAGTGTGATGGGTGGTAGAACCCACATTTTGACATGCCCTAACCATGTCTGCTATAGTACAAATATGCAGATTGTGAACAGTGAGTAACAGTTTTTTCAAATCCTCATTTGCATCTTCAAAAGCAAGTTGCCGCAATAGAATAGCTTGGGTGTCATCACTGTCAACTTGCTGGGAAAGTGTGGCTTGTAGTCTATGAAGAAACTGTACAAATTATTCTGATGGACTCTGTAAAATCTTAGCAAAATACGCATTGGCATCGATTCCCTCCCTCGGGAGCTGCCACAGAGCCTGAAGGGCTAGGCGGGTGATAATGTCATACACGTTGCCAGGGTAGCCTGTCTGTGCTGTAGAGGCTTTGTACGGGCCGTCTCCTGCTAAGTGAGTGACAACAATAGGCAGATCTCCATCTCACAACACTCCCACCTGACTAGTACATAGCTCACGGTAATCGGTAAGCCAAATTGCGAATTGTGTCATGGATAAGATCATCATTATGGTTCTTAATTATGCTTCTCCAGTCATTAGGTGTAAGAACATATGCGTTACTCATGGATTCCATGTAACTGAAAACATGATCCAAGATACACTGCTTCCTTTACCAGTGTCCTCAGTTCTTTGATAACTTTATAATCTAAATCTTTGTAAGCAGGGTGGTGATTTGGTGCATAAGTAACAGGACAAGCAGCAGCAACACTCAAGTTGCCCTCTTTCATTGTGGCTTCCCTACATTTCCGCCAGTGCTGTGGCATAGAATCATCATTCTGGGGAGGGTACAAATCTGCCTCTTGTTCGCAGGCTGAGAGTCTGGGGTTGAAAGGACTAACTGTAATGATTTTCATTAAGAGCAGGCAGCACCACAGGAGATGGGCCGACCTCGGGATAGCCCAGTATGTTGGAAGTGGGTTCGGGCAGGGCTGAGAGCTCAGGGGAATCAGCCTCTGAAGTCACAAAATGGCAGATGTCCACACGACTTTCTTTAAAAGCTGCCACCTCACCCCATGTAGTGAGGTGCCTGCAAGCCTCGGCGTCACCGTTCCTGGCAATATCAAAACATTCCTGTCTTTCTGCCTGCCAGGCTTCCAATTGAAAAGTCCCACTATAAAGGAAATCTTTTACATGCATGGACACCAGTCCAGCAAGGCTTAATATCAGCAATGTCTCTACTTTTTCAATGCTGGAGCCACCATAAAACATCTAGGCTCCATCTTCATTCCATGGATATTTATCTTCCCATAATTCTTCCACTGCTCACCTGTAAGTGATAGGTGTGCGTTTGGGCTCCTTTGCCGAACTTTTCCTGGTTGACCCCTGATTCCTGGTCCAGTGCTACGGGTGTGGTCCATGTCTTTCACCACCTGTGAAATGTCCCGGTTTGGACAGACATTTGTAGCAACGGGGAACAAAGATACATGGACCTCCTTGCTTGCTCCAAAGAATATCTTTTATTGTAACGAACTGAGCCTTTTCATACTGCAAACTTAACCAAAACTTAACTGAAACTTAACTGAAATTTAACTAAAACTTGTGTTTCAGAAGCATAGCTGGATAAGTTAGATAACTTGTTGTTAACTTGTATAATTATTCCTTAGTGACTACTAAGTAGTACTTCACTAAGTAGTACTTCACTAAGTAGTACTTCATGTGACTAAGTTGGGTGGAGAGGAATAGTAATGATATGAATGGTCTAAGTCTTACTGGGACCTCTAATTAGGGCTATCTGCATTATAAACAAAAATAAGAAAAATAATAGACTCCAGGGCAGCATTAGGGTCACCAGGCTCTCTCCCGTCTGAGATATTTGGGACCAGGGCATGGGTAGAAGTGCCCTGAAATGCAGTTTTAAGCCCTTAAAATGCTGAAAAAGAGCTTCCTTCAACTGAACCCCTTAAAATGAGGAAATGGGGAAGTTACCTCCACTTAAACTGATACAATGGCAAATAAAGGGCTTCTCCCCTTTGCTTTAATCCCCTAAAATATTGGCAAAGTTTTCTTCGCTTTCAATCTCTCAAGTGATGGGAAAACGGGGATTTTCACATCAATGCAAACCGTTAGAAAGGAGTGGGCTTCCCTCTCAATTTAAACCTTAGGATGACGAGAAGGGGGTAGTTACCCTTAATGCAAACCTGTAAAATAGCATGGTCAAGGTGTTCCCCCTTCCATTTAAACTGGGAAGTAAAAAAAAAATGGGGATTCTCTGTCAATTAACACTCCTAAGAGCAGGGAAAAGGCAGGGTATCCTACAATGGATATCCCTAAAAATGCAGGGGAACGGAATTCTGCTTCAATTGAAACACAGGCAATTATAGGAAAGGAAGTATTCTCCCTCAGTTTAATTCCCTGTTCTCCTAGTAACCCCCTTTTTCATGGGGGTACTGGATAAGGACTATAGGCAGTAAGGATGGACTAACAATATGAAAGGCAAAAGACAGCTCCTGGGACCTCAGACCCTGCCCCACAGGCTCCGGTGCTGCTCCTTGTTGCGATGGCTTTTCCCTCGGTGTTCTCTGGAGCCATGCTCCATGCCCGGGGCGTCCACCTGCTCCCTGGCTCCTACGAGATGCTCCGGCACTCGTACAGTAAAACACTTCTGTAGCAAACATATTAGAACTCCAATACAAACTAAAATCCAAAACAACAAAATAATATGCCACTATGAACATTACAAATACATTTTTCTCCATTCCTCTAACAACCACAAACCTCAATTTACCTTCACCTAAAAAGACATACAATACACCTAAAACCAACTGCTCCAAAAATAAAAACACAATCCTACCATCTACCATAAATTAATCAAACTACACGAAAAGAAATAAAACTCCAAAACATCAATAATGCATCAACATCTTTATATAAAAAAATACAACAAAAAATAATATAAAACATCATCCAATTTCTTCTAAAAACCAATTTTACCAACAAAAAAAGAATCAAGAAACCTACTCTAAAAAATCCAATTCCTAATAATAACACAAGAAACAGCATCAAATTCCTATCAACATCATCAATCACCACCATCACACCCCAATACCACATAAAACAAGTTACTCTCATCGCACAACAGCCCATATCAAAAATCTAATTCACCCTAAAATCTTAAAAATAATTACAAATTAACCTAAAATTAAAAACCTTAATCACACTAACAAAAAAAAGCCAAAACCAATTAACACAAACTAAAAAAACCTCCACCATACAACCAACTATCACCAAAAAAACCACACTACACTCTTTTCACTAACAATTCGTGTCACATCATAAAAATGAAACAAAAATAAAAATCAACCATATAGAACTCCACACAACAAATCACAAGAACTACTAAAATAAAATCAACCCAACTTACTAAACTCAAAATCATTCAAGTAATCCTAAATATTGCTAAAAAAAATAACCAAAACTGTACCTCTACACTAATTAATAAATAATAACCAGTACTCTCTAAAATTAACTAAAAAATCCCCAAAGTAATTAACAACATGAAATACCCCAATCTAAACTTCTAACGAATAAAGAACATCACTACCCAAATAAAAACTATCTTTAGAAAACCATTGTATACTCATGTTTTCCCAAAAATAAAACTAATAAAAAACACCAAAACAAATTAATCAAACTACAAAAATAAAAATATCACAAATAAACTTAAAATAACAACACCAAAAAAATTATTCCTAACTCAATAAACTCATAATGCCTCAAACCATCTACACAGAAATACCACCTCTAAATAAATACAAAACCAAAAAATAAATTTAACCATAAACAATATCTCCTGAATCATCCAGAGCTATAAAACATATAATACAAACAAACCAAATAAATAAAGCCCCTATAATATAATAAACAATAATCCAAATATAAATATAAAAACTGAACAAATTAACTACATCACACTAACTCAAACCCAGCAAAACAAACATTACATACAATAATAAAAGCCACAACTAAATAATTAAAAACCTATCCTGTACCTCACATTACTGCCAATAACATCCTAAATCTTAAAAACCTAATCCTTAAAAAACATAATATCCCCCCAAAAATTAAATCCAACAAAAAAACTCCTTTCATAAATAACCTTTTCAACCAAAAACCGTATCATTAAATAAATATACCATAGCCCTTATCATACACCAAGTACAAACAAAATAAAATGATACAATAAATTATTAAAAACCACCTTAAAACCACTAAATTAAAAAAAATCTTTCAAAAATGAAAAACTGCATCTAACAAAAGCCACCTAATTAACACCCAAAACTCCACTAACCAAACAAACCCTACCCAATCTGAACCTCTACACAAACTATACAAAAACAAAATCCCAATAATACTTACCAAAAGTCTATTAAAAATATGATTAATTCCACCTCAAATCCTCACCTACCATCCATAAAACTATCTTGACTCAAAAAGCTAATTACGCATAGTAAATACTACCAAAAAATAAAACACACTATATATCACAAAAAAAATCTAATATTGAATAAAAACCACATATCAAAGCACTATTTACTAAGCATCACTACTGCTATCTAAATTTAACTGTATATATAAATGTATAGATATAAAATTAAAATATATTTGAGTATTAAGCCGATGATATAAAATAAAAAATAAAATGTCCTAAAATTATCTTATAATACAATATCCCCTATCATCTACTTTATGCCCAAACACAAATTCTATAACTTCAAAATTAAAAAAACCCAATAAAATTCTTTCAACACAATTTATATACAATACTCACATCCTCCACCAAATTCTCTCTCAGCTATATTGTCTAACACCAACAAAAAAAAATCCATGTTTTACTTTTTTAAACTAACTTTTCATTTATTAGCCAAAAAAAAAAAATTTCCCAAAACTGTAACTTCCTCTTCTAAAACCATTCAAATTTTCTCCAATCCAAAAAAACCATAACACCCCATGCCGCAGCCCAAGAAAACCTATACCACAATCCAGTTCTAAAAAAACCCAAACCACACCTTAAAAAAAAAACCTCTGCATCTACTGATTTTTTCTCCTCATCAAAAAAATTTATTATCTAATAATATTAATTATTTTTTCTCTTACCTACATACACCCTACTTGTTGAATAAACAATTCTTTTCACTTTTTCTCCAAAAAAATTTGCTTTAAAGCATATTAAAAAATGACTGAAACCTGCCTTCTATTAAGAAACACATTAATTTCAAAACATTTCCCAGAATTCACAGAATGATTAGGTTGGAAGAGACCTTCAAGATTATCGAGTCCAACCCATGCCCCAACACCTCAACTAAACCATGGCACCGAGTGCCACATCCAGTCTTCTTTTAAACACACCCAGGGATGGTGACTCCACTACCTCCCTGGGCAGGCCATTTCAGTATTTTATCACTCCTTCCTTGAAAAACGTTTTCCTAATATCCAACCTATATTTCCCTTGGTGCAGCTTAAGACTGCACTGTGTCCTCTCAGTTGCTACTTGAAGAAAGAGACCAACCCCACCTGACCACAACCACCCTTCAGGAAGTTGTGGAGAGTGATAAGGTCACCTCTGCATCTCCTTTTCTCCAGGCTAAATACCCCCAGCTCCCTCAGTCGTTCCTCACAGGACTTGTGTTCCCAGCCCCTCACCAACCTCGTTGCCTCCTCTGGACGTGCTCAAGCATCTCAACGTCCTTCCCAAACTCAGGGGCCCAGAACTGGACACAGCACTGGTGCGGCCTCAAGGAACGGGACACAAGGTGGAGCCTCACCAGTGACGAGTATAGGGGAAGAATGACCTCCCTGCTCCTGCTGGCCACACTATTCCTGATACTGGCCAGGATGCCACTGGCTTTCTTGGCCACCAGGGCACACTGCTGGTGTATGTTCAGCTGGCTGTCAACCAGTATCCCCAGGTCCTGTTCTGCCTGGGCACTGTACAGCTACATCGTCCCTAGCCTCTAATGCTGCAGGGGGTTATTGTGGCCAAAATGAAGGACTTGGCACTTCCAAGTCTCTCTGCAGAGCCCTTCTCCCTTCCAGTAGATTGACACACGCTCCCAACTTAGTGTCATCTGCAAATTTACTAAGGAAACACTCAATCCCCTCATCCATGTCATCAATAAAGATATTGAACAGAACAGGCCTCAGCACAGACCCCTGAGGGACACCACTGGTGACTGGCCACCAGCTGGATGCAGCACTGTTCACTACCACTCTGGGCTCGGCCATCCAGCCACTTCTTAACCCAGCAAAGAGCGTTACTGTCCAAGCCGTGGGCTGACAGCTTTTCCAGGAGTATGCTGTGGGAGACAGCATACTCCTGGACAGACTGTGCCATGCCCTCAGAGACATGCCACGCCCCTGTTTGCCCACTCCTGTTTGCCGCGCTCCAGGTCACCCTAGAGGCCTCTTAATCAGCCCACTACTCAATGACAGACGAAGCCGCACGCCATCCCTGCGTGACTCACAAGTGCAATGAATGCACCGGCTCAGTGTTCTTGTATCAGCTACTCAACAATGGAGGACGCTGCACCCCGTCCCTGCGTGACTCGCAAGTTTCCTCCCAGTTTGTCTCAAACCGAAATACTTCCTAAGATTTGGATCCCGTTCCAGTGCACCAGAACCAAATCAATTTGCTCTGGCTCTGAAGACATCAGTGACACCAAACTCAGCTGCCAGCACAAAGCACCTCACTGTTCCTATCCCCCTGTCCCTCACTCCCTGCTCTGTCATGTCCTACGCTACCATGCTACAGATGGCTGGGAGTGAGATTCCTCCCTGAGAACCATCACACCAATATCCCTGGACATTCCGACTTCAGTGGGGATATTGCAGGAACCTCCTGCATTCCATTCCCTAGTGCAGCAACAAGACAAAGTCGTCCCCCAGCCTGTGTCTTCATAAAATCGTGTACAAGGTTTAAACAGGCCCCAAGGTCTGAGGGGCACCGTTTGCCCAAAAAGCCCAACTCTGCACCCAGAGGAAATGAACATCACAAGCAGATCAGTGAACGCCAGATGAATGGGACACTGACAGCTTGGACCTGCAATTAACTCAGCACTAGAGAAATCTGAGTCCGAAAGTCTCTCAAGAGAGTGCAAAATGTATTGAACACTGTTTCTAGGAGGTGCCCATGTCATTCCTTAAAGGTGTGGCTCAATTAAGGAGCAGTACCAATAAAGCCCACAGATTTTTGGGTTTTTTTTCTTTTCCTTTAAAAAAAATCAACTATCTAAAGCATGGTTTAGTACATCCAGTGAATTCAGCCTCCCACAATCTGTTGAAGAAGGATCAACTAAGTTTATGCTCTAAGATATAAAGAGCAATTCTATGTCTGAAGGAGGTGAGACACACAGTATAATTTTTCCACTGAACCTCGGCCACAGGAGAAGCTTCTCTCTGCCCCAGGAGCTGCAAGGAATTTGGGCAGGTGAAATGACATCTGAGAATCGCTGTAAATTCAGAGGCAGAATGAAAAGATCTACCATTAAAAGGCATAAAAAAGGAAGAGGTTTCAGAAAACATCTCTGCACTCTAATTAATAATAATTTCCAATTCCCCAGTGAGAAGAACCCTGCAGCAATTAAGGCCACAGAGTCCACAGCTGCAAGAGCTCAGCACACATCCAGAGAGACAGTTCCAGCATCTAAAATAAAAAAAAAAAAAAAAGAAGAAGAAAATGTTGATTTATTTTGTTTTAAAGTTACTTGAAGTTCTTAAAACCAAACCAACCTTTGCTCCTGATTTTGGCTCACTGACACACTCACAGGAAGCCAAGGGTCACACAGGCCCTGCTTGCAGAATTCCTGATCCATACCCTCACTTTTCCCACCCAGCACTGAGGAAAATCTGACAGAGGTTTAATAAAGAACCTTTGCTGAGAGCAGTCATCACCCCATGCCTTCAGGCTTGGCAAGATTTTGTAGTGAACTGACCCAAATTCAACTCCTCCATCTAAATCTCTGACAAGCCTCGTCAGAATGATACTGGACAGTCACTCAGAGTGCAGAATTGAAAGACTGCAAAAGGAAGGAGCGAAGCTTTGCCATGAATTGCACAAATTCCTTTTTCCCCCTCATCAGTCTGGGACTGTAGGACCTGATATTGGCAACCTAAGCAGACCTAAGGCACTGGTTCCAGCAGCAACTGCAGTTCTGAGTTTCCTGTTTCCTGGATTGCTCACTAACCACTCCTAGCAATCTCACCAGAGACTCTCTGTCCTCAGAGGGATCACAACCTGATGGGACACAGCTTTGGCACCACATTTCCTCTTCCCCTCTCCCCTTTTCCAGCAGACCAAGCTGCAAGAAATGGCATTCCTTACAGGGTTCATCACAGCAGAGATGAGAAGAGGAACCTGTGACTTACCCACACCATGGGCAGGACCAGGTTGGGTTTGGCTGCTCAAACCACAAAGCTCTTGGCAAGGATGGGACAAGTTCAGTGGTTCTTCCTGTCCTGAAAGAGAGGAGAAAAGGGAAGTTCAGCCCATTGTGGAATCAAACACACCCACGTTTCATATTTTGGCTTGAATTGCTCGCCACAGAGTTTTAGCCATAAAAAAGGAGAGGCGGCACCAAATCAAGTAGAAAAGTGCCCTTTCCCAGCACTTTAATTCCAGACATTCAAAGGAAGCTCATTTTTCTTCTAGCATTGTTTCCCTAATTTTAGCAGAACCATTCTCATCCCAGACCCCACTCATCAGTTGATCAATGCTTTGGCACTGGATCTGGACAAAGGACACACCCAGATCACCGGAAAGCACAGAGAGAATACCCTCCGAAAACCAGACAGAAAAAAAGACAGGAAGTGCAGGAAGACAGAGCCTTTCTTTGCATGCCTGCATTCCTTTTCTAAAGACTTCTCTGCAGCTGGATGCTCTTTAAACTTGGCTTCCTTAAAAGAAATGGATTTGCTGCTAAACACATCTCAGGCCCAGATGTGACCAGGAGAAGGTGGGATGGAGATGAAGAGTCAGACAGGGAATAGCTAAGGAGATGCAGGGCCTGGGAACATCGAGGATGGGAAGAGAAGGAACAGGGATTGTTCTCCTTGTTAAGATCCATCAGTGCTGGGAGCTCAGAAAATACAGGGTACCAGAGGGATCTTAGGCAGGAGCAGGATAACTCTGGGATAAGGGCAAGCTGCTCCCACTCCAGGGCTGTGCTGGGGAAGGGGAATTTTTTCCTTTCCCCTTTCTAGTGGGATGCAGGTACCACCACCCCCCCCCCCCCCCCCCCACCAGAGGCAGGAAAACAGCCTTGCAATCCAGTACAAAACCTGCCAGGAGCTAGCAGCCACTTCTGAATTTTCTTCTCACAGGCATTTTAAGCCAGCTTTGCCTCACAGGCACTTTTCTGCCAAGGGCATTCCCATCTTTTTTGGATCCTGAACAAACGTTTGGAAAGCTGAGTTTCATGAGAACTGCTTCCTGTTTTGATTAGTCTGAACTTGGAGTTTCCCTTGGCACCAACATCGGGGGGAAACCCAATGTGGCCTCGAAGGGCCATAAGATCCCAGCTTGCAAGTTGCCAGTTCCCTCAGGATTGGTTTGTTGAACCTCTTCAGAGTTAATTTAGCAAACTTAAGGGCTTGGCCATGTCAGGATCAAAACAACAAGAAACCTGTGAAAAAGAAACTGAACTAAAGCCAGCTAAAAGCAGTCCCTGCTGATGACTCCTTCCAAAGGAGGCAGGATTGATTCAATACTTACCAGCCCATCTGGCCAAGGTCAGAGTTCTCTGCCCACCAAGGCTGGGACATAGCAACCAGCAGGGACCTTTCTCCCACTCTCCAGCATTGATTTCCTCCCTGCACATGCAGGGAACTCCAGCCACTCAGGGAACACCAACTTAGTCCTGGGCTGGCAACAGGAGAGGCACAAGGAATATTTGGAACTCATTCCAACCTCGACACTATCCAGACCCAGGAGAAAGTGCTTCCCACACCACTCTTGGAATTGTCTTGCCTATCCCTTCCAGTTTCAGAAGGTTTCATGGTAGCCGGGATTACTGGTGTGGTTCAAAAGCTGCACGTGCGGGAATATGGAGCTTCCCTTGCCTTTCATTTCTTTATCCCAAGCAGTCTCCCTACGATCCCCAACCTAGAAAGAAAAAAGGGAAAAGAAGGAAGACCTATTAATCCTGACATAAGGAATGTTGATTATTCCAACACACTTCCAGGCGAAAATCCCATTTCTGCCACTCTAACAAATCCACTTGATATTGTCTCAATTCAATATTAATTATTTAAATATTGTATTAAGATTCTTATGGAAACAATGCTTGGAATTCCCAAGAATGGCTCGGCTTGGCTACTTGAAGGACTTCCACACCCAGGGAATTCGGTTGTCCCAGATTTAAATACCACATCTGATACAAATCTGATAGAAATTTGATATTGTTTGTCTTCTAAGCTTTTCCAAAAGCTGAGTAGTCAAGGCTGGAAATCCTCACTGAGGCTTTTCCATGGCACAACTGGATTTACCCTTAGGAAAACCCCGCTCCGAGGACATGGCTTTAAAGAGGCTGTACTTGATGTTACAGACACAGAATTCCTTTGGGATTTGGCATTTCCTGCACCTCCAAACACACGAAAAGAATGAGGACATGAAGAGTCCTGAGGCTCAATTATTCCTATTCTCTGTAGAGTGCCCTCACCCCAGGAGGTAGTGGCGCCCAACATTGGGCAGCAACGCTAAGGGCCCTGAGGCCCTGATGCTTGCCAGTCGCCAGGGTACCAGACAGGCACCACTCTGTAGGAAAGGAGAAGAGCTGAGCTTCAGAAGCGGTGAAGAGCAGCGCAAGACCAACAGCTCCGCAAATCACTTTTTGAAAAGTGCCATCGAGCTAGGACAATTTTATAAAGAAGTCCCGGGTCTCACCCCCAAAAGCTTTCAGGCTGAGCTCACGGGAAACTCCTGTCCTAGTGTTGAGTGGGGGTAGCTTACAGGGACAAGGATACAGATCGGAACAATAATTACAAAGGAACAACAAGACATTTATAAACATTTTAAGTTACTTTTAGTTTCTTATGGGAGAGAGTTTTCTAAAAGGGATCTGAAAAGGATCATTTGGTAGTTTTACACCACCTTTCCCGGCACATCTGCAGACTCCATATTTAACATTGACTTTTGGGACCTAGTTTGTGTGAACACTATGGCACCTCAATTGCTGCCCATTTCCTCTGCCATTTGGGAGACCCTGTACCATCATGCAGCGTGTCGAGAGCTCCTGCCACCTATCCTGCCTCTGGCTCTGCCTCCTCCTGCAAATGCTCCACACCAAAGCTTTTGGCACCGCTCAAAGCTGCTCAAACACCAAAGCTTTTGGCACCGCTGGAGCAACCTCGATGGTTTTTCCTGTCCTAAAAGAGAGGACAAAAAGAAAATAAAGTCCACTGTGGAAGTCACAGGCTCAGAGCACACAGGTGCTCATCCTCTGCAGTACCTGGAAAAAACCTAGAAAAGGCAAAAGTAAGATGATGTTTCCCACCAGAAATTGAGTGTCTGTGAACATAAATTTTTGATGGATTTAACATGATCACTTTCCTAGAAGAACCCCTGTCCACGAAGGTCTCTCCAGTGCAGGTGAATAGCAGGCAGAACTACACTGAGCGCAGGGAGTCAGAGATCAGCACTTCCTAAAGACCCCTCTGGACCTGGATGCTGCTCTTTGGCCTTTATTTGTAAAGAAGGGGATGGCAGCTGCCCAGGAATGCTGCTTAAAGACACGGGGCTTTGGCACACGGAGCACATGAGGGGAATTGTGAGGAGAGGGATGAGCACAAAGAAACAGAGCCCCTTTTCCTTGTTTCTATTCCTCAGTCATGGGAATTCTGAAAACACAGGGTGCTGGATAGATCCAGGCTTTGAGCACTGCCCTGGCTTTGATGGATCATTTCTCCCTTTCCTCAGGGTCCTCAGCTCCGTCCTCTCCTGCAAGCAGCAGAGAACTGCTGCAGGAGAAGAGGTGAATTACTCACAATCTGGGGATGCAGCCATTCCAGAGGGGGAAGCAGCAGTGGAGTGAAGCCTCCAGTCACCTGAAGGAAAGTGGCCCCATGGAAGAAAACACCATCCTGTCACCCAGTTTGTGACAGAAAGCAGCTCTACGCTTCAGCAGTGATGCTTCCCTCCCTGCTAGGGCCCGCAGGCTCAGTGGAACCCGGACAGCGCTGGGAACCGGCGGAAAGGACCGCTGGAAGCCCAGCTGGGTAGTCTGCGCAGGTACGACCTACGACTCGGGAGCTGACGACGCTCCCATCTCTGGACAGCCCCGGTACCCAACAGGACGCGAACCCGCGCCCGGCCGCCTCCTGGCCGGACCACCGGGGAAGGCGGTGGGGGGCAGCGAGCCGGGGGGGGATCCCCGCTGCCCCTCGGCCGAGCGGACCCCGCCGTCCCGGGGCGGATCCGCGCAAGGCGAGGGTCAGCGCCGCCGCCGCCGCTCCCCGGCCCCAGCCCCAGCGCCCCCGCCGCTGGGGCCGCGCCCGGCGCACGCTCGGCTGAGGGCGGCTGAACCGGAGCGACGGAGCGCAGCGCCCGTCGGCCCCACCGCCCCTCGGCCCCGCTCCCGGTGAGTCCGCGGGGGACGCGGCTTCCCCGTAGCAAAAGCGGGGCGGCGCCGGGCTTCCTAACGGGTTGGGAACGCCGCCAGAGCGCCGGGGGAGCGTGGAAAGGAACGGGGCGGGCGCTCTGCGGGGCCGCGGTGGGGTCCGGCTGCCAGGCAGGTCAGGGGAACGGAGCTCAGGCGGGGCTGGGCGGGAGCGGCTCTCCCGGCCCACAGCCCCGGCGGGAGGATGGTCCCGGGACGGGGCAACGTGCAGGGCCTGGCCGGAGCCGTCCGAGCGGGAGATCTCCAGCCATCTGCTCGTGGCTGCCAAATCTGGCACCCAAACGTGTGGGCTGCTGGCCAAGCCCCGAGGGTGCGGATGGCAAGCAAAGGCTGCTGCCAAAAGTGCCCCCGCTGCTGGAGCTGGGGAAGCTGTTATTGCCCGGGGAGCTGTCATTGCCCAGGCAGCTGGATGGGGGCACAAGCCGTGGTGCCTCGGGGATCCGGCAGCTTTGGACACCTTCCAGGGAGAAGAGAATGAGCTGGTGTGCCAGAGTGAGGCTGGGGCAGTGTTAGGGATCACTCTGTTAGGGATCCCACCCGCTAGGGACTGTTCCAGGGCTTGCACATGTCCCATGTGTGACCTGCCTTCGGCCTTGGGAAAGATTACAGTTCCCAGGACAATGGAGGACCTGTGATTTCGAGATCGTCTTTCTAAGGGCTTCCTTCAATGAATAGACAGGGAGCCTATATTTCACTCAGCTCTGTTTGTGTCACTTAGCAGTGTAAAGGAAACCAGCATCCCAGACTGTCTCCACAGAGATGTTGCTTGGTGTGGTGCGTCGTCAAGAGAGCTGCCTTTGACCCCTTTCTCCTCAGTGCCTTGGTGGAATAGAAAACAAAAAAGCCTGCAGAAGGAAAGGTGAATAGGGGATTCTCACTCCAGTGGTGGTTTCCTGAAAGTCAAAACCACTGGAGCTTAGATTGAGTTTGAGGTAACGCCATCTTCTTCTGAGTGGAGATTCAGAGAACCAGAGCTGGTTCTTGGAGAGTTCCCACTCTGCTTTTAGCAGCAAGTGCAGACTTCACACTGTTTTACTTACAGGCATGTTCAGCATTTAGAAAAGAAACAGCACTTCAGCCAAAGTTCCAAGAATCAGATTCTCTGATTTTTTGTGAGAGACAAGAGGAGGCTCTTAATATGAATATTTATCCTATGTGTTTCGTAACAACATTTCAGAATTAGATGTCAACCATGTGCAAACCCCAGTACAATGAGAGCGCAGGACCAGCAGCTCTCTTGCAGGATAAAGCCTTCCTGCACTTGTAGAGCACCCCTTGTATATCTGTGTATGTATATTCGCATACATATTTTCAAAGAAGGTTCTTGTCTTAATGCTTTTGAGCAGGAACACCTACATTTAACGAAGAAAAGCCATCATTCTCCCATGACATCCCTTGAATGACACAACAAACACCATTAATGGTGAGCAAACAGTTTTTACAGGAGAGAATGGTATCTTTTCAATTCATTTACTTCCAAGAGGATACAATCTTTTTCTTTGAATCCTGAGCAATAGCATTTCCCATGGCTCTGTTTCCCCATGCATTTGGAAGAGATGGCTTTTCCCCTGTGTTTAGCACACTGTTGAGCTGTATCAGTTGGTTGGTGACCAAGACACATTTGCATTGTTCAGGGCCACCAGCAGGCTCGTGGCAGCCTTCCGCAACTCCTCCTCCTTCACTGTATTCCCAACGGACATCAACAACTTCATTGTCTGCAGCGAAGTCTGCACCTGGCTGTCCAGCATCCTCAGGAGGAGATCCTCGATGTCACTGTTGGGCAGATGTCCTTGCTGCTGGCCACTGGTTGTCACCTCTGTGGCTTGTGGGCCGGAAGGATTTGGTTGTGTGCTCACAGGTAAGGAGGTGGGGATCACAGCTGCCTCTGTGTCAGGTCTGGAGTGAGACATGGGAGACATGGGGGGAACTGGCTGGGGACCAAAGCTGCTGGATGACATGGCATCACTGCTCATGATGGTGTTGGTGCCTGCTTTGATGCGCTGCTTCACTCTGCTGTGTCCTGGGCACATGGTCCTCTGTGGAGGAGAAAATATTCCTCTGGAGAGCCTTACGAGGAGGCACCTATGCACAACCCTGTTCTGTGGGTTTAGCTCTCACTGCACAATTCTCATCTTTCCCATTTCCTACTAAGATGAGCCCAGGAAAGCAAAATATCCTTCATATCCTTTCCTTGTCAAGTCTCCCCATAAATCTCTCTTCTTCTGGCCTACATGAATCCCTCTTTCTTCTGGAGAAACCTAGATTGTCTAACTTGGTTGGGAATGAGATCTGGGGAAGAGGGCTGAGGTGGTTCTCAAAGGTTCATTTCCTTGAAGAATACCTTCTGCAAAGTCTCCTTTTTGGCAAGGAGCTGCAGGTGCCATCTCTGTTAGCTAATCAGCTTGGTGTGAGTGCCCCTGGATGATGGGTTGCCCATGGTTCACTTCCATCTTCCCTGTCTTTTAGCTTTCTGTCTTCCCACTTACTCATATTCAGGGCTCTCTCTTTTGCCTATTAATTGCCCAGAGCACACCATAGTTTTCAGGAAACAGCTAAATAACTCACCTTAAGGAAATACTTTTTCATAATACAGCGATAAAGAGAAAAGGTGCAGAAGTTGTGGAAGAAAGGATTTCCTGGCAGTTCAGAGCATATAGGTCCTAGAAAGAGGCAAATAAAGACACAGACCCAGTGACAGACTCCAGTGCTGGCATCCCCCTTAGCAATAACCTCCCTGTGGAGTGACATCCCTCCATGAAAACCCCTGTGTTATATGGGGACCTTTTGAGAAACTCCACTGCTTCTTGGTCATCTTCATGACCCAAGGAGTGAGAGGAGGCTGGTCCTAGGAACACACGTGGATCCAACGAAATGTGAGAGGATGCCCATGAGCACATGCCTTCTCCTCACTGCAGGATTGCTACCCAGCTCTCTCCACTGCCCCTTCTCCTCCCCAGATCCAGAGTGTTTCCTCTCCCAGTGATCAGGGCCATGCAGGACTCCCATCCATCTGCCTGCCCTTGGGAATCATGGTTGGCTTTACCTGGAGGGATGACTCCGTGGTTTTCATACTCATCCAGTCTCTGGACGAGTGAGTTCTTGCAGCCGTACAGCTCACGAAGGTGGCAGGCAGTGCTGGCTTGGATGGTGATCTGCAGGAACTTGAAGAACTGGTGATATTCCTGGTCAGAGAGTGGTGTTCCTGGCTGCTGTGCCTTTGTGCCCTGAGGGCCAGCTATGCAGCCCCAGCCCAAGAGCACTGCTGGAAAATAGAGTGCAGGGAGTCAGAGGGAGAAGGAAATGCTAACCATAACATGTTCTGAAGAGCTGGAGGACTGAATCCAGATCTCTGTTGCCTTTTTTGGGTGCAGGATCCAGCACATGGAAAATGCATTTACAAGCTAGAGATGGAAGGTCTAGACCTGTGGAAAACTTGCTTTGCCCATGTTGAAAGGAGTGACAGTACATGGCTGAGGGACCTTCACCAAAGTTCTGGAGATTCAAATCTTGAACTGGGAGAAATGTCTTGGAAGTCGTGGCTGAAACTGAGAATATTGCTCTGTTGCTGGGGCTGGAGCAAATAGACTGTTTCCTTCCAAGATTTTTGGCCTCTGCAAACTCTCTTCCTCTGGCTAAATAGGTCTTTAACCAAGGTCCTCTCTCAGACCTCTTTCTCCTGCTTCCCCTGTTGCTTTACTGGGCCAAGTCTTCCCTCTTAATTTTGTGGGTTAACTCCAGACCTGTGCCTTAGCACTCATGTCTGGTTCTATGCACCCAGCTGTCCCTGTCACAGCATCTTCAGTCTCCACCTCTGCTCCTGCCTGTGCCCACTGCATCCAGATCTGACTCCTGTCTGGCTCTTAGATCACTCTGTGACCCTCCTTGATGAATAAAACACCAACTCCAGTGGTGAAAATTGCCAAGATTATAAGTGCTGGGATCTTTGCACCTGAGGCATTGGAGGGTGCTTCATCCCTTCCTTTTGCCTCCAAACTGCCCAAGCTGAGGAGCGATGGGGAGACTGCAGAGCAGCTGGGTTGGCTGCCCTTCCTCACAAGTGGGTTTGGAGGAGGGACATTTCTTACTCACCAGACAAAGCCAGATAAACCCACAAGGCCGTCATGACACTGGGAGTGGTGCCTATGACACTTGGGGCCCACTTGCACTGCTGGAGCTGTCAGCTCTGCTGCCCTGCCACTGATGTCACAGACACCTGCATTCCGAACACTCTATCCTCCGCTGCTCCTGCTTCCTCCTTGCTGCCCCCCATCCTGCTGTCCCCTCCCCCAGTCAATGTTTGTGCATGAACAGGTGTGTGTGACTTTTTTTCTGCTCACTGCCAGCCCTATTAAATCCATCTGGAAAGAGGCAGTCAAAAGGCCATTTTTCTGGAGCACAGGGCAGGAAATTCTGCTTTTTGGCTGCTGCTGTTGATAATGTGTGAGCAGTTCAAAATCTTGTCTCTTGCCCAGATCTGTGCATGCTTGGCTGATCCATTAAGACAGGATCCACAAAGCTCTAAACAGGGCTCCAGACCATGGCAGAAAACACTAGGAAGAAAGGTGATGGAGAGAAAATGGTTTGAGGAATTGATAGTTTTCTTACACAAAACTCATGAGGAGGCATTTTTGGTCTGGAAGTGCAGCAGGAAGAACATCCAGACACCTGTGAGAAGGCAGCAAGCTGTCAGGCGTCTCTCTGGACATCTGGTTGACCTGTGTGTGCTACCTGAGCTGGCCCTGGTTATTGGACCTGAACAGTGGTGTCACAGTGTGCATGGCAGGACAGACAGCGACCCTGAGTCATGTTTCTGGGCATCATTTTCCTATGGTCCAGGTTACTTTCAGCTCCTAAATACTTATCCTTCTGTAATCCCACCCTACAGCACTGCTACCATGATAGGTATTTATTATGTCTATTTTCCTTCCTCTGATCAGGACCTGCAGTGCCCAGCTTGGCTTTAACCTTTTGGATAAATGAAGAGAAGTAGGTTTTTGACCAGAAGCAGCCCAACATTGAGCCAGTAGAGAGACTGCTCACAAGGTGAGAAATTGCACGGAACATGTCTGGGAAGGGAAGAGCTGAATGCTGAAAATTTGGGGTGTACCATGCTGCACACTCCAATTTCACCCTGCCCCTTCTGCTTCCTCAGTAAATAAATTCTGCTTCCAGGGCGATCTGTAGGCGGAGTATGGCAAAGTCCTGTGGTATCTAATACCCTTTCAAAAAGACCCTGTCCAAAATGAAATCAATCTTGTGTATTTTTCAGCAAAGAATATGCTCATAATGTTAAAAGACATAAACCAAAGTATGGCTTTTTCTTCTTTTTGTACTGGCAATATGTGGGTCAGTTTGCTGCTCTGAGGTGCTTTTGAGTACCTTTGTTTGTACTGCAAATGTTTTTCAGCCCTGAGTGTTGTAAACAAAACACTGAGGATTGGTATAACCAGTGTAGTGGTGTCTTCAGCAGATCAGCTGAAACAAAACTGAGGGGTTTAATCTGCTGCATCACGTCCTATTCCATGACTGAACAGGATGATGTTCAGTCTGTAAGCAGTGCTGTCCAGCCCATCGTACCTCACACTCTAGCATGAATTTCCAATGTGTCTCCAAATGAGTATAACCTATGAAAAACCGGGAACCTCCAAATGTTTCAGTCTAAAGGTTAATAAACTAGTTTATCATTCCACTCAGTTGTCTATCTGTTTTGTAGATGAAATGTAGATACAATTTGCTGCAGAGCTTTCTTTTTAAGGAAAAGGGCTATGACTGGAAGGAAGGAAGAAAGGAAATAAATAGTCTGCTGGGTAGAGGTGGATGTTTCTGTGCTGAAGGCTGATTTCTTCCATGATCAAGCATGGGAATATTGGCTGAAGAGCAGTGATTCACAGGCAGCAGGAGGAGAAGTAGGTAGCTACAGTGGGAATTATTAAGGAAAGCAGTCATGATGTTCTTCTAACCTTGCTAGACATGGGAACTTTGAAGGCAAGCAAGTGATGGATCTTGCCCTTTAGGGCTGTAACTTTGACAGAGGATCCCCTTGCAGTCTGTGCCACAGTGGCCTCCCATCCTCGAGTCGAGTCACATTCCCTTCCCACTCATGTCAGTCTCCATGCCCTTACTGTGCCCTGAGAAGATACCAAGGGGATGTCTTCTGTGCTGTCAGCTCATGGTGGGTGACATGCAGCAGGTCTTGGTGGTCTCCCTGTGTGGACTTCCACCTCAGAGAAGCAGGGAGTTACTCATTGCTAGTGCCTGTGTTCACTACTGCAGGTGACAGGACCATGGGTGACACACAGAAGGGCAGCCTTCATCAGAAGAGTTCAATGAGAGCTGAACTCCATCTGTTCCTCTCCAGGAAGCTCACAGGAGATTTCCTCCAGGAGGCCAATCACAGACAGGACCACAAGCAGGAGCTGGGAATAGAAAGTGAGAGGGAGATGTGTTTTCCAAAGAGATGGGGAATGGTACCTCCTTATGGGATGGAAGTCTGGGAGTGCAAGGACAGTGGTAAAGCCCACATCAGCAAGGCTATCCTTGCTAAGGATGAGTCAGACCTGCCCATGTATGGGAACAGTGCCATTTGGATTCAGCAGGTGGGGGAGAAAACCTAAAAGTGTCCAGAGTGTGGGAAGAGCTTCAGCTGGAGTTAATACCTGAGCCAGCACGAGAGGATCCACCTGGCAGAGAAACCCTTCAGCTGCTCCGAATGTGGAAACAGTTTCACCCGTAATTCGGATCTGATCACCAGCAGATCCACACAGGGGAGAAGACCTACCAGTGCAGCAAGTGCAAAAGAAGACCTTTAGCCAGAGGTCTAATGTGATCGGGCACCAGCGCACCCACACAGGAGAGAGACACTACCTGTGCAACAAATGTGGGAAGAGCTTCAGCCATGTTGCATCTCATCGTCCACCACTGAAGCCACAAGGGTGAGAAACCTTTCAATTGCCCACGGTGTGAGGAAAGCTTCAGCGACCGCCTCTCCCTCATCATACATCAGAGGGTCCACACTGGAGAGAAGCTCCACCAGTGCCAGGAGTGTGGGAATTTCTGGGACAGCTCAGCCATCATTAAGCATCAGAGGGTTCACATTGGAGAGAAACCCTACGAGTGCCCAGAGTGTGGGAAGACCTTTGGAACAGCTCCTCGCTGGCGACATACATGCAAACGCACATGGGTGAGAGGCCCTACAAGTGCCCTGTGTGCAGGAAGGGCTTCAGCCAGAGCTCAGTGGTCACCACTCACCACCAGATCCCTGGGGGAAAGGCCTTGCCCGTGTGTCACGATGGCCTCCTGCCCAGCCCCTTCCAGTGCATCAGGTGTGGCCGGAGGTGCAGCAACCACTCCACTCTGGGCAAGCATCAAGCCTGCACACTGAGGAGTAGCCCTACGTCTGTGTGGAGTGCAAGGACAGCTTCCGCTGGAGCTCAGCTCTCAATGTGCACCTGAGGATCCACCGTGGCGAGAGACCCTACAAGTGTGAGGAGTGTAGGAAAATGGTCTGGCACAGCTCAGCCCTCGGTGCCCACCTGAGGATCCACACAGGAGCCAAGCCCTACAAGTATGTCGAGTGTGGGAAAACCTTCCTGAAAAGCTCAACACTTAAAGTGCATTTGAAAATCCACACAGCCAAGAAACCTTATAAATGTCTGGTGGGTAGAAGAATCCTCACCTCTCGCTCACTTCTGCCATAAACCTGGAGTGGATGTTCAAAGCAGGAACAGTAATTTTTTGGGGTACCTGAATGCATGGTGAGAGCCATGGTGGGAAGAGACTGACTGGGGACATGGTATATTCTGGTGTAAGGGCTTGGTGCTTAACCCCAGAGGCACAAAAGATTTCAGGAGATATGGAAACAGGGAGGTAGTCCCAAGAGTCGAGTGCTGGGGGTTTGGGAAGAGTGCCAAGAGCCTGAGGAATGAGCACAAGCTTCAGGGTAAGTGGGGACCGTGAATATATGCTAGAATAATAACTGGGAGAATTGGTCTTGTAAAATGCAGCTAAGGTGAAGATCAAAATAAAGTGTTCCAGGTTGGCTCTGACTCAAAACTTTGGCTTGTTAGATGCTGTAATAGTCTTAGGAACTCTTCTATTACCTTCCCTAGTTTTTCATGAACGGAGTAACTTTACACAGTGTTTGACAAGGCATTTCCAGATCTTTTCATAGTGAGACTTTGGAGCTGAACCTAAATCTGTTTGTCTTTTCTTTCTATTTTCCAAATCTTACATGGGACAAAGAATTCCTACCTCATGATAGCTAGGTAACACAAAACTAATGGCTGGTCCCAGAAAACCTGTATGCAGAAGTGCTTCCAGTTGAAAGGCAGTCTATAGCTTCTCCCGGATTTGTTGTTGCTGATTTGAAACTCCTTCCAACGTGGGATATCAAGAAAACATATACAAAAATGTGGCCTTATATTATTTAACCCAAAAAGAAAGGATTTTCCCCCAGATGGCCTAGTCTGAATCAGTACACGATGACTTCTCACTGCTGGTCCAGAGACTGATTGCAATTGACTTGTTCTTTTTATGCCATTCTTCTTTAGGTCGCTGTTGTTTCCAGACTATTAACACATACAGTTCGGCATTTAAGGACTGCCTATTATATATTGCAGTGTTTTATTACTGTGCGTTTCCATCCTAAATAAAACCTTTTTTTTTTTTTTCCCCTCTGTAATCTAATTTTCTGTCACAGCGTGTGATGGGAGGGGATGGGGAAGGGGGGTGAGCGGCGGGCGGGACCTGGGAGTTCGGGAAGGGCGTTCCGTGCGCAGGGGCAGCGCGGGGCGGTCCTTCCGCGCGTCACGGGAAGGGGAAGGCGTAGGGGTGGCCCCGGCGCCCGGTTCGAAGCGGGGCGGGATGGAGAGCGGGGCGGCGGCGGGCCCTGTGCCGCGCCGGTTCCCGTTCCCCTACACTCCGTACCGCATCCAGGAGCAGTTCATGGAGGCACTGTACGGCGCGCTGGAGGCCGGCCGGGTTGGCATCTTCGAGAGCCCCACGGGCACGGTGAGGCGCTGGGGCCGAGCCGCGGTTGTGGCCGAGCGGGGCCGCGGCGGTGGCGGCAGCGCTCCTCACCTTGTTGGCTCCCCGTGACAGGGAAAATCGCTGAGCCTCATCTGCGGGGCCCTGTCTTGGCTCCGGGACTGGGAGGAGAAGCGGCGGCAGGAGGAGGCGCGGCTGCTGGCGCTCGGGGCCGGCGGGCAGGACGGGCTGAGCCCGCAGCAGGCGCAGCCGGGGAGCGCGGACACGGCCGGGCAGCCGGACTGGGTCACGGCCTTTGTGCAGAAGAAGGAGGAGCGGGACATGGTGAACAGGCTGAAGGTGGGGAAGCGCTCGTGTATAGAGGACGGGTGAAATAACGAGGAGAGGATCGGGAGGGTTGATATCACATAGTCACATCATGGCTGGGGCTGGAAGGGACCTAGAACAGCCTCTCTGCTCGAGCAGAGTCCAGAGAGCGCGGTACCCAGGTGGCTTTTTAGCATCTCCCGGGAAGGGAACTCCACCACCTCTCTGGGCAAGCTTCCTGTATCCTGGATAATGAATGGAGAACACGTGAGGCAAATTTGGTAGTGGTGTATCTTTGCCTGCAGGTTGCCCAAGACTATTGCTTTGAGCACAGTAACACTCAGCAGGTGAGCACGCCGGGAGAACGGCAGCCTGTACCAGCAATTTTGTTTCTGTTAATCTTTTTTCTATGCCTAGCGCATAAGCAGTGATACCAAGGGTTGAGGACTAAATCCACTTCATCCTGCCTACACTCTCCCATTTTTGTAGGAAGAGCAGATCAGAAGGAAAAAGCGAGAAGATCGTCTTGAGAAAATTCAGCACAACATGCAGTTAAAATACGCAGCAAAGAGGAAGGTGAGTTTTATTCCACAGAGGTCAAAACTTTCTGTTTTGGTTACCTTCAGTGTTGTTCATATTTGCTTATATGTGACTTCACACTGACTTTTCCAACCCACCTGTTTGCGGAGCTCTTTGTATGAGGTTTCTGAAATTGGTCATCCCAAATTATTTGTTAAATTTTCTTTTAAAAGTACAGATGTAAAAACCAATTTTTGCATTGATAATTTCCTGTGATAGTTTTTGTGTGTGGGCAGAAATTATGTGTGTTCTGATTGCCCTCTGGCTTTCTGCTTTTCTTTTAAAAGCTTAAATACTCGGAGGCTTTTTTTGGAAAGATCTCTGTTTTATGAACATGTGTGAACAGTCTATACTTCTCGAATAAAAATGGTATTAAAGTTCACAGATATATATTTCCTCTCATTTACGTGCATGAACTGGCCTCAGTGCTCTTGATGGTTTTTGATTATGAGTTATACTTCCCAGAAATACTCAGTTCAGGTGCCCAATCAGATTTATTAGGCTGCCAGGCTATTAATTTCTAGTGTGCTCTATCTCAAATACTGTGTAATGTTTTGGTCAACTCCTGTCAAAAGGATATGACAGAATTAGTAAAGAATGGCAAATAAAAAACAAATGGAACAAAGAACTTGTCTTTTAAAAGAGGATGAAGAGCATGTGAAATGAGAAGCATGATGAAAAACAAGAAAGCAACTGAGAGAAGTATGGAGATTTAGAAAAGGGAGTGATTCATCTTTTCTGTAGTGCTTACTAACTGCATTAACTGCATTTTCTATATCATTCCATGGTAATAAAACTCTCATTGACATTGGAAGATACGGTTTTGAGATGGAAAAAATGAACTTTTCTTTGTTGCGACACAAAAGTTAATCAGAAAACTGTTATTCAGCAGTTCAACTGAATTTTTATAGAGGTAGACTTGTGTTGCAGTCATACAACTGGAGAAAAAACAGCAAGAGAAATCTTGTTCTAAACCAGATGCTGAGCTGATTCTAGCTTTGAGTTAAATGTGCACTGGGTGTTTGATTATGTCCTTACATGTTTTTTTGTTCAGGTTTATTTACACCCTATTTTCTCTCAGGCAGACATCTTTTATGGGCCACTTTAAGCAACTAATACTGGATTACGTGAACATTTCATTGAGAGTCTATTAGTTCAGCAGGCCTTTTGCAGAGGTCCTTTATGTTTCCTCTTCAAAACTGTCTGTGTGGGCAAGTCCTTGGTTGTTGGTAACAGCTGCCTTCTGTAGGGCTGAACAGCTTCAGCCTTCTGTGAGGGACTGTGCTATCTTCTGATCTGTTCATGCCATAAAGCAACCCCTGTGCTACTCTCATTTTATATGGGAAATACTGTGTCTTTGTATTCCTTCTAGAGATGCGAGGAGGATGAGGCAAAGCGCCTTCTTCAGCTCAGCAAGGAGGCTCTTTCACAGGGAGCTGGAGAGGGTGCTCTAGACTGGCTGGATCACAATGAGGAGGAGCTGATTCTTGCTGAATATGAGAGTGATGATGAAAAGAAAGTGATATCTGGGTAAGGACAGGGACTGAGGGGATTCCATGCTAAGGAAACATTTTCTGTCTAATTTTTGTCTTGCCCTGATTAAAGAAGGTGTGCAGATTTTATTAAAAAGTGTTTCTCACCTTTTCACACAGTGTAAGGTGGTGGTTGTTTGGGGGCATTTTAGTTTGGTTTGTTTTGGTTTTTTTAAACTTTTGTTAGACTGATCTGAGTGACTTGAAGTGCTTTCTGAGAAAGTGCATCTTAATATGTGTAGCAGTGTCCTGCCTTTATCCATGCCCAGCTTCTCAAAGAATACCTCTGGATGTTGAGTTAATGACTCGAGATTAGAAAAGCAGAATGGAACTAAGGAAATCAGAGGAAGCTGTCAGTTCTCCAGATTAGCACTGGCATATTTTGATAGTCTAAAGGCAGAGATGTTCACACTTCTGAAGACAGAGCTTTGGCATGAAAATCCCATGCACAGTTTTCTCTTTCATGCATTTACTTTATTCAGAAAGCCAGAAGCCATACTTCACAAAAAATCAAACACATTTAAATTACGAATTTACTAATTAGTGTCTAGACAGATCCTTCTGCCTTAAAAATTGAAGAACACTTAACTACTTTTTATATGTAGGTAGGTTATTAAACACTGAACTGCTGTTGCCTTTGAGGGGCTCTATGGCAGTTGAATGCTTTCCTGAAGCCCTTCTTTATGCAATATCTGGAGGGTGGTAAATTGCTTCTAATGGGAAAGCTTTACAAAAATAAATAAATAAGGTCACCAAAGAATAGTATAGCACTGATTAGCTTATGCCTGAGGCTTAGAGGTTCCTGAATCCAAAGAAAAAAAAATTCTTGAACTTGGAAAAAAGGCACAGCCCAGGAGAGATTTTTCCTTTAAAGAGAAATGCTTGACTTGATTATGCATGCTTACACTTTTCTTAAAAAGTTAAATTTTCTTTTGCCACCTGAGATGAGTTCTGAGGCTCTTTTCAACTGAATCATCTCTCTTTAGACCCCACTCTTGTGGCAGAGCATCATTTGATTCTTACTGTCGGTGGTCTGCTGAAAGGAAACTGTTTGAGCTTTCTTTTTTCTTAGGCTGGAAGAAGATGATGATTTGGAAGAGGAGCATGTGACTAAGGTGAGAATAATGTAGGAATTAGCAGAATTATGGCCTCCTTGCACCTTTCCAACAGTCAGGCAGTACAGAAGGATTTAGGAACTAGCTTCCAAAACCTGCCAGGTTTGTTGATAAAGACAGCTAGTTCTGCTGTGCTCATCTATTTCTGGACTACACCGTCTGCCTAAGCAGCTTGCTGTGCTAGCACTGCTTAGTTTTTGCTGTGGCTTGCTGTAAAAGCACACAGCAATAAATAGTTTTTTATTACTCTCCCATGGTGAGTCCCTGTTTTATAGAGATCTTGGAAAATTAAATGGAAACAAAAGCAAATGCAGAGGAGAAAACAAAGATGGGGTTTTTGGCCTCAGCAGTTTTAAGGTGACACTCAAATATGTGCCTTCCCTTGTGCTTTTGAAGGCTTGAGCAAGGTGAGCCTTGTTGAAGTGCTTGGCTGCTTCCTTATAGGATTGGTCATAGGTAGGGATTGGCTTCCGTATTCTTGTTGTCTTCTCTTTGTTCTTCCTCATTGCAGATCTACTACTGCAGCCGCACTCACTCCCAGCTGTCCCAGTTTGTGCATGAGGTGCAAAAAAGTCCTTTTGGCAAAAACATACGTCTGGTCTCCTTGGGATCCAGACAGGTACGTGGTGGTTCTCGGGGACCCAGAACACATTGCCAGGAGCTGTGTGGATCTTTTGCCACAGAAGTCACCTTGGGGACTGCCTGAGTCCCCTGTTGAAAAACTAAGGCAGCCATCTGTCGCAACACAGATCTGTGTGATGTACGTTTTTCTGTGAACTCTGTTTTGATAATTTACCCTTTGATGTAAATACAAGAATATGTTTTACCTTTTCTAATACGGAGTACTACAGATGTCTAAGTCACTGAGGTGCTCCTCTTAATAGACTAGTACTTTTGGCAGCATTTTTTAGAAGCCGTTGTTTAGCAGTGAGCCCTCTTTTTCTCATTTTTTTCTCCTAAGTTTCTGTGAGTTTTGAGCATGTTTGTAGCAGTTAGTATGTACAATGTCTAACTGGTAGACTTTTCGTTTTTGGAATCTGGCCTGAGACTGCTTTAAAGAAAATCTTTTGTTTTACAGCAGGGGGTGTACATAGGGACAGTCAGCTGTGAATTGACTCTCTTCCTCTTCCTCTCTTTGCACGTGCCAGAATCTGTGTGTGAATGAGGAGGTGCGACGCCTGGGCGCTCTCCAGCTCATCAATGACCGTTGCATGGAGATGCAAAAGAACAAACATGGTAAGAATGCTCCCAGTCTGGGGAAGCAATTCCTAATAAAGGTGTCATGAGAGTGTGGAGACAGTAGCCACTACCAGTCAGTTCTAGTAAGAGTGGTAGAAGCTTGAAAATGACAGGTTGGAGGAACAGGAATCCTTGGTGCTTTTCTTGATCTCCAGGCTATGCTGACATCAGGATAAATTTTCTGAGTGTCTTAAGCTGGTCAGGACTTCTGCATGGAAAGATACTTGTGTTTGTTAACTCAATGCTAGAAATGTTGGAAGATGTCACATGCTAAATCTAACTGCCAAGAGTAGCGTCCACTGTGGAGATGGAAAGGTTACTGCTCAATAATTTTAAAATAGGTGAAAGGTAAGGAATACACAGGACAAAGCTTGCCTTTAAATCCATGAGGTTCTGCAAAGTGGTTATTCTAGGCTATTGTATGTGTTGCTCGTAGCTTTATTTTGATTTCTGCTGTTAGAGAAGAAGAGCAATGAAGAGAATGAGGGGAAGAAGAGACGTGTGAGTCGCACCATATGCCCATTTTATTCCTTTGAGCAAATGCAGTTTCTCCGTGATGAAGTTCTAGTGGAAGTGAAGGATATTGAGCAGTTGGTGTCCTTGGGAAGGGAGACTAAAGCCTGCCCATACTATGGGAGTCGATTCGCTATCCCTGCTGCTCAGGTAAGGTGTAAGTTTTAGTGGCATTAATGCCAGGCACTCTATGAATGAACTGATGGCCTGCTCCCTCTAGTACTGTTATTTAGACTGGGGAAGTCTGTAAACAGGCTGTCAGCTGTAGTTTTGCTCAGAAAGCAAAGGAAAATGAGAATTCCCATCAGAAGTTCAAAAGGATGCTGTATCTCTTAGCATTTTGAAATACTTGAGCAGTTCAGCAAGTGTGAGGCAATACTGACAATACAGGTGTACTCTCAGCCCTTACACCACTCTTCTTCCTTGCTGGGTTCTCTCTGAAGACATGCTTTCAGTGCTCTGAAGGAGATTTAGAAGGTAACCTGAGCCCATATGCAATTGTAGCATAATAATTTCTCTTCAGCTTACATCTCAGTGCCTCTCTCAAGCATGTGCTCCTGGTTTTGTTCTTACTTTTCCCATAATAAGAGTAAGTCACTTGGCTGAATTCTGCATGGCCCTCTGATACGGGCTGTTAATGAGTGGTTGTAGAATGCCTAAGTTTGTAAGGATGACAGCTGGAATCAGGGCAGTGTGTGCTTCTCCTGTAGCTGGTGGTGCTGCCCTATCAGATGCTTTTGCATGAGCCTACCAGGAATGCTGCCGGGATCAAGCTGAAGGACCAGGTTGTGATCATTGACGAGGCCCACAACCTCACAGACACCATCACCTGTATCCATAGTGCCGAGGTCAGCGGCTCTCAGGTGAGTCACAGCCTGGCCTGCTAATGGAGAGGGAGGTCTGTTTCCAGCAGTGCTTTTTTTTCTCTCCTTTATAACAATAGCTTCTGCTTTCTGTTTGTGTAGCTGTGCTGTGCCCACTCCCAGCTGTTGCAGTACATGGAGCGATACAGGTGAGGATCTTGAGGAAAAACAGCTCAGCAGAGGCAAGGTCTGTGGATGCCTTGGCTTGCCCCATGGCTGCAGGGTCTTTCTTGCTTTTCCTGAGTGGAAAGTTACTGCATTAAGAGTTCTGCAGATGAAAAGACATTTGCTTCATTATCTCTGTCTATCCATCTAAGTCAGATTCCTGGGGCTGGTATTAAGCAGCGAGAAGGGGATACCCTGATGATTCTGTTTTCCCCTTAATACACTCAGTTCCTTTCACAATATCTCTGTCTAATCACTTCTACTTTGTGATGCAGAGTTTCAAAAGATTTAGTCTTTCATGTCTCTCCCTCAGTCTTTCTTTGTGCTGACTGGCATTATGGTAGAAGCAGGAAGCTCTGAGGAGGAGGAAGCTGTATGTGGGTTTTGGCTCTGCATCTTGCCATCCCTGCAGTGGCTGATTGTTGTGTTCAATGATAATAACTCTGAATGTTTGGAGCATTATTGCAACAGGGTCTTGAGGCATCACTGCCATTGTAATAAACCAACCATAATTAATATGCAAGGAGAAGTGCAATGGTAGGAACAGTGAGGGGAGCATGGGTAAATGCTTTGGGATTACCTTGGGTAGGATATCCAGATGACAGTGCCCTGTCACAAACAGGGAGAGTGAACTTGGAAGAAATCTTAGTTCCTGACTCTCCAAAATGAAGAAGAGTTAATGTACCTGTTTCTGCAGCTCATCTGCTTCAGTTAGTCCCTGAAGAGGTTTTGGGGCCTAAACGCATCTCATTTTTCATAGGAAACATTTGAAGGCAAAGAACTTGATGTACATTAAGCAGATCCTGTATTTACTGGAGCAGTTTGTGGCTATGCTGGGAGGTAAGGAAACCTTTTGTGTCTCCAGGGATACTGATAAACTCTGAGCTAGTTAGTACTTCCTCAGGATGCTGTCCCCCTTCCTCCTCTTCAGAGACTGCAGGGAGGTGTTCTTATGTATAGGTTCAGTTGCCAGTAGTTTTATTTTGCAGGCTGGTTTGTACATGGGGAAGTTGACTGATGTCTACTGGAATCCTTCTCTTTGTTTCACTAGCTTAGGAGCAGCAGATGACATTGTAAGTTGGTAGAGGCAGTTTTCTTTTCTGTGTGGTTTTGAGATCCAGTTGAAGTGGGGATGATGTGAGATGCTCAGTGAGCTAAGCGAGGAATACAGCAGATGTATAACAGTGTAGCACAAGAACTGCATGACATAAATCTCTAGGTCATCTGGTAGCAGGGCCCTTATGTGTGTCAGCATGCATCTGCAGAATGAATCTTTCTTGAGTGGTGCCTTTCCTTTGTGAGAAAATATTTTGCTTTGATTTTTAGGTCCACAGGAATTTTCAGGGCTCACTCCTTTGCTCCAATGATCTGTTTGCTAGACCTTAATGTGTCTTGAGAAGGGCATGTCCTAAGTTCATATAGAACTTACACATGCCAGGGGAAATGCAGCCCTTTGGGGCAGGGGCTGCAAAAGTGAGATGTGAGGTCGGTGTTAAACCCTAGGACATAAAATGCAGTGAGTGGCAGCAGTTAATCCTGTTCTGACTGTTGGGCTCTGGGCATGTAGGTGTCCTTAGGTTTTTCCCCTCCTCCCAGTTGCCTGCCAGCCTCTGTGCTTCCCAGCTCCCTGCTGCTGCATTGAGGAGGGGTGAGGGATGCATTGCAGTCTCTTCCCTTTGTCTTTGCAGCATGATGACTACACAGGGTGTGAGCATTTCTGATCATGCACCCTACCTGCTGCTTCCTGCCACAGAAGGAATGTAGGTGGTGTTCCTTAGGATGCAGCAGCACACTTGTTCTACAATGTAGGGCTACTCAACAGGGCAAATTAAAACTGAGGGGAACTGGTGTTTTGTCTGTATACCTACATTTTGCAGATGTGTAGTTACTTCTTGGGTTTTTTTGTGCACTGTACACATCAAGCTCAGTCTTTAGTTTTCTGCTTAATTTTGAGATAGATTCAAGCCTTTTTTGAATTGGTTTCATGCTTTACAGGTAATGTAAACCAGAATCCTGGATGTCAGGCAGTTTCCCAAACAGGTAAGACTGGAGGGAACTTCTGGGGTATGGAGCTATCAGGCAGGGACATGGGTGTGGGCAGTAAGGGGTGTAGGCCCAGTAGCAGCCAATTATTTCTTTTTCCCTTCTCTCTTTCAGGGACAGTACTAAAATCCATCAATGACTTTCTATTTCAGAGCCAGATTGACAATATCAACCTCTTCAAGGTAATGCAAACATTGTCTGTTAGGGCACAGGTGGTGGATGGTGACTTGTTTGAGATGATTGTGTGAAAGCTGGAAGTAGAGCCAAAGCCCATGCTTTCTAGCTGTCTGTAAGGCAAAGCTACACTGTAAGGGCTGTGGATGCAGAAATTTTGCTACTCCAGTAACCTAACCCCTTGAACCTCCAAACACAGCACCTTAAAACTGTGTGTTTCCACTCTGGAATGCCTTTGTAATGAACACTTTCCTGGCTGGTGGTGCCCATAAAGAGCTGTGCACCTCTCCCCAAAAGCACAGCAAGTGACAGTCTTGCTGGACAGGGATCAAGGACATCAGGATGAGAGAAGGGTGCTGAATGCCTGTCCATTCTCCTGTCTTCCTCCAACAGATTCAGCGGTACTGTGAGAAGAGCCTTATCAGCAGGAAGGTACTTGCCCTGAGGTTTCATGGTCAGCAGTGTTCCAATGCTGTTTCACACCTGCAGTTTGAGATGGAAGATGCAGCAGCTGGTGGGAGCTTGTCTTCTCCATCCTGTTCTGCAAACAAACTGGCTCCTATAAAAAGTACTATATGGGCAGATTAACTCTTGCTTATCCAGAAAAGAAAAATACAGTGTGGTTTACCACGGTATTCCAGTGTGTGCCAGTTCTGTGCTGCTTGGCCTCAAATTTGCCAGCCAAGTAGGCTGCATTGCAGTGGAAGAACAGACATCAGAAACTTGTTTTGCTTTTGATTCAGTGGGTGTAGGAAGGTAATGGGGAGCTGATACATTCTGATTAGGCTGGTTTGTGAACATCTACTGAGGAACTTAATTTGTGGCAGGCCAGCAAACCTGCCTTTATCTTCTCTGATTCCTGCTTTTGGTAGTCTTAGTCTTTCTGGCTTTTGTTTGGCAGCTTCTTGGGTTTGTGGAGCGATATGGGGGCCCTGCCTCAGCTGTGAAGACCAGCAAGAACCAGAAGCTGGCTGGTTTGCAGGACTTTCTTCTGACCCTTCAGCAGGGATCTGATAAGGAGGGTGAGTTCAGGCATCCTCTCCTTGTGCATCTGTGGGCAGAGTGGGAGACTGAAGAAGGTGTCCTGCATGGCTATTTTTTAACAGGTCTCACTAGCTGACCTAGGCAACTGTACATTGGATTAGTGAGGTCACTTTCAAGCTAAATGATGCAATTCCACGTTCACACCACATGCACTCAAGCTTTGCACTTCTGTGACCTGCTGCCTCTAGGACCTGAGCTACTGTGTGTAGTAGCTTTGCTTAGTGGTGCCATCCACAAAAATCAGATTTTTCTTTTTTTTTTTTTTTAATTTAGCAATGAGACAGAATTTGGGTTTTCCCCTTTAATGGGTATTTATTCTCTGCCTGTATATGTAGGTCAGGTATTGTGTTCCTGTAGAGCATGTTTTGTGTTTAACCCCTGTCTTTAGAAGTGTAGCCTAAGTTGCCTGCCTCTCCTTTCTTTTTTGGGCCAGCAGGTACCCCCCAGAGCCCTCCTGTGGAGGCTGAGCACGACCAGCTCCGAACTTCCTCTCCACTGATGCAGATCGAAGGATTTCTCTCGGCCCTCACAAATGCAAACCAAGACGGCAGAATAATTCTCAACAGGCAAGGTACTGGAAAGGGTAAGCTGGGGAGAGGTGGCATGAGTCAGTCACAAGCAGGGTGCTTCACTAGCACTCAGTGAGGAGATAGAAGAGTCTGTGGGGAACTTGCATTTGTGCCATCTGTGATGTAGGCTGGCAAGCTTGGTCTGTCTGAGGATGCTTATGACCCCAAGGGAATTTTTAATCAAGGGCATTGGGGCCAAGGTTTGCAGAGGTCTGCTCCCACTCTGGGAGCTTTGTCCTGCAATTTACTGTGCCTGTTGTACAGCTCCAGGGAGATTAGGAAGCAGAAGGTAACTTCCAGGTTGGCATTATCTGTTGCTGCCTCTGTTTGTGTTGAACAGCAAGTCCTTACTTTGAGAGGTGGTTACCTGCCAGAGTGCCCAGGCCAGGAGGGAGAATCTCTCATATTCCTGAGTATGTGTCACAGCTAGCTCCTGAATGATCTTCTCTCCTTTTCCCAGGCACAGTTGGTCAGAGCAGCCTCAAATTCCTCTTGCTGAATCCAGCTGTCCACTTTGCCAAGGTTGTGGAAGAATGCCGTGCTGTCATCATTGCCGGAGGCACCATGCAGCCGGTGAGGGAATAAGGATGCTGTGCTGGGGTCTCAGGAGGTCGGGGGTGCTATCTGCAAGCCAGGATGGAAATACAGCAGCCTGGCTGAGCTGCTCGCTCAGGTCGGAACCTAGCTGCAGCTAGGTTGGAACTGGTACGGGGAGCAGTGGGAGGACCTCGTGATGGCAGGGATCCCACAGGGTCCAAGCCACGGGGGTCTTTGCGGAAAGTCAGTGCATGTCTGCGGGAAGAGGGCGCTGCCACTCCTCTGTTGGGCCCAGCGGGGGCTCCGCCTGGGCTGGGGCTGCCCTTGACCAGCAGTGCTGGTGCTGCTGGTGTAGAGTTTTTTGGGACACTGGTACGTTACTTGTCTTTGTTCTGTGGATCTTAGGTAGCTGATTTCCGAGAGCAGCTGCTGTGCCGTGCTGGCGTGGACCCTGCCCGCATCGTGGAGTTCTCCTGTGGTAAGTGTGCCAGGCTGGCAGGGAGGCCTCAGCAGCTGCAAGGGCTGCAGTGTGCCTTTAATACTGTTCTGTCAGTACTCAAAGCAATGTGGCATCTTTCCTAAAAATCAGGGCAGCAAAGGGGTGTGAGTTCCCTTTCACTCTGAGCTTCCCCTGTGGTCTTGACTGGTATTAGCAGCCAGTGGGCCATGCCTTCCTCCCAGGGGCTGAGGGGATGGAAGTTGGAGCAGCTGAGTGACTTAGGCACTTTGGCTTAGCCAGGCAAATGTTTGACTCTGTCACTAGAATGCGATTAAAGTTCTTCAGCTCATGGTTTGTGCTAACAGCAGTAATGTCGACTCTCCCTACTTGTTTTTGTCCCTAGGACATGTGATTCCCCCAGAAAATATTTTACCCATCATCCTCTGCAGTGGTCCTTCCAACCAGCAGCTGGAGTTCACTTACCAGACCAGAGACCTGCCTCAGATGGTCAGTTTGTCCTTTGTTCCCTTCCTTGGGATCTCTTTTTAGCTTCACATGCTTATTATTTCAGAGCAGGGTACACTCTGTGTTTAAGAGGTGGGCTGAGCAAAAGCCATGGCAAAGGAAATCCCAAACCACAGAAGTAGCTGCAGATGTTTTGGCACATCTTCCTTCTTCCTGTGGCAGGCCAGTAAGCACCCAAGGCTAGACACTAGGTCTGCTCTGCCCTTGCTGAATCTCAAGCAGATGTGCTAACCAGGTCTCTGTACCTGTTCTAATGGGACAGCTTCCATCCACTGAGGCAAACCTTCCTTTCCTGAATGACCACGGCTCCACAGCCATAAGAAAAACCCTGGGCTAGGGAAGAAGGCCAAGCAGTGAAGAGCTTTTTAGTGATGCCCAGCTCCCCATGGAAGTTCTCACAGATCTGGCATATTTCCCACATTTTTTCCTCCCCTAAGGCATGTCATAAGGAAGCTGTGATCCTGGGATTGAACAGAGAATTGGAGCGGCATTAGCTGGGGCTCCTGTTAGCTGCAATATGCTCTAATCTCTCTTGCAGATGGATGAGACAGGTCGAATCCTTTACAACCTGTGCAATGTGATTCCAGGAGGTGTGGTGTGCTTCTTCCCCTCCTACGAATATGAGAAGCAGGTGTACGGACACTGGGAGAAGACAGGGCTGCTCTCCCGCCTGGCAGCCAAGAAGAAGGTGATTGTGCAGCCACCAGGGCAGTTGGTACTTTCCATGGAGGTGTCAAAAACCAAACAATTCCATATGCCTTAAGCACCTCTCTCTGAGTTGTTCCCATAGTCTGCGCAGAAGAGCAGAATGGATGTTTATCCAGCTAATCCCTCCAGTAATGAATAAATTATACTTCCTGGGAAGCTGAGCACTGAGCTGCGATCTAAATGAGATTGATTGCAGCTATACATTCTTGAAGTGCACACTCTGTGTAGTGGCCATGGGGGCAGACAGTCTTTGCTATCCATAGACAGCAGGCTTGTTCTCTTGTGGCTGGGAGGGGCTGTTCAGGTTGAGCTCCTACAGGAATTTGTTTCTCCCAGGCTCATCTGTGTGCCCCTTGAGCACAGACCAGCACAGCCAAGGTCTAAGCGGAGTGAGACAAGAGAGCAATTCATAAGACAAATGGCATTTTGCTATCTGCCAGAAGTAGAGATGAGAACTGGAAGACTAGCAGTGGTGACTCTTGTTGAAGGAGCAATGAGAAACATTAAATAGGGAAATATCTGCAAATAGGGAAATCACTGCAAATATGAAGACTTTGCAATGACTCTCACATGTATTTGAAAGCTGAGTATTGAAAGTCAGGTAGTTCAGGTTGCAGTGCACAGATCTTGGATCACGTGCCAGGAGAAAGAAAAATTACAAATACCCCGTCTGTGACTTTTGTGTACCAAAAGCTAAACAATTTACCACAGTCCCAGATATTTCACAGCCTTGGTAATCCTTGGCATTCTGGCACATGGGGCAGCCTGTAAGTTTTTGGGTGGAAGCATTGTGCTTCATTTTCTCTGTGTTTGTAGAGTTACCACTCTGAGTGCCTTTCAGGTGTGTCCTGTCAGGGTTCCAATGCTCTGCCTGGTTCCTCCAAGGCCTTGGGCCACATACGGTTTGTCCCAAATTTCAACTTCCATTTGTTCTTGTTTTGCCTTTGTAGTCTCCAGCAACTTGGATATGCATTAACAAGGCAACTGGGGAAAAGTGCAGTTAAGTGTAACTTTCAACTGCTTGCACACAAGATCAAAGTGTAGCAGGGGAAGGTTCAAGGCATTCCTGAGGTTGTTGTTGGTGAGATCACACTGAGATTGTATACAAATTACACAGGGAAAGTTAATTTAAATTAGAAGCTTAAATAGCTACTTTACAATAAATTAGTTTTGGCTTATATTTGTAATTGCCAGTTCTTTTTCTACTGCAAGACTGATTTTGATTTTGACTTTCTACTGCAAGACTGTAAAATTTCTTGTTAACCAAAGGAAAACATATTCTGTAGGTTCTTCACTGTTACAGAGAAGATAGATGTTGGACCTCTTGTTTACTAGGAAAACTACTTGTGTTTTAGGCCAAGGTACAGCATCTATAAAAATACAGCTTAATTAACTGCAGAGGTTTTCAGTAACTAATTAGATGTGCTAGAACAACATAAAGAAATACTACTTTATTTATGCTTTGCATGAAAAGCTAATTTATTCACTTCACAAACAGGAGCCTCTTACTTGGAATTAAATGATGATTCAAATTGATTGGTCCTGTCCCTGTCCTCCAAGATCTTGCAGCTGTAGAGTCTCCTGACCCCAGAGAGCCCTGATTCATAGGTGCAAGAGGTGCACATTGCTTTTTTGCCTCTCAGCTCTCAGATGACTTGTAACTTCTTGCAGTATTGAACAAGTCTCCCAAAGCTGAAAGGGAATGTTGGAGGGGCAGGAGCAGCTGCTGCTCCCTTCAGAGCCCAGCTGTAGTGCATTTTCAGGGTGGAGGAAAGCTACTGGTTAAGTTAGTTTTTCAGGCAATTTTCCCTTCCATTACCTCAGTTCCCTGTATGTTAATGGCATGGGACTAAAATTATTTGCTTTCTTTAAACTGTTTGCTTCCTGTTGCTGTACTCATGAACTGTGCCTGACAGATCTTTCAGGAGCCTAAGAAAGCCAACCAGGTGGAGCAAGTGCTAGTGGAATATGCCAAGTGCATAAAGGTAAGCTGAGCAGGCAGACTGGTGGGAGTGTGGCAGCCCAGCAGGTATGGGAATGCTGCAAAGGAGGGCACTTTTAACAAGAAAAGAGGGCTGTAGCCTAGGTGTGGGAGTGTTTCTGAAGCACAGAAATCTTCCCTGCTCTGGATTAAGTTGCTGATCCCTCTCCTGCAGTGCTGCAGCCAGACAGGAGGACAGATGACAGGGGCCCTGCTGCTTTCTGTAGTTGGAGGCAAAATGAGTGAAGGGATAAATTTCTCTGATGACCTGGGAAGGTAAGGCGACTGCTCCTTGGAAAGCCAGCTCTGGCTTGTGGTGTAGTGACTCCAAGCATGATGGGCACATTCAGTACATGCATGGATAAGAAAATCCTGGGGAACGTGTGACTTAGCTGATGCTTAAAGCAACAGGAGGGTCTGCTGGGTGGTGTAAAACCCACCTGTCCAGGCCACTCTTCCTGTGAATAATGCAGTTAGGCTTGCTGTGCTAGATAATCCCCTGTTCTGGCACCCTGAATCCCTCTGCAGCTCTGTTCAGCATGTGCTTGCCAGACTGCTGTGCTTTATTGTTGCCTTTGGTTTGCAGGGCTGGCTGTCTTTCAGGGGTGCAGTGACCTCTACTTGATCAGTCTATTGGCAAAGTGCTCTAGGATGAGACATCAAGAATAATGCAGTCCTCCCTTGCAGGTGTGTGATTATGGTGGGAATGCCTTACCCCAACATTAGATCTCCAGAACTCCAGGAAAAAATGACTTGGCTTGACAAAACAATGGTAAGAGCCACTTACACCTCTGTCTCTTTCAATTCTGCTTTATAGTACTAACTTCCCAGCACATAAGTCCCAGAGCTGCCTTCAGAGGTTTTATTTTCCTTAAGCTTGCCCTCATTTCCCAGACAGTGTGGTACTGCAAGCACAACCTTCTCCAGGCTGCTCCTGAACAGGTGGCCCTAAACACAGAGGAAGTTCAGTGAAGGGAAATGCCACCAGAACTTGCTGGCAGCTCTGAGTTCCAAGGGGAGCAAGGACCTTTCAACCCAGAGGGGGTGGCAGGGTGGTAGAAGCTGCTTGCCAGGATCGTTTGTCCCTTCTGATTGCTCACTGGAGGTGCTGTTCCTGGGGACAAGATTTCTGCCTTCAAGGGCACCTTGGGTTGACTCTTTGTGAATGCTCAACCCAGTTTTCTGAGTGCAGGGGTAAAAGTATTTACCTTACTTTGTCAGTAAGGCTCCCCAATTTGACTTACATCTGCCTTGCGTTGAGACTTGCCTATTTCTTCTTTCCAGCCCAGAGCTGCTGGCCAGGCACCAAGCAGAGTGCTGATTGAAAACCTGTGCATGAAGGCAGTAAACCAGTCGATAGGTAATTCATCCTTCCTTGGACAGGCTAAGGGGTATGAAATACATTGAAGGAGGAGGGTAGGAAAAAGGATGCATTACAGATAATGGGAACGTGATCTTCCTTGTCTGAGAACAAACAATTGACTGGGCCATTCTTTGTTTTTATCCTCTGTACAGGCAGAGCCATTCGCCATCAGAAGGACTTTGCAAGCATCCTGCTCCTGGACCACAGGTACACACGCCCTGCCATCTTTAACAAACTGCCCCAGTGGATCAGGGAGAGGACCCAAGTGAAACCTGCCTTTGGATCAGCATTTGCCGAGTTAAGAAAGGTCAGAACTCATCGTATCTTATGTCCTGCTACCAACACTGTTCCCCACTGTCCTCATCTAGACCTTTTTAGGGCCTTCTATTTAGAGTAAGGCCAAGGACAAACTGCCTGGTTTTGTGTGTTCCCAGTTCCATCGAGGCAAGTTGGATGCTTTGTGATGTGGAGAAGAGAACAGATTGCATTTGTCATTATGACTTACACCTCTGAAGACTAGGTAAAGTAAAATAAGTTGATGCTTTTCTGTACCATGGACTTTGTAAAATCTCTGCCTTCTGCCTCCTTTGTGGATATTTGCTGTTCAGTATCTGAGTGCTATGATGGTGAGATAGCCTTCAGCACCACAGTCAGGAGGGAAACTGGTTGTAGGTCTGAGGAAGGTGAAGAGAGTAGCAGCAGGCACCTACTTGTTTACAGCTGTTAAGGTTTTATTTAAATTGATTAAATACTTTCAATAAAAACACTCAAGTATGGCAAGTATTATTTAAGTACACTTAAGTATTGGGAGTAATTATTTTGACTGAACACATATGGTTTTTTCCCATCAACCACCAAGTGTAGGAGGCCTGACTGAACAATGCCATCATTGAGCTTTTCACAGGAATTGTAAACTAGCAGGCCACTAATTTATGTCATATTGGAATAACACAGAGTGGTAATGGAGCAGCTGTGGGTAACATTTTTTCTCACCCTCTTTCTACCTTGCTTCAAGCAGCCAATAGATTGAAGCAGTTCATTCTTTCAAGAGAAATAAAGATATGGCAACAACACAGCACTTCTCCTTTGATCATGTTTAAGCACAGGATTGCTCTGCTCTTTTTAACCCCTAAGTTTCTGAATTCAAAGTAACTTCTTAAATTTAACTTTTCTGGAGTTCTGTCCAGGGTTATGGGTCAGTGCTGGAAGGCAGCAATAACACCAGGGACAGCCACATAATCCCTCAGCTGTTCCCAGCTACCTCTGTCATCCCGAGCAAGTCTCATCCCAGGAGCCTTGTTTGCTTCTTTTCCAGTTTCAGCAGCTGGATGCTACCTCTCCAGGCTCTTCACAAGGAAGAAAGTACTTATGGCACAGAGCTGTTACCTGCTCCGTGTATGTTAATTAGCCCCACAGGGAAAGAAACAGCTGCCTCTGAGAAACTTCCATTGTGAGGCACCTGTCCTTTGAGTAGGTCCAAACCCTGTGGTCTGTACAAGCTCTGCCTTCAGGAAGGGGAGCACCTGCTTCTAGCAGCTGGTGCCCTCCAGCCTGCAGTGCTGGGGCTGAAAGGCTGGACAGCTAGGCTTTCCCTTTACACACTCTTAATTAATGACATTTCCCACTTTTACCAAAGTGAAGGCAGTAAGGACCTGCTTCCTTCAGCTTCATGGAAGTTTTTCAGACAGCAGTAGTTTCACACTAGTACTCAATGGATCCCATCTATGACTCCCAGTCATCTTCATCCTCCTCACCTACGGGCTGCTGCGGGGGTGGGAGGGGTGGTATTGAGTCCGACATACGAGCAAAGGCACCAGCAGGACTGCCAGGAGCATCAGCGTTCCCAGAGGCTCCTGGTCCTTTCCCTGAAATACCTGTGAGGGAAGGAAATCACCAGTGATTGACACCTGGACTAGAGATTCAGCAAAGGTGAGGAGGAAAGCCATACTCTCACCACCCAGGTAACCAGAACAGCCAACATGTTTCATGCTGCCATAGACTTATGCCAAGGCTTAACTACAGCTCCCCCTGAGCAAGTCCCTGCTGTCATCTGCCCAGCGCTAAGGTGTGACCTTCGATCTAAATGCCCCAGAGACCTGCCACGGCATCTCAAGTGCCCATATGAGCAGTGGGCCTAGCTGCCCAAGCACTGGGTTAGAAAAGACACTGCTGTCCCTTCTGCACAGGTAGCTTTCAGGGTCTATCCTCTGAAACATACAAACCACTCCAGTGCCTCCAGCTGGACCTGAGGTGGAGATTCCTCTGCTCATTCTCAGTAAAGACAGTCCCAGCTCTACTGGGCTGGGACACTGCCCAGGAAAATCTCTGTTCCTGTTTCCAAGGCTGTGGCTGACACAACTTGGGTACCAGGGAGTGCTCTCCCTCTTTCCTAGGGGAAAGGAGCAGCCCACATTGCAGGACAGTACCTTTGCGCCTCAGCACCAGCTTGTTGAAGAGGTCTGACATCAAATCTCCACCTTGTCCCGTAGCTCTCACTGAAACAGAGCAAAACAAGTCAGTGAAGAAAGATTAGTCTGAGCTAAGCAGTATGGCAAAAGCATTTCCCTGCAATACTGCCTTCAGATTAAAGAAAAAACTCCAAACCTCTAATTTTGTATGACACCCCAAAACTACAGTCCATTTTCAGGTGAAGAAAACACTAGGCATAGCAGGATTAATGGCATCTTCTGGGGAAAACCAAGAGTGGAATTTATTGAGGGGCTGTGCATTTGCAGTCTCATTCTGCCAAAGCAACTCCATCAATCCCCTCCCCAACTACCTCAGTCAAGGTACTTAAACTGATTCAGTCCTGTCCCCCAGGGTTTTATCTGTGTGCCTGGTCCTGTGCATCACATGTGAAACTTCTGCACAAGCCCTGAGACAGTGGCTCACTTTGGGCCAGTGAGGTTTAACAAGTTCACAGAGCTCTGAGTGGTGAACACCTGAAACACATCAGCCTATGAGGAGACAACTCCTTTCTGCTCTATGAGTTCACTGTGCTCCTGACTTGCGTGCCTGCCCCCAGACCCAAGACCTCCCCAGCCTGGGCAAAGAAGTTCTGCCAAAGAGTCTCAGCACCTTGTTCTTGTTCCTTCTGCTTCTTTTTCTCCAGCTTCCTCTCCTTGACACTGCGAAGGTTGGCCTTCCCAATGCCCCCAGCCTGGCGGATGGACTCCAAGAGACTGGCACGCCCAGTAGAGGGGTTTACCACCTCCTTTGGGGCTCCTTGGACTGAAGCTACAGGGACAGGAAAGACAGGCAGCAGACATGGATCAGACATGGCCCAGCCAAATTCCCATGGGAAGGGCTACTCCAATACCTTGACAGCACCTCATTCCACTGCACCTCCTCCCTTGTTGGAAGGCTGGGAAGGCCCCCAAGGACAGAGGCTGAAGTCAAGGAGGCTGGTGCAGCTGTGGAGGAGCCCAGCCCTTACCTGCAGGCACTGTGTTGCTGCTCTCCTCGACTGACTGAGCCGGTTCCAAGGGTGCTGTAGGCTGGGGCAAGGGCGGTGGAGGAGGCACCGGAGTTGGCATAACAGGAGGCGGTGGGGGAGGTGGAGGGGGAGGAGGTGGCAGTAGCTTAGCATCTTGAAGATCTGAAATATGAAAGAAGTTGTATCTGAAGAGTCCCAGGGGATGGCACATTGAGAGTTTCAGCTCAGAGCTTCACACACCTCAACAGCAACAGAGTCCTCAGCACCTGCAGTAGAGCATTCCTGCCCTGTGCACCAACTCTTAACAGCAGGCAGGGCCAAGGCCAGAGTCTGAGATTCTCCTACACTCCCTCCCCAGCTGCATCCACTTGCACAAGGGCATCCCACCAGGCTGACACCCTTGCTGACACAGGTCCTTGCACACTGTGCTCCCTCCTCCCTAGCTATGCAGAGAGAGGGGAAGGGAGGTAAAGGGGCTGCAGTCAGGCCAGACTGCAGCTCTCCCTCAGGCCTAAGCCAGAGGTACAACATCCATCGTCCATCCAACATCCATCCTAAAATTTCTACCAAGGGACTTTCTGCCTCATCTCCACTTTCTAGCAATCCCTGCCTTCCTCCTTCATAGGGTCCTGGGATCAGAGATTGAAAATACCTGGTTGCAAAGGCTCCACCGTCTCAGTGTTGAAAGTGGGCAGCTCTGGAATAGCACTGCTGGGGGCAGAGGGTGCAATGCCAGGGCCCAGGTCAGCGCTGTACATGAGATCTGCAGCAATGCCAGGCAGGTCTGGCAGGTAGGAGGGCACATCGATTTCAGGGACCTGGCCCAGATCTGGCACATAGAAGTAATTTTCAGCAACCTAAAGAAACCCAAACCAACAAGGTAAGGCAGTGACTATGTGCTTGCTGCAAAGAGGGACACTGCAGGGAACAATCTGAGCAGCAGTCAGAGCTGGGCTGGTGTACCTTGGTACATCAGCTACCCCTACACCTCTGTGCTTAGAAGCTACCTCCTGCAGGCCAGGCTTGGGAAAGGTAGACTGCAGGAGGAGGAAGTGCAGGACTCTTCTTAGTTTCATAGTAGCAAGTGAACTCTGAAGGGTTCATGCGCTAACTGCTGCAGCCTAAATAAACCAGTCCCTTCTCCTCCAGAAGAGGATAGTGTCTGAACCATTTCAAAGACTAAAATGCAGAAGCACAACCCAGTAGTTACAGGAGTTTGCTTTTGTGTTTAACAAACAGGCAACACAGTAGTGGTGGTGCGCTGCGAATAAAGAGTTTGTTCACTATATACATTATATCCTCCAGTCCAACATGATGAGCAAATGATTCCCAGGCTCCTTTTCCCAGTCCCAAATGACACTCCAGCAAATCTGGTACCCCCCAGTTATAGCCTTTATAAGGTGTCAGGTACCAGTCACATGTTGGGGCAACTGGGTTGGTGCACTGCCTGCCCCAAGCACAGCCCTTTGCTCAGTCTGGCTGGCCCTTCTGTTTGCACCAGTAGGCATCCCTTCCCAGCAGGAATTATGGGGATCACACTTCACCCCAAAGTCTAGCAGTGGCACCTCACCCTCAGACTCTGAGGCTCAGGAGTTGGCACAATGGAGCTGATCAAGTGATAGATCCTCCAAACCTCCCTACAGCCCTGAGGTGGAGCAGCAAGGTGAGTTGATATCCCATTACTCTCCTTTCACCACTCACCAAAGGCTTGAGCAGAGAGAAACGCCTGCCAAGTGTGAGGCTTTTGTCTCACTCATCAAGCTCACACCAGGACCTCAAGCACAAAACCAGGCAAGGTCCTTCTGATATATGAGGTACTCTGCAGCCCTGTAAGGGGCTGTTGTCCTACCTGCTCACCACCCTATCAAAGTCCTTTTCTTTTCAGAGAGTTGAGCACAACCCTCTGAAATGCAAGCAGCTGCATTCTCACCTGTCGGTCTAGCTGTCCCCTTTTGGTGATGGAGAGAGGTGCATCAAAGAGCTTCTCTTCTGTCTCTGTTTCTAGAGCCACATGGGTCTTGGTCACTGCTCCAGCCAGAGGATCCAGGAACACATACTTCTTGTACCTAAGGGCAGAAAACAAGCATTTTAGTGATGCTGCCTTGACAGCCAAGGCCAGAAGAAACATTGTACACAAGAGGGCCTTGGAAGTAGAGACCTGACTTCACTCATAAAGATGGAACATGTTGGGCCTTCCAGGTTCCTTCTTTTAGCTCCATTTTTCTGCCTTTCCCCTCCACAACCAGGAGGCAAGCAGCTCCTCACCTTGCCAGTGCAGCCTCCAGACTAATCCTAAAGCAAAAGCCCCACTGTAGTGCCACCATGACCAAGCTCTCCCCTTTCCACCACCTGGCCTGAAACCAACCAGTCTGCAGCAGGACACCAGTGACTTGTCACTCAAGGTCCAGGAGGACGGATGAAAAGGAGAAATGATCCATGGCTCAGGAGAAGAAAGACAAGGTCCAGCAGCTGAAAGCTCAAGAAGAGCTTAAAGCAGTTCTTCAATAAGAGCAGAGAGAAGAACCATGACGCAAGCCCAGTGGGAAAGGAAACTGCAGTGAGGGAGGTGGTGGAGACATTAAAGCAGCAAAAGCAGTAAAGTAATGCTGTGAGGAATTGTCAGGAGAAGAAGCAGTACCTAAGCTGGCACACAGGGCAGAGAAGGGCAGGAGTGACTGCATATCTCAAGGCTGGAAAGAAATTAGATGAACAATAGGAAGAACTAAGCAAAAGAAAGTGCAAAATTGGGTTGAATCAGGTGAGTAGAGGAACAGGTGCGGACAAAATAACTGCTTCCACCCAAGGCAAAGAGCAGGGAAGGTTCCCAGCTGGAAACCAGCAGAGAGGTATCAAACCCTGTCCTATCAAGAGCCTGATAGGTAGCATCCCCAGGAAAGCAAAAAGTCTCTGCTATGCCTGAGGAAGGGAAAGCTCCTCTGAGGACAAGCAGGGGCAGGTGAGCAGCACAGCACTGCTCCAGCTCTCACAGGTTCTCGGTGGTATTGAAGAGTAGCAGGGAGCTGAGGGAGCTGATGTTCCTGGGAAGGCTGCCAAGGCCTTCTTCTGCATCATCCTCCTGGTGAATTTTGGTGCTCACGCACACAGGGAAATACTTGAGCTTTTCCTGCAAGAAGACAGATAAAAGGTGGTAAGACACTAGAACCATGGCTGCTGAGGCAGCTCTCCCCAGCCACCACAACCCACACTGCTGGATGCACTGTATGATCTGGGAACCCTGCTGCTCCCTCTCTATCTCCCTTTGAGCTAGGAAGTATGTGGACAACATTGCAACCCCACAATCATGACAAGTGTTGGCAGTTCAGCCTGGCGGCAAGTGGCTTTGGTGCCGTGGATGGGTCATACTGAACATGTGTTACTCTGGCAAGTATCCACCAGAATAAAACCACTGCTGGCTCTATAGTCGGAGGCAGGGGTCAAGCACTACAGCCTAAAATGCTTTTATTACAGTGTCTCCAATTACGACACATTGTCATGCAGGCAGAGTTCCCCACGCATTCCTATTACCTCCCCTCTGTTGCCTTCACTTGATGTTTTAAGAGCTGTGATTGCACGGTGGGGTAGGCAGGGAAGGCAAAGGAAAAAGAAGTTAGGAAAGAACAGAGTGCCTGCACTAGGCAAGAGATCATGCAGAAAGGAGTGCACAGGGTGGAACGCGTGCCAGATGGTTTTGCAAAGCCTGAGGGATTTGCAGGAGTTTTCAACTGTAATGAACTGAAATCTTCTCTCTCTCAGTTCTAAAACTTCATGCATAATATATAGAGCTCCCTTTCGAAAAGGACTTATTACATCTGAGCTGCCTTTTACAGAGCACAGTAGTTGCCATCCCACATCAGACCAGTGTTTCAGCTGGTGTGACAGTGACCGCTGCCACATGCTCTGGGGGATGAAGCTCAGCGCCCACAGCACTCTGCTCTAGAGGGAGGAAAGGGATCAGTTCCTGAATAGAGACAGTTTGGAATGAACAAACCTCCACCTCAGACCCCTCTGTAGACCCCTCCTCAGCCCCTTCACAACTCTTCACAGTTCTTTCTTCGCAACTAAGGCAAGCGGCAGCTACAAGGCAGTAAGTGTTCATGCCAGGAGAAGCCAGAGCACTTTGTCAGGTTAAGTAACTCGTCACACCTGTAGTTTTCTTCTGCCACCAGAGGATGACCACTCCAAATACTGTCCACAGCTTCCTACTGCCTCACTACTTCCAGCATCCCCGCACCACCCCATTCTCTGAGTCCCTCTTCCCTCCTTGTACTTGTATGGGAGGAATGGAGACCACTGGGGTTCAGTTTTAAGACCACACCTCAGGAACACAAGCAGTTCCTGCTGATTGAAATTTCAGTCTTGAATCTGGTAGCCAGAACTCCAAAGAAATGGCTTAGTCACAGTTCAGTTAATCCACTAAGAGTTTATATGATGCTCTGAGACTATAAAATGCTATAAGAAAGGAACTGTAATGTTTTGATTTAATTCAGGTTCCAACTTGTGAAAAATACATTGAAGTTAACACCTTCTATTTTTAATGGAAGCAAATAGGCAAAAATATATAAATTCTTATTTAGAGATTGTAGAAGCAGAGACTCAAAAATAAAATTTCTTTTGATCATTAATATTCATGTCCCAATGTTTAATTTTTTAAGCATGAGGGAGTACTGACTTTTTTTGCTAGAACTGTTCAGACACACTTAGCCCTCAAGTAATTTTTTTTTTTTTTTTAATTCTCTCTTTGTATATTTCAGTTAGCACTGTAAGATTGTGCATCACTTTAAGGGTGTAGTGAGAAAACAACCATTACCTACATTTACCTATAAACCTCATCTAAGGAAGTCATAAAAGCACTAAGCATGAGTATTCTGAAACGTGAAATATAAGCCTTTTAATTTAAATGCCAAAGTGCTACTCTTACTCAAGTACCTAGATATGTTCTGAAATTTGGAACTTCCACACACTGTCAAAAATATCCTGCAATTGTGAATTCCACAAGTAAAGGTGCCATTTAAAAATTAGTTTTCTTATAGGAGCATTAAGTTCTTAAGCGAAAGTTTGGCAACCTTGACATACTGAAGTCATGGGAGTTGCTTGAATGTTGAAACACCCCAACCTGGGGTCTGGCAGCTGGCAGGATAACACCCCCAAAGACACTGCATTTTCAGGCATTTTTCTTCCAAAGAACCTACATATAAAGTCACTCTGGTTCTTCAGTTTAATTCAACACACACTATTACAAATGGAATTGGTGTGATGTACCAGAAATCCTACTCCTCCCCACACCAATGGAGTGCTGAGGCCAGCTGGGAAAGTATTTCAAGATGAGCAAGTGACAAAAACCTGGTTTAGCCTCCACATGCCTATGGTAGGCTCTGGGAGAGAATTCACAAGGACATGCCAAGTTACGGACACTTCTGAAGCCTAGCAAGGTTACTCCAGCAGTGGATGGTAACTTCTGCTTGGGTTTCTTCCAAAGCCCAGGCAGGCCACATCTCCTACCCTGTTTGCCAGTCTCCTGAGTGGCATGTGCAGCACCCAGACACAGCTCCCACCACAGGCAGTGCCCAGTGCCTGGGAAGCCCCACAGGGCTGCAGCCAGCCCCTGCTGAGCCCTGCCTTGCTGCTACCACTGCAGTGTGCAAAGCAAAAGGCTTTCCAAGCTTACCACAAGCACTGTGTTTCTGGCACTCTCATCCATCAGTGCTTATCTTACTAACCTAAACAGCATCCTCTAAACAGCTGAGTTTTCCCTTGTTTGCGGTTGAGGGGGCAAGAAGAAATTCCAAGGGGGAAGCATTTAAAATCAACTGCAGAACCAGACACATTTCCAACTCAGTTGCTTACCCCCCAGAGCAAAAACCCTAAAGGCTGAGCATAGGCTGCCACCACTTCCCCTCAAACTGACATTAGCTGACTTTGCTTTCCTGATGAGGTGTTGCGTGCCCTTGTGCAAGTAGAGTTTAGCAAAGGCCACTGCGACTGCTCACAGCAAAGAGGCTCTCATTAGAAGTGAAAACAGGCAGTGAACTCTGCTGAAAGGCCTGAATAATTGAGGAAAGCATAAATGCAAACATTAGACTTCTCCCTGTCACTGCAAGGCACGTCCAGCTCTGTACTCAGCTATGGCAGAGAAGGACCTGTCCCCCTGAAATGTGGTCGGAGCTTGGCCACACTGAGCCCCATTCAGCCCATCAACCCCTCCATCCTTCACCAGCTGACAGCAGCATCCCCCCACCCCACGGAGGAGCTACAGGAGCTCGTGTGTGTGAGCTTGGCAAGAGTGACAACTGCTGCATGAGGCAGACTCAGCAAAGCCAGAGAAAGATCAACAGTCACAAAAGAGGATCGAAAGATGGGTTGTAGGAGGGGAGCAACAAACATCCCCCAGGGCCTGAAACAAAGCCCCTGTGGTGACGGCAGCTTTAGTCACAAAGGGCAGAACATGGCAATGGTACAGAGACTGACTGGGACTGAAAGAGATGGCATCCCAGGCACATGGCTGTGGGAAATGCCACATGGAGCCTACTGGAGCCAGCAGGCCAGATGAACAAGCACACCATTTGCTCTTTGTGGGATACTGCTTTTTAACAGCTGATGTTCTTCTCAATCCCTTCCCTGTACAAGGGGCTGTACTTCAGCACCAGCCCTTCAGGGTGGGAACCCATCTCCCTGCCTGCTCCCTGCCGACCTCTGCTCCCCCCCACTCCAATGGGATGGAGCCACCAGCTAGACAGCAGCACTCACTGGCCTCCCTGCCAGACACCAGCATGCCCCATGCAGCTCTGCCTGTGCAACTGCCAGGACTGGAAGGAAGCAGGAACCCTGCTCAAGTTTGCCAGCTCTCCATTTGGCCAGCAATCCTGCTTCCTTGGCCTGGCTGAAATATTCATAACTACCTCTCTGTGTGAAGTCTCAACTCCATTAACACTCAGGGAAGTTTAGCATGATAAATTATTCAGTGGCAGCTTTATTTTTGGCCAAGCCACACAAGGATGAGGAAGGAAGTCTCTTTAGGGGTGGAGAGCAGGGAAGTTGTCAAACTGATCCTTAACCTGCTGGGAACAGCACATCTGCTACTCCTGACACAGCACATACACAGCAACTTTTTAACTTTAAGCATGGCAACTCTTCCTCCTGTCCTTCCAACCCAGGGACAATGCCCAAGTGCAACTATTTTCTGGGGCAGAAAAATGCTCTAATGAATGACTCCTTTTTATCCTGACACACTCACAAGCGCTCCCCCTCTCACCTGAAGTTTCACCTGAAACTATTTCTGAAACTACTATGAGCTTGATCCCAGCTGCCTCACTATGCACAGCCAAAGCCTTAGGCCCACGCAGCAGCACCCAGCAACACTGCCGCAAGAAACAGCAGCATTTCAGGAAATGGAACTGCTCCAGAGACTTTGCAGTTGAAGCCACCCAGACAAGCTCTTGTACTGACATGGCCCTCTCCAACTGGCATCTCCATAAGCTTCCCAGTCTGACCTCACACCCTCCCCACTGACAGGCCAAATGAAAATATGTTCTACTCCTGGCCTATGTCCCAAAGCCCTGGCCCACTTTATCAAAGAGATTAACAGCCTCCAGGTTCTCTTTGCTCGTCCTTCCTGAGGTCTGTTCTCCTCCTTACCTGCAGAGCTTTTTCATCCAGCATTTGGTGTTTGCTCTGAATCTTGTGTCTTGGCCATTTCTGTTTAGCTGGGTCTTCTGCACCGGCAAAAATTGAACTGTACTCCTGCAGCCGTTCAGGGGCTGGATACTTGGCACTGGAAAATACCTATGGAGAAACAAGGAGGGACTAAAAAATCCCAACAACTAGGCAATCCTACGATGCAGAAACACATGGAGAGGACTAAACATGCAATCTGTGCTGCCAGTGGGAATGGACAGCCTTGGAGTCAACAGGCTCCTAAGGGCTATGTGCACAGACCCAAATATGCATGGGCTGCCGCTTCTGAAACTGGAACTGCCAGAGCTTTTCTCTCTCTCTCTCTAAAAGGACTAGGAGATCACTGGCAAAAAGGCTTCCACTGGCAGGAAAGGAGTTGGAAATACTGTATAAAATGGAGCAAGAATGGGGAAAGAAGGATTTTCACCAGTTTTACATGGCTCAATGGGATTAAGATGCACTAAAGGGAGTCTCTCTGAAAGCAGCTTTCATTCAAATAAGTGTCTCTGAGCCTGAAGTGAAGGTTTTAGTTAAGCTTAGCTCAGCACATGCCTTTTCTCTTTCTCAGGAAGCAGCTGGGACAGAAACATATAAAGGCTACATAAAGCCTGGAGCTGTGTGGCTCATGGGTCTAAAATTCATCCATTGGCCAAGTCAGAAATGGGATTCTCACCACAATCCTGCTCAGCAGTAAGGCATGGAGAGGTGAGTGGGCAGCAGCTGTAGGAGCTGAGCACCTTTTCTTCTCCAGAGCTTAGATCAGGAGTAAAGAAATAAGGAAGAAAAGAGGTCATGCAGCCTTCACTGAAGTCACTACCTTAATAGCCTTCTTGCTGCCCTTAATCTTCTCAATCTTCGCCTGGGCAAGTGTGACTCTCTCCCCAATTGCCTGGAGCTGTGCCCGGCTGGCCTCCACCCGCTGAGAGATCCTAGGAGGCAAGAACACTTCTTAAGCTGGTTCTTTTCAGAACAGCCAGTTCCCAGCCCCTCAGAGAAGGATGTGAATCTCAGGGGAGCAGGTTGTTTCACAGTGAAAAACAGTGCTGGTTGAGCCATGCTTGCATCCTATTGAGAGCTTTAGGTACTCCAACATGAAGTAGGATTAATCCATGACTCACAGCATGATGTTCCTGTGGCTGTTTGAGGCACAGAAAGATGGAAAACTGTCAACAGACACAGTGTTGATAACACAGGGATGATTTAATTATTGCTCAGCAGAGCTTAGACAGAGTCAAGGCCTTTTCTGCCTCTCACCCCACTACAAGGAGTTGGGAGGGGACACAGCCAGGACACCTGATCCCAACTGACCCAAGGGATGTTCCAGATCATATGGCATCGTGCTCAGCATATAAACTAGGGAGAAAGTTGGCTGGGGTCCACTGCTCGTATACTGGACAAGCTTCATTGAGTTGGTGATGAGCAATTATTTTTATTTGCATCACTTGTCTTTTTTGTGTTGTATTTCTCTTTTTTGTTATTTTCCTTTACATTTTTCCTTTACTTTGTATTTCAATAATTTCACTGGTTTTATCTCAACCCATTAATTTTCTCACTTTTACCCTTTTAGTTCTCCTTCCCCCACCCTGCAGGGAGTAGGGTGAGCAAGGGGCTGTGTGGTGCTAAAGTTGTCAGCTGCAGGTAAACCATACCACTGTGGTATCAGAATGCTTTGGGACTGAGGTGAAAAGCACTCCATGGCAGTAGTGGAGAGCAGTCAGTGGGTAAATACCTCTGCATTCCCACTGTGGGCATATTTCTTTCCCACCTGGCAGCCAGAGGCACGACTGAAACTGCCTCCATGCCATGTAGAGTGGGCTGCCATGCTGTTGGAACTGTCACACAGGTCCCACCAGAGGTTAGGAAGGATGCTGGGAGCAGGCATCAGCTACAGCTAATGACAGAGTCACCTTCTCAAAGAGGCCTCCTTCCCTTCAATCCTTCAAGTATTGCCTTTAAATTTCACCAAGTCTCTCTTTGCTTCTGAGGAGAAAGCTCTCATGCTCTTTTTCTGCTCTGTCTAATTCCCTTCAGTAATGAAGTTGAGATCAGCAGTGATCCATGATTCCCAATTTCAAACTGTATCAAATCCATCTTTTCCAGTATTTTCACTTTGGGCAGCACATTCTCTATTATAGTATAGAAATATAAAGCCCCCCCTCAATGCAGATAGTGAAAAACAGCAAGAACAAGCAGCCTATTCTCCTTGTACCATTCTGGAAAAAAACTCACTTTCTTTAAACTTCAAGTATTTCTGTTTGTTTATAGCCATGCTCTCCTCTTCCTGGAGGCATGAAAAATTCCTCCTTATGCATATGGCATGATAGCACACAACCTGTTTCTACCTTATTCTGCTTGGAGTGGGAGATGAGCAAAATTGAACCTCATGAGATTCTCTCTCTCAGAACTATTCTCCATTACCCCATTTTATTTTAAACACAGTCTAACAGCTTGTATTTTATAACAACACTGAGTACAAATCTGTTCATGATTTCCTTCCGACACCCTCCCTCTGCCTCAGTGCAGTAAGTTCTTACCACTTTTACATTTCATAGGTTAGTGTGCTTTTCCTAGCACCTGTCTGCAGCAAATTTCATGTGTCATAGGGCTGTCCCATTGCCTTGTTTTGTTCAAGTGTGAGATGCCTCTGAAGGATCTAAATCCTTCCTAACTGCTCTCACCAGCAAATTTTCCCACCTCACAGTTCACCTCTTTTCTAGAGATTTCATAATTGTATTGATTGACACTATTTCCAGTACTGCTCCCTAGGGGCATCTAACTATTTTTACTTCCTTCAAAGCTGAAAAAATCTAGTCATTTATTTCTGCTTTGCTGCTCTCCCTCAAATCAATGATGCAATTTTCTCTCTCACCTGAGAGTAGACCTCTCTCCTAGGAGAACTCCACAAAGCTTTCCTGAAGCTCCAAATAAAAGTGAGGTATCAATTGCCTTTCAGCCAGTACCCTGCTGACTTGCAGACACAATTTTCAGGATCTGACAAGGCACATGTTTCTCTCCCAGAAGGAAGTGCTAAGCAAACAGTTATGCAAGCTCAGGCCTGGAAACCAGTAAGTGTTCTCGTCCCTTTCACTTCATGAATGCGAGTGAGCCCAGTGAGGCAGTAAAACACCTCCTTCACTCCCTTTCCTGCCCCACATTATCCCCAGTGCTTCACCGGATACCAACCTCTTCCCCTCCCTTCCCTCAGTCAGAGAAAAAGAAAAAAAAAAGAGGGGAGACATTCAACCCCACTGCCCACCAAATATCAGTGAAAGGAGACCGTATCAGGCAGAGAGCCTGCTCCCAGCACAAGCTGGGGAAGTTGTCCAGTGCCAGCTCAGGTGTTTCAAACCATGATGGATCTTCTCTGAGGCACTCTGTACATTCTCCTGTTATCTCCTGCTTAAGGATTTGACAGGCCAAATCCCACTGACCTTATAAGATCTGAAAAAAATCTTCACCTGAGGTGGTACAGATGCAGACCCACAACACAGAAGGAATACATATCAGTCTACAGAATTAATTTATTTGTTGCTGAACAAGATAACTTTGAAATAAGAATTAAACCCCCTCAATCCAACCAATCCAAATTCCACCACGTGTACAGGCTCCTAGAAGTGCATGACTGTTAGCACAAACAGTTCAAGATACCGCTGCATACCACCATGAGCATCTGAACCTACCCCATGCCTGTTTTCTTAGTCATTGCTGTGTTATTTTGCTCTTGGTGCTCTTTTCTGCTTGAGAAACGCCTTTAGTTAAATTCAATATGACACTGGAGTTGCAAAGGAGCAGGAGGCTACAGTGACAGCCCTCCCTTTCAGCAGGATGTGCTTCATTCAGTGAAAGGGGGGTCTGTGAAAAAGGAGAATACATCACCTACCTTCAAATGCTAGGCACTGAGCCAAATCAACCTTCCCCTTCCAGTGCTTTTCTTTGGGGAAGCAATACACATGGCAGATTAAATCTATCTAGTGGATTATCTCTTAATCCATACAAACTTTTCTTTTTTGATCTAAGCAAATATTAAAGCCAACCTTTCAGCTGCTTTGATTCAAGCTTTCACTTTCTCTTGTCCCTCTGAAATATTTTTGCCCTCAAGCCCTCTGCACTTCACCCCAACTTAGCTCTTGTTTCTCCTTTGTCCTAAATTCCTCATCCTGCTGCGTTTAAGCCACTCTCCATTTTACAAGCAATTTTCTCTAACACCCACACAAAGTTCCAGGAATACTTCCTCCCAATTCTTGAGAACCTCTTGAGGGCCTCTCTTGCTGGCCTCCTATCCTCTCTGTCCCATCTGCAACCACAGAGCAGATCACTTCCTCTTACTCTGTTATAACTCCTCTGATAAATCTCATATTCAGGTAGCTACCGAAAGACTTCCTCTGCTGTGTCTATGTCTATTCATGGTGGAGAATTCACTGTTTCCTTACTCCCACAGGAAAAAGATTTGAGGCATTAGGCATCTGGCATCCAGGACACTGGATACTGCCTGACGGTACTGTCAGCACTGGCAATAATGCTACATTTGTATGAGAGTCTCCAAGCACTTACAGTGCCAACCAAAAAAATTGTGATTTCTATCATCTATATTTGCTAAGGATCAGACAGCAACAGAAAAAATGTTTAAAATCAGTGAAATCAGTTAAAGATAGACTGAAAGATTCCAAGACCGGTGTCTGAGAAAGACAGAATTCAGCTGTAAGGAAGCATCACAGCAGCCAGAGACCCTTTGCTCTCTATGTTGAACGTCCATGTCACCCAAAAGTGACAGGGATGACAAAACTTTTGAAATGGGAGAGAGGATAGGCAAGCTGCACACCAAGGTGAACAAGAAAGGTTAGGCAACTGAGGCTGGAGCAAACCTCTCTAGAATACCAAAGAACTTCATTTTCATGTCTGAAGTATAAAAGTAAGTGATCAACCAAGGAGAAAGAACATTACAGAGCAGAATGAGAAATGAAGTTGCACAGGAGGATAAGGCAGATGAAGTATTAAATTACTTTTTCCTTAAATGAGGACTGTACACATCACAGAAAATCAGGCTTCTTGTCCTCTCCCAGCCCAGGCTCCAAACCTTAGAGATAGCAGGGGGATGCTTGGCATTGCTGTTCAAAACTTCAAAAACTTCAAAATTCAGTAAATTTATTCTATAAAACCTTGGTTTCTTGCCTAAAAGTCAAGCTACCTTTTTATTTTTTTTTTTTTTTGCTAAATGATGTATGCTTTTACTAAATTTCTCCTTTACTGCAGAAGGCATGAATAAGAAGGGATTAAGTTTATGGTTGTTGTATTTAATTTTATTCTCAGATGCTCCAAGCAGCTAGTACTGGAGCAGGGTAACAAGGAAAGAAAGTGTCAAAATGAACACTGTGAGAAGGCCACTCACCACTCCAACTCAGTGCTTCTGCCCCTGCAGCTGGCAGCATCTCAGGATCAAGATGGGGAAAGCGAAGGAAAGTCTGCTAAGACTTATGGTTTACAGTGATCCAGGGAAGCATTCAAAAACAGCTCACAAAGGCAACTGAACTCAAAAGTTTGAAAAGCAAAAAGTAAAAATACATACTCTTATGAAGAGCCAAACACATTCAACCACTCACTGAAAGATCAACTTGTTTGCTTTCTGCTCTTCTCTCTCCATATTTAAGCAGTTTTTAAAGTCTTACTTCTTATGTGAGTAAGTGTAATCAGAAACTGTCATCATACACCATCTCTGACAGAAAGAAGTCCCAAGTGAGGCTAATCAAGGTTCCTTCCTCCATTAGGGGTTTGGGTATTATACTAATTAATGTTTATCTCACTCTGATTGCTCCTCGAGCCTGATTTGCAGGTGTTTCATCATTTGCATATTGCCCTGTTCCTGTAATGCCGAATGGTCTTGCAGATTTGAGAGTGATCAAGGTTGCTAGGTTATCCTCAGCAAGATCCAGCATATATCACTCTTCACAGGTCATGTTCTCACACAAAAACCATTTCATTTTGATTTTTAATTTCTCATTTCAGAAGGCACTCCCACCACTATGAATTAAGTTTATGTAAAAACTGGAAACTTAGAATTTTGACCTACCATCACAGCACCCTTTCCCCTCTTCCCCTGCAGCTTGCTCTCCTCTCCAGAAAAGTAGTTTCTCTCTTTTTCTTCATAGAATAAGGTCACAAACAAGTTCCTCTTTAACCTTCCAAGCTGTTTACTTGTCTCATACCACTGACTGGTCTGAAAGCAGATGCACTTTCTTTTTTTAGGAGAAATATACTAACTAGAAAGTCAGTGTATACTACGCAGAAAGTCTGTGTTTGCAAATAAAGTACTCCATTAGATCTTTAAACTATACAGGCTACTTTTGGTCAATCTACATCTCCATTAACAGTGTTAACATATGCATACAACATAGGTTCTACCATCACAGTGACAACTTTTGGGAAAGATGACTTTAAGAACTCCATTACTTCTAAAAGAAGCAGTGGAAAAAAAAGTTCTTTACCAATATTGCTGGAGTTTCACAGGTGACCTTTTGAGTTCCTCCACTGGTAGTGGAATTGCTTCCCAAAGCAGCAGCCACAGGAAGAGTCTTGAGATACTAGGCAGCTGATGATAGTCAGTATAGAATCACAGAATCATAGAATAGTGTGGCTTGGAAGTGACCCTTAAAAGCCATCCAGTCCAAGCCCCTGCAGCCAGCAGGGACATCATCAGATGATCAAGTTGGTCAGAGCCTTGGCCAACCTGGCCTTGAATACTCTGAGCAATCTGTTCTGGTGTTTTACCAGCCTCATCACAGAACATGTCTTCATTATATTTAGTCTGAATCTACCCTCTTAATTTAAAACCAGTACTCCTTGTCCTATCACAACAGGCTAAGAAGTTTGTCCTCATCTTTCTTATAAGCCACTTAGGTACTGACAGGCTGCAATGAGGTCTTCTCCAAGTCATCCCTTCTCCAGGCTGAACAACTCCAACTGTCTCAGCCCTTCCTCAGAGGAGAGGAGTTGTAGTAACTGATACCGGTACTGTAACCAGTAAAAATTACTAGTGAAGTACAGTTTGTTATCTTTAGAGTTTCCACTCATCCTTGAAAAAATTTCTTAAGTATTTACTCACTGAAGCTTAATCTTTTACAGTAATAGCCTTAAGTGTTTTCAGTTTTGTTGTTCTTTTTTTTAATCACTTGTCAGAGGGCTAATCCTGTTTGGACTGAATTTTACAAGACTGTCAAAAATAAATTTTGTTTCCATGTTGCTTGAAGTAATAGATCTTACTTGGCAGATAGCTTGAGAAGGTGTTTTGGCACCTTGTAACCTTAAATTAACCAACTGTGTGTACACAAAGATTAGGTTTCTCATTCTCCCATCAAAGCTCCATTCTCAGGCTAGCCAAAGATTTTCCTCCCTGCTCCCATTGAAAAGAAAATGTGTATCACTACAGAGTCACAGGAAACCTAAGCAGTGGAGAAATGCCCAAGTGACCTTGTTGTGAACTATATCTGGGGTAGGGAGAGCTAATGCCTTTAAAAAGATCTGAGATTCCTCTGGATCATTGAGGGTACCATGTCTGATTCTACACAGACAATATTTCTGTTACACAGCTCACTCTTATTTGACATTATGCTCCAGTTTCCCTACCAGCAACAGTTACAGGAGGCAGATCAAGTGTCTGATTTGTGCCTTCTTTCAGGTGGGGCTGCAAGAGAAATTCATAAGCCACCAGCCAGAAATACTGTTTCTTCTGAGCTTCACCTGAAGGTAGCAACAGCAGGAGAGGAGCACTGACAAGCAGCCATCCCAGCCCTTTTAGGCTGTGCCTCACTTGACCAAAGATACATAGCCATGATCATGTGGGAGGAATGACATTTGCAGAGTCTTCCTCCCCCCCGGCCAGGCAGTCAGGAAGTTTATTCCTAGCTTTCTCCCATACCTTACAAACAGTTTAAAATCAGTTTTCTTGACCAAGGTAAGTAGCACTCAATTATACAAGTCTAACAAAACACAATGAAGTGATCATCTCTAAAGGTCTTGCCCTGATGTAAGGCTGAAAATATCAGGAAAGCTGAGCTCCCACTCCTTTATTGGGATGGCAGTTTTTCATACTATGACAGCACAAACATTGCTCTTAGTCTGTTGATCTCACCAAAACAAATCATTGCCATCAAGAATAAGAATGCTGAGCAAAACACCCCTGCCTCCAGAGCAGAAAATGATTTCCAGTGATAGCAGTTTACATTCTCATCTTTCTCCAAGAAAAGCACTGCTTTTCTTTGCATTTAATCAAATATCCTCAGAACTTCATAGCTTTTGACCCAAAGATCTCCAAGCAATTTCCAAGTGTTAATTAAGTCTTGGTTGCTTGTGAAAACAAGAGTGGAATAATTTGTTCCCTGGAACAAAGAAAACCTAGGCAAATTCACAGTACAGTCTCAGCAGATCAGATTTTCAGTCCATTATTCACTAACTTGAGCAATTTTGCATTAATTCATAGGACTTAACACATACCTTTCAGTAGCTGCTTAATTTTTCATTTTACCGAGTTTAAGGCCACCTGTGCAAGTTCATCTGCCGTTTTCAATGTCTTGCCATTGCCAAATCCATCCCACTGATGCTCACCAGAATAAACTACAGCCAGCAAGAACCAACACAAAACACTGACAATTCTTTCACCACCACCACTTCTTTACTGTGATCCAAAATGTAGCCTTTACACGCATTTAAGACACGTGTTTACAAGTAAAGCTTTTTGCATTTACTTGAAATTTTCTCCACTTCCAAGTAGCTGATGGCAATCACATTAAATTTTACTTGCAGGTCACAAGTTGAACCTTTCAGTCTCCTTTTCAATAAAACATATCTAAAAGCTATAATTTACAAGCTAGTGCTTACTCTATAAAAACTGCTGTCTTGTAAAATTGGACTTGAATATTCCGGAGAAGAAAAGCCCAACCAAGAAAAAGGACTTGCTACCATAAAGTGTCTGTTTAAAGACAACTACACTTCATGTCTTCTCCGAACTCTTACTTCCTTTCTGACTTTAATCACATAATAAGGGCCTGCCTCTGTGGTCTTCCCTCACTGTGCTGACCTGTTGAAGTTGTAACCAGATACTTGGTAAATGACCAAACTGGCCTTTGAAGCATGACTTGGAGTATCCAGATCATTATTCTCTTTTGCACTCAGTACTATGTTTCTGCTTATCATGTTTGTTGCAGTGATCCCTCAACTTTTCAACAGCTTACATCTCAGTGAAAATTCTTCTATTTCCTTGCACTCAAAGCTTCTGCTCAGCAATGACCCTCTTCAGCATCCTGTGAGAACTAGTGCAGACTCCCAAGATCCACTCAAAATTTTGCTACAACTAAAACAAGTCCAACTAGCTAAGATAAACTTCCTCAGAAACAGTTACCAGCCCTTTGCCAGTTACAAAACCTCCTTGCTTGTTACAAAAGCTCCTTAGCTTTTCCCTTTCTCACCTCTACTTTCAAAGGGAACTTCTCTTAACAGATCTTCTTTCCAAACACGCCTCCTTCTCTTAAAGGAAAGATTTCTTCACATATATATATTTTTTTTGCAAACGGAGTTTTTAATTTAATAATATTTACTCTTCAGAAACAGAGGTCGTTTAGTGTTACTTCTTCATTTTCCTACAATCAATTGCAGTCACACTCAAATCTCAAAAGTCACTGTCTATGATATGCCCATCAACAGGCTAATTTGAGTGTGCTTCTTTAACAAATTAGAACAACTCTTTATGACACTCTATCCATCTAACACCTTTCCTGAGTGATTACAGCACTTTCTTCCTTTCTTGAGGGATTTCTAGTTACTCTTCCCCCGAAAACTTTGGGCCACAGTCAGAGATATTCCTAACAGCATCAAAAAGCAGTTATCTCTCTGCCTGCACTGGCAGCTGCTCTGTCATTTCAATGAAACAGTCTGAGGCACATCAGTGATCAGACACCTTTAGAACTGGTCTAGAAACACAATATCATTCCCTTCACTGTCATTTTAAAAGTCATCTTTCCTATGCACTAACTCACAATTAGTCATTAAGAATGGAAACGCTATCTTCACAGTAATACCAGAACTAATTTGTACAGTGTACCATCCAAACCTCCTTCCCCACTCCAAAACTGCCAGAAGTGTATATTCATACACTTTAATAGCTTAACCACTATCCCTGTGACACACACATGAAATGTTCTTATGGTAAATGCTTTGACAGCAGCTAAATCCCTCATCCCAGCTAAAAGCATGAAGTGTAATGAAGGGCATGATTTTGGCTGTGCTGTTGTTTGTTCCACATCCCTTTAATTGCCTGAGTGTTAGAAAAATGACAGAAAACCCTGCCTGGTGCTCAGTTGGAGACCATGAACTTCCTTGCTTTTTGGTACTGAGTTACTGGAATGTTATATATATATTGGAATGTTCTATATATGTCACAGATAACCCAAAGGCTATTCCTACTGCACTCACACAGAGCAGAAATGCAACAGCTCTCCTTCCTCTTCTAAAAGGAATGTCTTGTTACGCCTCTTAGGCCCATCAGGCATGTTTTCAGATTCAGCTTTGCTGGTCAATCTAAAACAAGAGTCCTAGAAGTAAATTAAAATGCAAATACCTGGTTTTATAATGCACATTAATCCAGAATAAGGATCATATTCTTGGATAAATTAAGAAAGTAATCCAATTCACCATGCTGGGCCAGGGACAGTAAGGGATACAAATTATTAATGGCACAGCATGGTGAATTCCTTCAATAAAATGTTTGTCTGGCAGATTTAGAGGAGGGGATGAAAGTTTCTGGAGCCTGAATTAAAGAATTTGGATGGTATAGTGTGTTACAGAGAAACCCCAGGTGGGTAATTTAGGTTCTGGAAGATGTAGATGGAAGAAAACCAGAAACTCCTTCATTAGCATGTACAAATAGGTCTCCTGCCTCCAAAAGCACTGCTCTGTCTCAGCTGTCAGTTGCATTTACAACTAAACTCTTACAACCTTCCCTATTTGCAAAACCCGACAGCACCACAGCAAGACAGAAAGAAGCACCATGAAAAGGGAATTTAATGCACCAGTCAAGTGTGAAGAACAGACCTTTGGCACTGGTGTTCCTCCCCAACTCTCCCCTCAGTGTGCAACCCCCATAGGAATGAGCCTGTAATACACATTTCAAGCCACTCAGTGTTATTTTCCAGACAGTTTTCTCCATGCTGGATCCCTAATGGAAGTCATGCCTGTAAAACAAAATTACTTGTTTGGATCTCTTCCTCCAGGGCTGACTGAGTACACAAAAGTCATCCACAGGAACAGAAAATTACTCCAACATATGTGAATCTCCAGTGTCTGAAGCTGGTTGAGAAGGTAGAGGCTATCACTTTGTGTAATAAAGGAATAACATGGCAGATGTTATTGTATCAAGAATAGTGGGAGTGGGAGAATGCAATAGTATTGCCAAAACCATGAGCTAAGAAATAAGGGAACACTTCTGCTGCTAGGCACACACTGCCTCACATTGCTGTTATGACATGTTTCTCCTTGCCTATTTCCAGACAATAATAGCCACAGCCACTTGCAGTCAGGGACTGAGGGGTAAAGGAATTACTCTCTGGATGGGGAAGTTCATAAGATCTCTGCCAAAACCCTTTTAATTAACAGAGACTTATTGCTGGGCAAAATTACCTCACAAGAACTTGAAGGCTGCTACTCAGTATTGAATTTTCTCCAACAAGGAACAGAGTACAAACAAGAAACTTCCCTGTCAGCATTGAAAAAAGACCACAAACTAAAATAAATCAGCAATTCATATGTACTGAAATTACCTTAGTTTCTCCTTACTGTTTGCCTTTCCTATTGCACATACCATCTGTTTTAAAGCAAACTGTCTCGTACTTCCACAAGATATTCCACTACTGCTGTTAGAGTAGAAAGAATCTTCTCAAGAGCTCCTTAAAGTCTGAAATTGTTGTGTGCCTCCTTTTGCTTAGCAGGTTTGAGACTAATTCCAGAAATAGGAGAACACCTCTCCTGCAATTTTGCACAGATCAGATTCCAGAAGATCTTAAGCTTAAGGATTTTAGCAGCATCCAGAAAGAGTTGTGACCTGGTCTCTTGCAGAACAGTCACGCTCCCTTTGCCTCTTCATGGGGGTGTAGGATGCCTGCTAGTACCAGCTGTTCCCAGCCTTCCAAGCATGCTGATCACACCCTTGTGTCACCTCCTAAAGCCTTCTTTCTACAGTCTAGGAACCTATCCGAAGCTACATCTTCATAAGCTGTCAAAGTTAGCTTCAAGAGGATCATGGCAGCCATAACAAATGAATGGTGCCTTACAAAGTGTGTGCTACACTTAAAAGGAAAACAAATCCACATTACTTGGACATGTATCTACAGGAATAACAACTAGCTACAGGCAAAATGTCCCCGTTCTCCATTTCCTCATGTCTGCAGGACACTCCATTCACTCTTTACCTCACTGCTTCTGCTTCATCTTCCTGGCAGCAAATGACTGCTCCTACAGCCTCTCAAGAGAGGCACCTGAAACAAAACTAGACCTAGCGTGCTCTTTCAGATGACCTCTGGGACAACGTCAAAGTACCATGAGGCACCTTGTCGTTAAACAAGAGTCACAACACTCTCAAATGAACTGGAGAAAAATTGATTCCCTGGGCAACAGTGCGTCTCTTGGTGTGAACTCTCCTGCACGGTGAGCCATCACAGTGGACCGCTCTCTTCCTAGAAAGATCAACCCTTGCAGCCAGCAGAGGAACACACACAATGCACTGTCCAAGCTCCAAGCTGCATCCCAGAGCCCCACTGCACAACAAAGAGCACAGTACAGCTTGCAGCAAGACCCTTCTTGGCAAGTTTACATTCCACAGACCTCCTAAATTAAATACATTTACACTGATGTACTAGTCCCCACCTCCATCATTAATGATCATGACTAATCACAGTAGTAAGTTTAAAACACACAAATGTACCTCACAATTAAGATTTTGTTGGCATTTTCAATTTCAGAACTACTCACGTCTCAGCTCTGCTCCTGTCATAAACATCCCTTAAGGCTCTGCTGCCCAGCCAGCTACTCCTTACCTTCCTTATCACAGCCTTACCAGATTTCTTCCCCACCCTGAACAGCATTTCCACAGTGTTTTTGTTTTCCAGCTATGGTTTTTAGAAGTGCAGCTCTCAGTTAAACTTTTGCATAATATTAAAGCCCTTTTCAAATATGTAATATGAAATTAGTTCAAATCCAGCTGGGGAGGAAACAGGATACACTGGTTTAGCAAAGTATTATTCCAGACAAGCAAAAGACACTGAATAAAGATTAAAAAAAATAACAACCAGAAATTTTTCCATAAACTGAAAAAAAAAAAGAAATATAAGGATGGGAAATTTTGTACACAGGACAACTTGGGATTGGATTACAGGCAAATCCTGGACCTTGGTAACAACCTTCCAATCCCAAGCATTTGATTTCTTTCTACTACTGTAACATTCCATGAGATAACTTGCAAAAACAACTTTCCACACATCTATTTCTCAAAAGTGAACATTTTTAATAGCAAATGGACAATATTAGAGATTATTAACATTTCTTATTAACAAACTCCTCAGAAACTGAGAAATCCTGAAGGACAAGCCTACCTAACTAGGAGGGAATATCAGGAAATCTAAACTCATTACTTAATTTAAATACTTATCCCAACAACATTCCTGTAAAATACTCCAAAGTACATGATTCCAACACAATCTCCCACCCAGAAAATACCAGTAATGAGAAAAATAAAATAGATGAAAGACTACTGTTAACTAAGGGTTTAAACTGGTCATCCCACTTCCTGTGACCTGTATCAAAACCCTTCCTAAAAACCCAGGAGTTAAATTCAAACAGACATTATGTCAGGTTGGCTATGTTAGAATATTTACGTTTTAAGCAGTATTAATATGTAAGTAACTACAGGCAGTGAATCTGATCTTTGCAGCTTCCACAACAGATTAATGACTTGGATTCAGTTAACACACACAAGCTTAAAACTTCCATTATTTCAAAGCATAAACTTGAGAAGGACATGCAGCCTCTTGGTCTCGTTATGGCACTGATATCAGCCCGAAGAGGATAGGATTTCCTCAGAGGAAGGCACTGCTGGACAGCACTGGCCTAAGACATCAATCTCTATTGCCCAGCAACCAAGAGCTTCAATGCTCCCCATGCGAAAAAAAGTCAGGTGGGTCTCTGCTCCCGAAAGTTAGGGTTATGATGGAGAGGGATGCTGAGCTGATGTATCCTGCTCTAAATAATTCCTGATTGCAGTCCAAGCCTGTTCTCCAAGGCTGGGCCCAGTGGGGATGCTCTAGGTCTCAGCCATAGTTTACTTGTGGTTTTGCACCCGCGCATCCCTTGATTGTCTATGAACTAATAAACTCTGCAGTCTCATTCACCAAGTACTTTGCCATAGTTAATAGCAAGTAAGCTTCTTTGAGAATGATTGGAAAGAAGAGTTGACAGAGACTTGTCACATGGGCTATTTCCCAAATTGCCCAAAAAGGGGGGAAGCGGAAGAAAGCTCCCTGTATTTTCTTCTAATTCCCTAAATGGAAAGGTATCTTTCTTGTGTCATCTCAACATGTTCATTTGAAGAGTTCATACTCAATTGTTATGTCAGCAACAATTCTGAGCGGGAACTTTGATTAGCTAAAATGGAAACAAAGATCTGGCAGTGGAAATACTCCTTTTTTCATATGCAGTAGGAGACAGTTTCACTTCACCTTCAACAAAGTACACCAACAGGTGGATTGATACAGTGCTTTTGAGAGGCTTGCCACTCTCAAAAACACTGTACCAATCCACCTGTTCCCACAAAACAACCTCAGAACATCTGCATCTCTGTAGTACTGAAGTAACGAGTTGGACACACTCAGCCAAGTCTCCCACAGTGAACAAGTTTCCTCTCCATCAACACTGCAAGCTGCTGTTCTGCAGATCAAAACAGCCAGCTTCCCCACGTAAGACAGCTCCTTCCTGGAAATGGAAGACAGAGCTGCCTTATCTCAGGAAAGGGAAGATAGAAGGTCACTAAGTGGCAAAGTTCTCACCTTGAAAGCTCTGCCCCTTGATTGACATGGAACAACCAAGGTCATGGAACTTCTAATCAGATGCCTGCATAATTACTAAATCACTCTTAATTATATCAGAAAGCCAAGACCTCACTGGAAAGGCAAAGCAAACAAAGAAGCCAATGAAGCCTCCTCTGTTGTTGGAGAAAATTGGTAATTAAAAGTCATGAGTGCACCAAAGAGTGAGGGAACAGCATCACAGTCACTGCTCAGTGTCACTGCTCAGTACTCGGAAGTGACTTGCATACAAAGCAGCAGGCTTATCTCCCTAGGGAAATTACAGGGTATGGTGTTAGACAGCAGTGTGGAGAGAAAAAACAGGGAAAAAAAATAGAGACAGAACAACTCCTGTGCTATCAAGAGCTTCATTTACCCCACAGAGAGGGACAGCATTGCCAACCAGGCCCCAGTCTGAGAAGTGCTTTCCACATGTTTTTGGCAGCTCTAGAAAGCCTTCTCCCAGCCTTAGATCATGAAGTGTTCCCCTACTTTGAAGAGCACAAATGAAGTAGATCTTGTGTAATCCAGCCCACACACAGCCCTTGCCCAAACAAACACTATTCCAGTGGAAAACCTTTTTAACCTCAATAACCTGAGCTCAGCCTTAGAGACTGCTCTTTCTCCAGAGGCTACCCTTCAAAATATCATTTTCAGAAACCACACAACTTCAATCTACCCTTAAAAAAAAAACCTTTCAAAACTCAAAAAATACAGAACATCATGACCCTGCTCACACCAAAATAATTTAAATTAGATAATCATGGAACCTGCTGAAACCAAAACATGTGCTTTTACTGATTAGACTATAAGATAAATTCTGATCTGTTTCCTTCCCAGTGATAGTCCACACCATCTCATAGCACTGAGATGTCAAAGATGGCACTGGATAGAAAAAGGCACCACGTTATCTACCATCATTTGCAAGCAAACACAAGAATCTCGCTGATCTGCTATACAGACAGTCTTAAAGATCTAATCCTAAAGATGATCATATGCAAGAGGTGCCAAATCTGGACCAAATCCATGAAGAGATGGACTTCAATGGATTATGACACTGCGGCAAGAAACCTGGTCTTACTCAGGGCACTCAGCCCTTCCAACACACAAAAATGAAAGCCCAAAAAGAACAGTCTGTACATTGCAGAGATCAGAACAAAGAGAAATTTTCTACTTCACCGCTTCAAGTACAATGACTCAAAAAGACACATCTTCAAGATACTCTAAATTACAATGCATCTCCTTCAAAACATGAGCAAGAAGGAATAAAGGACAAGTGCAGCAGAAGCAGTAAGCAGTAATGCAATTTTTGGAATAAAAAATTAATAAATTTTTGTTCATTAATAAAAATTAATAAAAAATTAATAACCAATCTCTGGCTAACTGCAGCCATTTCATTATGCTTAACTTTGACAGACTCAAATCTAAAACTCTTATTGAAGTGCATCTGGTCCTTTTTCACCTCTTTTCTGAACTTCCATTGCTTACCAATGCAATGCTCTTTCCCCTTCACTGCTGCAACCTAATTACAGCACTCTGTTTTGTAATACTGAATGCTAAGCACCCAACCCCCCAGGAAAGCACTTTACCTGTTGAAGATATCACCTGACACCTTTTGCAGATAGTGAAGCGCATCTGCCACCTGCTGCACAGCCTCCTCCCTGCGTAGGTCTGGCTGGATCAGGGGCACTGAGTATGTCTGCCCTTCCAAAAAGTGCTTCTGGGCTACTGTGGCCATTGTACCTAAGGGAAAGAACAAATAGGTCATTACACATTAAACACACTGCCATTTCATCACAGCAGTTATTCAGGGACTTCTACTTTCTGCTCCACTAATTATTTTAGGAAAGCATTTGCAACGGAATTGGTAAGCTGAGGAGAAAGGCACAAGTAGTAAGGCTGACATATTGGATTTTTAACACATTCAAGGAAGCTACAGTGAGGTGAGACTCTCTTGCTTATCTGAATGTTCTTGGAAACCATATTTTTATTTTAGCATGCTACTTAACAAATCTCTGCTCAGTATTGTGCTGAAAACAAAGACCAGAGTTAGAAGCAAAGTCGGTTCAGACTGGCAATAAGACTCATCACAAATCACCCTGCTCCCTCCTCCCTTTTCCTCATATTCCATGTGGATATATTTCAGGTCATCCAACCCTATTAGCAAAAGGCAGTATTTCATCTTACACTTCTGCTCCAAGAAACACACCATCAGGCCCTTCCAAAAACAGAAGCCATGAAATTACAAGGCATGCATGGGCACACACCCCCTTGCTCCAAGTAGGTTAATGGGAGTTCTTCCATTCTGAGACACCCAGGAGCTCTTTGTTGCTTCTGGACTGGATTTTTCCTTAGTAACTATCTTGAAAGAAGCCTCCATATTTTAGAATCCTTTCATATCTCAAGCCTAACCAGTCACCAGAAAGTTTCAGTTGTGTGCCACATAGTTGTGTGCCACACACCAGAGCTGTACGCACACTTTTGGAAGCAGCTGGGCCAATACCACTGCTCTATAGCTCAGCCAGGAGAATGTCACCCACCACCCATGTTTCCATCCTCAGCTTTGCTCACCTCTCCCTCAGCAGTTCCCAAAAAGTTTGCCTCTCGTGTCTTTACTCACAAAAATAACAAAAAAGTTCCTGGGACTTGGAAGAACATACAGAGAAAAAAAATCCATTTCTCTGAGCACATTAGAAACTGCAAACTCACAAACACATTACTATTAGGACATTCTAAAGAATGAACAGAGTAGAGTATCCATACAGTTTTCTAACCCAAACTCTACTGCTAGGTCTACACAACTCCCTCCAAACTTGTTTTGTTCGTGTCTCTACTCGTTCAGGCTGTAAAAAACAATTAGTTTACAGGTGCTCATTACAGGGTTTCATCACACAGAGCTCCATACATCTGTATAAGAAAATATTCATTAAGCTGAGGAGAAGCAAAACAAAGGAGGATGAAAAATCAAGGTATCAGAAACAGACAGGGATATCTCAGGATGCACCACATTCCCTGTGTGGTACTTGGAAGTCTGCAGGACCTAGTTCAAGAGAGCTGTGCTGTGTGCAACCTGCATTCCTGGCTCTATAGCAGTGCAGGCTGAGAATGACATAGAAACACAGCCTATACTGGAGAAATTCACAAATCATGAGCCTGAAGAGACAGTCACAACATTAAAAATCATTTAAATGTGTGAAAATTAGAGGGGTCTTCACACATTCCTTCAATTCCCTATCTTGCTTCACAAAACAAAGAGATAACAGATTAGACTTGCCTGCAGCCATTTCTGTATATTTAAGAAACACCACCCTCTCCAAATTTTTCCTTTAAGATGATACCATGGGTAGGAAAAAGCTTTCTGTAAATGTGATGGGCTGTTATTTAAGGGTATACTTCCGGGATGTGGGGTTTGCTGAGCTGTTTTGGGGTTCCTTTGGTGGGGGTGTTTAGTAATGAATCATATGAGATGTAAGGGTATGTAGAAGCCTTTCCACAGTTAACAAATTTGCAAGATCAAGCCCAGCCATTAGAAAGCTGGCTCTGCTGCCAGTCTAGGAAGCCTAGACATACTCTGTTTCATTTCATGCATCACTGGCAGCAAGACTCTGTATCTGCACTCTTTAGCAACAATGTTTGCACACTGATTAGTCTTCTGGACTGGGCCTACTCTGCAGACAGGAAATTATTATTTAGAGCTGTAAAGCATACAAGCTAATCTGAGATGAGTATAGCTAATTTTGAGACAGCAGTTTCTGATCTGTTGACCACAATCAAGCTTCAATACTTTTCCTTTCAAATCTACTATTTGACTGTCACCACGGAATAAAGTGACTACATAACACAGCCAGGATGTGGTTATGAGTTACTCTGGCCCCAGCAGTAAAAGGAGTTTATAATCCTCCCTGCCACTGGTCAAAACTCTGCCGTTGCATCAGTGCTCCTGATGTTCGGGGTGCCTATTTTTAACTCGAATCAGTTCAATGACCCAATTTACTGCAGCCAGATAAACAGCTGTAATTGTCCAGTCATGAAACATAGTGGGAAGCAGGGGCAAGAAGGAAACTTCTGAAACTTGTTTCATTATCAAAACCATTCCTGTGTAAAGGTAATCCTAAGAAAACCAAGATTTTCACCTCTTGAGGCCAGGTAAGATTATGCAGCCCCAATATGATCCCTCAGACTCTCACCAATCCTAATTCTCCTAGAGTCCTTCCTAAAACCAAGCTCAGTTCAGCTGCTGACTGCCAGATGCTCCCACTTGGGAGCAGCGCTCCTCTAGCTACTCCCAAAACATTTCTTTCCCAACAGTTAGAAGCTACAGACTCTCCTTCAGGTCCCACTGCTCCCTTGCAAACAGAGGAGCACCCAATACTGGGCAAAGCAGGAAAATCCCTGGGTGCTCCTGCTCACACTGTCACAGTTTGTCTGTCGGTAAACATCACCTTCACAGGTTCTCCATGAAGACTCTCAAAGGAGCTTCAGATTCTCACCTTTCCTAAAACAAATAGTGGAAAATTATGGCAGACTCTGGAAATTACTGCCAGAGACAGATACAAGAGAAAATTCTTTCTGTGCAAGAGAACAAGTTCTATAGCAAGGAGGAGAGAAAACAGCAACAATTAAATTACTAGACTTGGGCAAAATCCCATGCTGCAGCTGCTACTTGTTACCTCTTAGGACCAAACTAATTGGAGAAATAAGCCAGTTTTACAAACAATTTGAGTAAGGGCCAGCACGTGGTTAGAATAAAAGGAGAACTGCTTCACTTAACAGAAAGAGACTGCAGGAATAAGGAATATTTTAAAAGGGAAAGTCAAAATATTCCCAGCAGAAGTCAGGAAGGAAAGCAAAGACTGAACATCACTCAGTAAGACTGACTTCCTTTATCTCAAACCCCAGTGCACTGAGAAAGAAGCAGCACATTTTCTTGCCATGTTCCACTATCAGAATTAGTACATAAAAAAATAAAGAAGTGAGTGCTGGGTGTTAAAATATGTCAACTCTTCTATCCAATGGGCGCCAAGCCCTCATGCAACATGAACGCAAAGGTGCAAATAAACTGCTTCTATCTTACATATAGAAGGGAATTCCAGCAAAGCAACAGACTGGCTCCAGCATCACTCCAGAATCTTACAGAGGGTGTGTTTCTCTAGGAAGTACAGCAATGCTGGAATTATGACAGCTGACATGAAATACTCTGAGGCTACAGTGAGAAATGGACACATGTGCCCAAAGAAAGCATGAGTCACAAAAACAGATGTCAGATCACCCAAGAGATTTAATCATTAGTGGTGTGACCACCAACAGGTCACACAAAGCAGAAGAAACAGCAACACATAGATTTTTGGGGTTTTTTTTCATCAAAGAGGCTCTGGAAAAGAGCAAAAGAGCTACAGCATCTGGGGGCTCCAGACATTTTTTATTCAATTGTTTCTTTCTATGTCAACTTTCATGATCAAGACAAATATGCTCTGGTGTTATAGAATAACCTCATTTACCTTATTAAAGTGAAAACAAAGAGAAAAAGGTTGTGTTGTCACTTCACCACCTGCTTCCAAGTGCTATGTTCTGTTTTGGAAGTTCTGACTAAAGCTACTGACTGCTTAAATTTGCACTTCTGCCTTAAGCTGTCTGTGCCTTTCACCTCAGGCAAGTTGGTCCAAAACTCCCCAGGGCTAGTGGCTATTCCTCTGCACTCAAAGCTGTTCTCTCCCGCTCAGCTGCAACACTCACACTTGCAAAAGCTGAGAGAAACAGCGGGAGTGGGAAACAGAATCAGTCTCTACCAGACTGTTTCACCTCTCTGGAAGACATAAACCAGGACAGATACAGGCTGAGCACTCCAGGGTTTCCAGGCATTTGGAACCAATAACTGGGCTTACTCTTCACTCACCACAGCTAAGTCTAATACTTGGAGGGATATGTGGAGCTCTGCCCCTGGAAAAGAAAGTATATCATTCACTGCTCAGGACAGGTAGAGAAACACTCCACCTGCTTTCCTCACCTCTCTCCATAAGAATAAAACTTCTTCTTATGTTAAGGCAAGCCCAAAAGAACTTGTTACAGAGCAAACAGAGTTTGTAAAAGAAGCAGCACTTCCCTAAGTTCATTAGAAAATACTGCTCTATGGAGGACTGACCACTGGGATGATTATCTAAAAATAAAACAACACCACAACCTTAAATATTTTAGTTTTTCAAAGGAACATAAAGGCAATGTTAAAAATATAGCCTGGCTGCCCTTAACACAGGGAGAATGTAAAGCTGTACACAAGCACTTACCAGACATGTACTTTGCCATGAAAATAAAGGGAGAATAAGGCAAGCCATCAACAATACCTGCTTCCTTAACATGTTTAAAGAAGCTTAAAAAAGCAGGCTCAGGGGAGAAGAGGGACTAAATACTTTGAAAAAAACTCAGCATGTATGAGTTACATGGCTGCTTTAGCAATTACTGTGCTGCTGCTTCTCTCACTGCACTGGAAAGGCAGCAAAAACTAGAGGCCTTTAATTCCCACAGGCAGTAACAGCTCCAAAAAGAAGTGGCAGGCTATCTCTAACCCTATGTCTCTCTTTTGTAGGATCCTAATAAAAGATCAATGCTTGTAGCCACCTGTGAGGACATAGGGATCAGCAATATGCAATAAAACACATCTGCATATCCCTCACCACACACCACTATCACCAGTATGGCTCCAATGCTGGAACAGACCAAACCACAAATGAGCTACAGTTTAAGATCAAACATACTCAAAAGATGGAGCAGACAGGCTCTGGTCATAGTTTATCAGAAAATGCTGTCTCCTCTGACAAAGGAAAGTCACATCCATAACTTGGTTAACCATGAGAAGTCATTCCAAATTCCTCCCTGAGAGTAATTTCTTACATGTAATACTTTCTACCATGTTTACCTGGACAAACATTTTCCCATGGTCAAATCTGCTAGCATATTCAAGTCACACCTTGATTGTTCTGGAGGCTTGCCTAGAGGCTATACCAACAAAATACCAGACTTAAATCCTCTAAGGAAAAATAAGAACAATATAAAAAGTTAATTATACCACCTTGCCCTCCACAGATAAAGCACACTCCTGTGAGTTTACCAGCTGCAAAACCAGAAAACAGTATTTAAAAAAGAGACTTGAAAAAGCAAAATATTCCATTGCATATGAAATGCTGTTCAGGGGCAGGATAAGGCAGTGTGTGCACACACACTCACACAGATGTAGACACTGAAACAAGAGCTAGAAATTGCTGAAAGGTAGCACAGGAGCCTACATACAAGACCCATTATTATGCAGCATACAATCATTCTGCCCTGTGCTGACATTCATGGGAGGGGATGAAATTTAGTCCTCCAGCAGAGCACACAAGAGAGGGAACTATCCTGGATAGGGTAGCAGGATGCATTTCCAGCAGTGAGATGAGAGGTTCACCACAGTCCCTGCGCTAATCCAACTTTACTCTTTTTTTCGGGAAGCAAGGTGGGGGCAGGAGAGAAGCACTTTGGTAAGTTAAGAGGATGAAAGGTCTATTTATATTTTTTAATTAACCGTCTTCTACAATGTTATTAGGCAGCAATCAAAGATGCAGATGCTACTGATTTGATTGGCAAGAAGTAGAGTGTGCTGTATATTAAGGAACTCTGTCCCTATAAATAGGTCTAATCACCATCTGAAGGCTGGAAGGCAGTGATGAAAGAAAGCATTAATAAGACCCTAATTAGGCCCCGTAGCAGGCTGTACTCCACCAGGGTGCTCATGTTACTAGATGTCTCTTATAGTAGCACCCTCAAACTCCTTTGTAGATGTTACTGCTTTGGTCTTAAGACCTCTAGTAGTTATTTTAGACAAGAGTGCAGTTTCTCCATTTTTGGAGTGCTTGGCATCGGCTGTGATTTTGCCTCCCAGGGCTGTTTCTGGAACTAAATGACTCTGTCCATTCCACTGTCCCATCCTGCCCATTATCAAGGAGTGAATTAAACAGAGGAGCTGGAGTTCCCCAGACACAGAAATGGCAACAGGTGCAGGAAAGTGAAAAACTTGAGAAGCCATCATTCTCCCTCCCTCTCAGCAGCAGGAGCACATCACAGCCCAATCTACATCACAAGGTTACTTTAACCACAGTTGTAAAAGCCATTTCTGCTCCTCTCCTCCAGCTTTAGAGGATACTTACTCAACCTCAACCTTTCAGCCTATCCTTACAGTATAGCATTACCTCAGAAGAACACAAGCAACAAAAACTCTGTGTAGAAAACAAATCCTACAGGGCATCTCCTGCTCCCACAACTGCTCATTGATATGGGATTACCTGAACAGCCAAACCCTTTTCAAAAGGAGTCAGCCTCACATCACACCATGGCCCTGAAGAAGCAGTAGAGCACTGAGGCACCTGACAGTCAGCAGGACTACCTGAAGAAAAGCACAGGCCTGTCAAAAATCTGCTTCTGAAAGCATGGGCCCAGCATTTAAGGCACCTCTTTCTCAAGAAGCCAGAGCCTGTTAAAAACACCTTTGGCTCACACATTTTGCTTTCAAAGAAATAACTGTGGCAGCTACTTTAAGTGAAATCTGGAGACTCCCGCTCACCCAAAAAACTACTCAGAGCCACTTAGATTTATTGGTTTGTCACTACTGGCATATTCCACTTAGGCTTAAGAGAAAGAACCAAAATTTGAGATCTCAGAGCCCAGCTTTACAATAGCATGTGGCAACTCCTTAGTAAAATACCTGACATTTAAAGATGGATTAGATACAACAAATTACATTGACTCTCCAGAGAGAGAATGCTATTACATTTTTTTTTTAAGAGAATCTGAAAAGTAGAGACTTAAAAGAATTTAGAGGTGCATTTCAATCCTACCAGCTTCATAAGCTAAGACACCCTCTAAGCCACTACTGTCTTCAGGACAATCTTTCCCCTCAACACAGAGATCTGTTTTGTGAAGCACAGGCAGCCTCCCTCACTACATCACCTGACTGAGAAAGCCCTATCCTCTAAGCACAGGCTGAAATGGACTTCCTCCAGCTGGATACATAATGCTCCTTTTTACAGACAGATGTTGATATCTAAAGTTAAACAGACAACCCCCTCCTTGACTGCCACCTTTGGCTCTCAACAGTAATGGAGACAAACAGATGCTGTAATGAACAATAGATCTGATTCCAGGGCAACATATACAACTGACCACAAACACTCTGCTAATTGCCTGCCTTACCTTCCTATCACTATTTATTATAAAGGAAGACTAAACAAATAGCTTAGCTACACCTACTATACAAACATCATAACTGAACTTGAAAATGCCATCCCAAACATCCAGACACAGCACCTTCTTTGATTTCCTAAATGGAGGCACTTTGGTTTTGTATGCCTGAAGTACACAGAAGCCGCTGGCTATGCAAAGACCTCTAGAGAGCCATTTCTCTGCAGTTAGTTCTCTTAAACAATGGAACTCCAAAAGCAGGTTAACCAGAATGCTGCTGTAGAGCTTCCTGCAGAATGTCTGGAGCTTCTCATTCTCACTATCAGACCACAGCAATACTTACTTCCAGAAACACACCATGTCCAACAAAAAAAAAAAAATCCAGCTAGTTTCCCCCCTCTAATTTTCTGATGCAAAATTAGCTCCACCCTTCTGCAGAGGGATCTCAGCTGCAGATCTAACCACTGCCACAAACCGTAACTCGCAGTGTCCTGGTTTTCACCTCCACATTCAGTACTCTCTGCTCCAAAGTTCTGGAGTTTACAGCCCCCAGGCTCCACATGCAGTATTACAACAAAGCCTTAGACATTCAGTTAAGGAAACAACTAAACCAAACCAGCGACCAGATCAGTTCCTGCCTGTTATATACATTCAAAAGCAAAGGCAATGCTTGCATTTCTAGAAGATGACAAGAGAACTCACTAAATAAGGAATGTCTTCAAGTCTGTTCACATTTGCTAGAAGGAATATCCCTACAGAGTGGCCTGATTGACAGGAGCTGATGAAAAGCTGGGTCAAAAAAATGACACCTGGATGAACTATTTTCTGGGAAAGGTTATCTCATGAGGGAGTATAAGCAGAACTGATTAGCTACAGAAATTGCTTTTCTGAGTGATAAAAATGATTCCCTTCAATCTCTTACACCACAGCCACGGGAAACATAGTAATTTCAGACATAATCCTCTTCTTCCTCTGCACATTACTTTTAATCTAAAAAAATGTTATAAAAAAAATCTGCCTTGCTTTCAGGATTACCTTAACACTATTTTTCCCCAGCCCTCAATTTCTACCCTTCCCTTTCACTCCCCAAGCTGAGCTTGATGTAACCACAGTCACCTGGTATTCCCAGAAACCAGATTGCAGAGTAGTTCCCAGGAATTATCGGCTTTCCGTTTTCTGGCCCAAGAACTCCTGACGTGAGAGAACAGCACTTTGTATCTGAAGGAATGAAGATTTAAAACTCAGTTTAAATATCTGGAGTGATAGAAGAAGGACAGATGCTAAGAATAGCAGCCTGTGCTGCTCTAGGAGTACCTCAGGCACTCTTCTGCCTCAGGGCTCTGGAGGTGTGGCTGTTTCCCCCCCATTCAAAGCATCCAAGGAATACAGAGATATATCAGGCCGCTACTACATCCTAGCTTTACTACTCAGACAAGACAAATATAATGAAATATCAGGAGAACTTATCAGCCAGCCTTCCTAAAATAAAGTCTAAGCATGGGCAAGTTGACTGGAGCACGTCTGATTCCCAGAAAACTGTCATGCAGAGAAGTCTCTACAAGGACATGCCAAAGCCACTTTGCTTCCAGGCCTTGCCTCTGGCAAGAGCAGCACTCTTTGCTCCACTTCCTTTCATTGCTCCAGGAAGGCTCTGTATTTCAGGGAACTGCCAAGGAATGGCGGCAGTTCTAACTTCTACCTCCAGGACAGGTGAGCCCAGTCGGCACATCACGGCCAGCAACACCCGCCATGCAACCTCCATGAAACAAAGAGGTCATTCCAAGCATACTCCCAGCTGACATTTGCCTCAATCACATGAAATGCCACAACCACATTGAGCACTATCCCACACTCCTTGTTGGAAGCTGCACTGTGACCTGCACAGAGTCAAGAATTAGCCTCCTCTGCACAGGGATAAAGAGCCTCCTCTTTGGAAAGAGGTCTTTGGGAAAATCCAGGTGCTATTCAACCATTCAGTATCTGAACCACATTTAACAACCAAAAGAGAAAATAAAAAACCCAAACAAAACGCAAAACCCCCACAAACAAACCAAAAAAAAAAGAAAAAAAAAAAAAGAAGGGGGGAAACCTTATCACAGGATTTCCTGTTGATTACTAAAATAAATACTGTCAATGATCATCACTGCTGGATGTGAACTCACAACGTTCCCTATATCCATCAGCATCCTTTCTTCATGTGCACAGCTCGGTCTAGTAGTCCTATGCTCTTCTTATCGCTGGCCAACTCATTCTTTACTTTGAACATATAAAAAGATTATTCCAATAATTGCATCAGCAAATTGGGTTCACTTGCAAACACTGACAATATGGTTTTATTTGACAAATCATTACAATCAACACAACTACTGGCCTGGGAATAGTACAAAGTACTATTTGTACTACAAGCAGTACAACTACTTGGAATAGTACAAAACACCCAAACCCCACCACAAGCCAACAGTCGACTTTCTGAGGAAAAATCATGTCATACACAACACAGAAGCCCGTGTCTCTCTCAGACACCTCCTCCTCTTTTTTTGTTTCTCCCTTCAGGCTGCAGCATCTCCCGTCTGTCCCTACAGGGTACCTGATCTACACTGAAAAGAGGCATCATTCTGAAACATTGTGCGGAGCTCAGGAGTCCTGTATGTCACCTCCAATTTGAGAATTCCATGCTCCATGCCTGCCTGGCAGATCTTCCAATCCATGTCACTGCTCAGCACCCAAGCACCACGTAAAAATCACAGAATGGCTCCGGTTGGAAGGGACCTCAGTGGGTCATCCAGTCCAACCCCTTGCTCAAGCAGTCATCCTAGAGCACCCGGCACAGGATTGCACCCAAATGGTCCTTGAATATCCACTGAGGGAGACTCCACAACCTGTCTGGAAAATCTTTTTTCTAGGCTGAACAGACCCAGCTCCCTCAGCCTGCCCTCACAAGAGAGATGCTCCAGTCCCTTAACCAACTTCGCCGCTCTCTGCTGGAGCTCCACGCGTCACACGCCCTGAGGAGTCCAGAACAGGACACAGCACTCCCTGACCAACACAGCGCAGAGGGGCAGGATCACCTCCCTCCACCTGCAGGCAATGCTCTTCCTGACGCACCCAGGACAAGAAGCGCCACGAGCCATTTTCCAGCCCTGCCGTCCCTCCCTAAACAGGCGCTGCTAAGCTCTTCTGCCCAACAGCGGGCGGCGCTCCCGCCGGCCAGCGCCCGTGGCCCCCAGACGTGACAGGCCGCAGCCCTTCGCGGAGGCCCCGCTCGGGCCCGGCGGGAGGGCACCCACCGGAGCCGCGGCTGCTCCCGGAGCTGCTCCCGGAGCTGCCCCGCCGGCCACGCCCGGCTCCGCGGGGCCCGGCGGGAGGGCACCCACCGGAGCCGCGGCTGCTCTCCGGAGCTGCCCCGCCGGCCCCGCCCGGCTCCCCGCGGCCCTCCCGGGGCTCCGCGGGGCCCGGCCCCGCCCCCGCTCCTCACCTGCCGCCCGCGGACCCGCGCCCCGCGCCGCTTCCGCCCTCACGCGCGCGTCACTTCCGCCCGGCCGGGGCGCCCCCGCGGAGCCGCGGCCGAGAGGAAGTGAGGGAATGGCGGGATGGCCTCGGCCGGGAGGAGCCCCCAGGGATCACCGAGTGCAGCTCCTGGCCCAGAGGAAGTGAGGGAATGGCGGGATGGCCTCGGCCGGGAGGAGCCCCCAGGGATCACCGAGTGCAGCTCCTGGCCCAGAGGATGTGAGGGAATGGCGGGATGGCCTCGGCCGGGAGGAGCCCCCAGGGATCACCGAGTGCAGCTCCTGGCCCAGAGGATGTGAGGGAATGGCGGGATGGCCTCGGCCGGGAGGAGCCCGCAGGGATCACCGAGTGCAGCTCCTGGCCCAGAGGAAGTGAGGGAATGGCGGGATGGCCTCGGCCGGGAGGAGCCCGCAGGGATCACCGAGTGCAGCTCCTGGCCCAGAGGAAGTGAGGGAATGGCGGGATGGCCTCGGCCGGGAGGAGCCCGCAGGGATCCCCGAGTGCAGCTCCTGGCCCAGAGGAAGTGAGGGAATGGCGGGATGGCCTCGGCCGGGAGGAGCCCCCAGGGATCCCCGAGTGCAGCTCCTGGCCCTGCGCAGGACATTCCCACAACCACTCCGTGCGCCCGAGAGCGTTGTCCAAACGCTCCTTGAGCTCCTTGAGGCTGCTGCTGTGCCCACTGCCCTGGGGAGCTGCTCCAGTGCCCAACCACCCTCTGCGGAAAAAAAACCTTTTCCTGATACCTGTGGAAAATGCATATTATATGGCTCTACGCAGATATTTACTATGTGTATTATGCTAGGTTGGAAAGTGTAATAAACGCCAATCACTTGGTTTTTAAAATTTATAAAGGTTTAATAAAAATAAAATGGAAAAAAATTAATACAAGTATAGTAATAAAGATTAAACAATTAGAGTTAGGACAATTAAAGAGACAATAACAGCAAAAAGTTACAGCCCGGGCTGGGTACCTCTCTCTGGACAAAAGTGAGCCAGGAGAAGGACCCCGATAAAAGAGAATTCCCTCCTTAAGAGGGGTAACCTGTTGCATACACAAATCACTTCATGAATATGCATATTTTTTATTTAAAACAAGAAATTCGTCCGGTACTTGTTGAGGAATTCCTGTTAATCCCAGGCGCCTTGAAGTCTAAGTCGAGTTTGGAGAAGTTCGGTTTTTTTTGTTGATAAGGAAAGCCATAAATTCCTCTCCTCTGGAAGATTTAGGGGTTTTTGTAATTGTTATCTCTGTGTGAAGAATTTCTTGATTATCTTCTCCTTCTCTTGAGCAAAAAGAATACCACACACACATATTTTCTATTTTAACTACTAAAGCTTAATTTCAATTACAAAACTACATTTACTATATTATTAAAATGTTACTACAGCATAACTTTCCAACCTAGCATAATACATATAGTAAATATCTGTGTAGAGCCATATAATATGCATTTTTCACAGAAAGTTATGTTGTATTAACATTTTAATAATATAGTAAGTGTAGTTTTGTAATTAAAATCAAGATTTAGTAGTTAAAGTAGAAATTATGTGTGTAAGGTATTCTTTTAATTAATTCAAGAAAATGAGAAGATAATAAGAAATTCTTCGCACAGATTTTACAGAAACCCATAAATTTTCCAGAGGAAAGGAGTTTATGGTTTTCCTTATCAACAGAAACGAACTTCTTCAAGCTGGACTTAGACTGGAAGGTGCCTGGGAATTACAGAAAATTTCTTGACAAGTACCAGATGGATTTCTTGTTTTAAATAAAATATATGCATATTCATAAAGTGTTTTGTATATGCAACAGATTACCCTTCTCAAGGAGTAAATTTTCTTTTAACGGGGTCCTTTTCCTGGCTCACTTTTGTCCAGAGAGGGGTACCCAGCCCGGGCTGTAACTCTTTGCTGTTATTGTCTCATTAATTGTCCTAACTCTAATTGTGTAACCTTTATTACTACACTTGTATTATTTTTATAACCATTTAATTTTTATTAAACTTTTCTAAATTTTTGAAACAAGTGATCGGCGTTTATAACATACCCAACCTAAACCTGCCCTGGCACAGCTCCAGGCCATTCCCTCGGGTCCTGTCACTGTCACCAGGGAGAAAAGATCGGTGCCTGACCCCCTCTTCCCCTCTCAGGAGAGTTGAACATCACTATGAGGTCTCCCCTCAGTCTCCTCCAGGCTGAACAGACCAAGTGCCCTCAGCTGCTCCTCACAGGCTTCCACTCCAGACCCTTCAGCATCCTCTTGGCCCTCCTTTGGACACTCTAATAGTTACAGCCCGACTTCTGCACCTGACTGCTTTGCTTCCATGTTATCCGGTATAGAGCATGGCAAGCAGAAAGGGGAATCTCTGTCTCGCGCTCCTCTCCGCTGCTCATGTTTAGAGTCGGGCAATTTAAAAGCTGATTTAACAAATACGGAATTTTTAGGAACGTTGCGCTAGTTTGTTATTGTGTTGCTTTCACGCTTCCCTTTGTGCACACATTCCAGCAACCAAGGTCTCCCAGCACAAACGCTCATGAAAAATGAATTGCGAGACTTCATCTGTAAACATTAAACCCACACTTTAAAGGGCTACGTGCTGCACGACAGAGGTATTTGAATGCTTTTCCACTTCAAGATCAGAAACAATTTCTCAAAACTTAGGTAAACAGTTGCAACTTCACACCATTTGAATAGCAAATACCTGCTTTTGGAAGCACCAGGGAGCACTTGTGATTGATATGAAGCATTAAAAGCAGTGCACAGGGGGAAAAAATAAGGCAAGCCTCTTCAAACAGGGAATGCACTTGAAGACATCAGCATGCACTCATGCATATTAGCTCAAGGGAAAAGGGTAAATTCATTACATAAATTACCTGTTGCAGACTGTTTGCTCAGTTCCACTTCCTTTGCAGTGGAAAGCACAGACTGAAGTGGGGCAGTGATTTTTGGACCCAGTGAAGCTGCAAAGGAGGTCAGTAGCCAGCAGCAGCAGCTTCCATGTTTCAGAGCCTGCAGGAGGTATGGTTCTTGCCTTTGTGATGTTTTAATGATGGGTCTGGTAAGACCCATAAGTATGGAAAGCATAAGGGCAAAAGGCCTGAGCACTAAGGACCAGGATAGGAGCTATTGAAACTCTCTATGACGAATGGAAAAACCTGCCAAAAACTCAAAGCAGATAAAAAATCAGATCTATCTGAGCCTGAGAAAAGAGCGTGTGTGTGGGTGTCAGGACCTGTCAAAAACAAAATGGGGAAGCGGATGTAAGAAGCAACAATCCAATCTATTCTTATCCATTTTTATTTATATACTGCTGATGGAAAGCCCGCCAAATGCTTTTTCTGCTTGGTGAAATACAGTTCAAACCATTTACAAAGTTCAAGAGAAAGCAAGAGGTGATGGCAGGCTGACACAGTCCCTTCCCATGTCCCCCTCCCAGCCTGAGGAAGAGGAGCCAGCAGGTTTGCAAAATCCATTAAAGGACAAAAAAGAGCTAACAGAGAGAGAAAAAAGGAAGACTGAATCTTAGGGTGGGTGGGCAGAGCAGCAGGGATACAGCAAGTCCTAGGTGAGAAGCAGTAGCAGGGTAGCACTGGACTGGATACAGCACTAGGAAGACCCTGGTAGTGGGTGAGAACCTCTAAACGGTTGTGAACTCCTGGGTAATGCTGTCATATATCAAACTCCTTTCCTGCACAGACAAGATCTGTCTAACCAGGCACAAGCAGGTGTGGACAACAGCACAGAAAGAGTCTGGAGGCAAATAAATCAGGAGAGCAGCTGCTTGGCACAGTGTTTAGTTCAAGTGCAAAGGCACCAGTGTCCATCCAGCTGCGTGGCTTGACTCATTCCCAGCCAGTGGAATACTGGACACAGTTTCTTCTCTCTCCAGAAGAACGTTTACTGGATACGTTTCATAACTTTTCACTGGCTATTTTTGGTGGTCCTGAGGACAAGACCCTTTTAGTTCACCAAGGACCACTCTCAGGGATCCGACGGGCACCTATGACCACCAAGCTCACGCTGCACTGCCTTGCATTGGCAAATTCCAGCCAACAAAAAGTCACACACAGAATCTTTCTCCTCCAACAAAAGGTGCACTACTGTCTAGAGTCTTCTTCTGTCTGTTTGCTTTTCCACCACTACAATACTCAAGTGCTTCCACCCTGTCCAGAACTCTTGAATAAAAGCAATTTTTTCCTGTAGGCTAGACCCAATGCAATTACCTATACACAAACTGATCACTCATCTATTGTTGTGTCACAGACACAAATTTGTGAGCAGCAGCCAACCCTTTCAGATTCACCTTGTATTTGAAGTCATTTTCATATTTCTGAAGCTGCATTTTCCCACCAGAGTGCTTTTTCTGAAGTAATAAAAAAAAAAGGCCAAACCAAAACACTCAACCTTCAAAACATTAACTTGCTCTTTCTTTTGTTATCTTTTACTGAGCAAAGTCACCTTGGGCAGGTAATTAATACCTCACTTTTCTCTCTAGAAGAAGGGAAACAATATTTTTCCATCTTTAATATTTTTCGGATGGAAAATGTTGCTGCTTAATATTTATTATAATGTTTTATACCAAAGTTTAATAACATAAAACTCAGAACCTGAAGGCAAAATGTAAAAAGCTCTTTCTTTTGTTATCTTTTACTGAGCAAAGTCACCTTGGGCAGGTAATTAGCACCTCACTTTTCTCACTAGAAGAAGGGAAACAATAATATTTTTCCATCTTTAATATTTTTCGGATGGAAAATGTTGCTGCTTAATATTTATTACAATGTTTTATACCAAAATTTAATAACATAAAACTCAGAACCTGAAGGAAGGCAAAATGTAAAAAGCAAAGGTGAGGGGACTACAGAATGCTGCTGTGGTTGTGTTTTGAAGGTGCTGGAAATTCTTGTAGTCTGTTGAACAGCATTTGTCAAACATTCAGGCAGAACCGAGTCACTTTTGTACAAGGTCCGAACACAAATCAGCTCTTACTCCAGATATCCCTCTTGTTTTGGGGTTTTTCAGATCTGAGGGATGTTTTGCTATTGCAGTTGGATGTAGGGTCGAACTCACTTAACATTTAGAATTGTTTGGTGCTCAGATTTTGCTTCAGGTCTGACTCTAAAGTTTTGCTTACAGCGTTTCCTTAGAAGAACAGGCAGGAAGGAACTCTGTCCCTTGTTCTGTGTCTGGTGACAATTAGCACCTCATCTGAGTGCACACTAACAGTCAGGATATGCTCACAAGATGTTGAAACGAGACAGCTAAACAGTGTTTTGTCATTTGGGAGTGAAATGTAAAAGGCAAAGTACCTTTATTTCCCCCTAGGCATATAGATGCTCTAAATATAACATGAATATCTGCATTAGCTCTGAGGTATTCGTACTGCAGGGGGATAAAATAAGGGCCAAGTGCAGCCCCTTTTCCTTTTGCACAAGCTTTCTTCTGACTCAGGTATCTGGAGACACTTTTTCCATACACTTCCTCACAAATATGTGGCTTTGCTCTTCCCCTAGAAGTGGGGCTTTGGGGTGAAATGCAGTGGAATGGAACAAACTAGAGCCTGAAGTTGATAAAAGTCCCATCCCTGTACCCCTTCTCGACCACCCTTATTTCTCCTTCTCCTCAACTCCTGCGTCTACACTTTCTCTGCTATCATCCAAGCCTACTGCTCAGCCCTGGAGTCACAGCTTTAAACATCACTCACTAGCATCACATTACTTATTCCTTATGAGAGCCAGAGCCCTTCTGATGCCCTGTGCCTGCACTGCCCGTCACACTGTAAGTTCTGCAGGGCACAACGTGCCACAGTGTTTCTCATAGGGTTCAGGCTGAAGCACCCAGGCAATGCTGGGAACAACCCCCCCCCCCATCCCACCCCCAATAAACAATAAAAATGCAACTTCTTCAGTGCACACGTGAGAATAACATGACTCTTGTATTACTGGCACAGGTTAAGATGGTACCTCTTTGCGTGACTGCACTGAACTAGTGTCTCTGACGCATTTTGAACCGATTGGTAAGGAAAAGTTGGATTGCAAAGTCCTCTGTCTTAAGTGTCACTGGGAAGACTCTTAGTGGTGAACTTCAAAGTGCCGTTCTTTACAATGCATCCACACAATTTTGCATGCTCGCAGTAATAACCTTTGTTGACTTAAAAAAAGTACGTTTCTGAAATAAAGGTATATCAGCGAAACAATGGTAAAAAATATAGACCACAAAGAACAGAAAGTCCCTGTTTCTGAGATGAGGACAGTGTTCCATGCACATTCTTTTACTCTCTGGCTCCTTTCCACACTGCCAGAGCACCCCCAGCCCTGAGAGTCCTGAGTGCAGCTGCCCTCAGTGCCCTCGTGAGATCTGTGGGAGCACAGCACAGCAGCGTGGCTGCAGGCTAATGCTCTTATTTCTCTAATGTCTATTCCTAAGAGCAAGGTAACAGGAGGTAGGGATCAAATCCATTCTTCTTGCATAACTGAACAGAGCATTCCCGCTAGGCTGCCTGGCAAGAGATCAAACCTCCCATACCATGCCTTTATAAAAAAATAAATGAAATAGAGAAATATTAAGAACAGCCATGACTAAAAGAAAAGCAACAGGTATTCTAAGGTCATCCATTTAGCCCTGCTCCCGACAGGCCCAAATTACTTGTTTACCATTAAAGTCAACACATACAAGACTCAGAGAATCTGCAGCATTCCATTACACCCTCACATTCTGTAACAACCATGCACGCAATCTTATACTCACATTCTGTAACACCTAGCTATTTGCCATGCAGTCCCAGCTACCATTTCATATTCAAGCCAGAAGCCAGCTATCCAAAGCTTCTCCCCTGTGCTGCAGCCATGAGCCCCATTGCTGGCTGCCCTTCTGTTGCCATAACAAAAGCCAGGAGTTGCCACGAAGTCACTGCTTGCCCTCTGCCAAGTGAAGAGGTTGTGAACCCAAGGAGGAAGGAGCCAGCTACAACTCCCAGCTAGCGTGTGAGTCAGTAATTTTGAAGATCTCTCTTCTTTTGATTCTGACATCCTTTAAGTTTATTTATAACAGTGTGGGTGCTAAATATTAGATGTTGCTTCCAAAAAAAATTGAAGATTGATTTTTTTTTTTAATCATCCTGAAAGTCTCAAATAAAAATCAGCACTCTGATGAAAATTCACTGTACTCCCTCCCCAGCACTGGACATTACTTTTTTTTTGTTGTTCTTAATTCTTCTGAACTTTTAATTCCTAAAAGGAGAAGAAAAAAAAATTGAATTCTCAAAAATATTTCTTCATTTTTATAAAAATATCTCTTTTAAAATTTGGTATTTTTAAAATCACATATATTTTAACTAGGAACTTTAATATTACTTTATCAGTTTCCAACATTAGCTTCAATGTTTTTAAATGTACATTTTAATGCTTCTATACATAAGTCATTGCTGGATACAAACTAGGGGATTTCTGAATACATTTAGAAAGGTAATAAAAAGAGAAGCATGAAAAGAGATGCAAGACCCTACATTAAAGATTTGGACTAAAAGAAACTGGAGAGAAAGATGGTCTATTAAAAGCCTGCTGAAAATATTAGTGTGTATTAAGACATTCTGACAAATGCTTCTCTGAATAATGACAGCAGGACACTCAAATCATTTTAGGACAGTCTGTTTCCAAGCAGAATAATGAGAGGTAAAAGCAAGGGGGAAAAAAAAAGAAAAAATAAGCCTTTGATAAATAATTCATTTTCATTATTGTCACCATCAATTAGGACTCAGTCCTGCACCATTTAATTGTACTTTTGACATTGCCTCCTAAAAACATATTTCAGAAAATTATGTAATATGTGATTAAGAAAAATTGGTACTTAAATGAAATTTGCACTTTAATAAAACGCTGTTCCTGCAGACTTAGTTTCAAGCTGGAAACAATTTTTCATCTTTTCAAAAATAAAAACTAAATAACAGAAATCAGTATTCCCTAGGAATAAGACTCACACCTGTGAGAAGCTCATCCAAAGTCTTTGCTGTCAATAGCTAGCTCGTGTTTTAGGATTCAAGGGGATGTTCAAATTGGTTGGTTTGTGCAAATAATTGATTATTTGATTTAGTTGTTGAACCAAAAAATTAAACTCTGCTTTTTTTTCCAAAGACATGCCCAAAACATTGTTTTCAGTATATTTGGTAAATAATAAAACTTTCATAGTTTCAGGCTAAGTTATTTGTTATTTTTTGGTTGGAACCAACATTAGTTCTGTAATTTTTTTTCCAAATATGTGCAATAAAAGCAAAGGACTAGATTCATAAAAGAGCCTAGGCATTACATCCAGAGATTTTTTTTCCCAGTTTCTACTCAAATGAAATTTAGTGAAAACTCAAAATTCCTACCTGAAATATTTTCTTTCTCAATGAGAAGTGAAATACATGTTAAACATTTCCAATGAAACTATTGCTTTTGCATTTCAATCTTTTAGATGCTTTGTATTGCTCTTCAGTATTCACATCAAGGTTACTATATGAGGCTATTATAATATTTCACATCAAAGCTTACTATATGAGGCTATTATAATTCTTCTGTGCTGCAGGCCAAATGTCCTGGTGGTCCTTAAAATTATGCCATATTTACTGCCTTGTAATAGCTGTATGCCAAGGTGCCATGTTAATTCCACAGGATTTTTCTCTAGAAACATTATTTTTTTTGCATTTGTGTTATAACATCAGATCCCTACTTAATTCTAAGACCTACAGATGTAATTTTTCTTTTCATTTACAAAGCAGTAGGATGTATATCTCCCACTTCAGCCTTTAATTCCTCTACCATTTTAGAGTGATGTAAAGAGGCCAAAATAATAGTGTGCAACACAACATATACTTTAACAGCATTTTCTCATTTTTTCATAATAAAACCAGTGCATTTGTTTAGTAAGTACTTCTATTAGTATTTCTACATGCCAGTATAACAGCATAGCTCATTTTTAAAAAAAGCAGTAGAGCTAAGCATCTATAGATTACTCCAGGCTTTAATTTTTTTCCTGTTCCTGGGAAAAGACAAAGGGCTTAGGGAAAAAAACCTAACAAAATGTAGTCCTCATTGTTTTAAATCTCAAAAATATTCAGAGAGTGCATCCCAAATTCACAAATAATTTTTCATTGTTCAGTTTGACAAATAAACAGTTTATGACTACATTCTTTTTATCATGGCCTTCAGTTGTAGGTGAGCACATCCACTAAAATGAGCCAGGAACCAAGGGTTTTCATTAGGAAGACACGGCCACAGCCAAGCTCCTAACCTCCCAGCTCAGGCTGAGCTTCAATCAGCAACAAAAGACTTGTTCTCAGAACTACACAGAATGTGAATATGACCTTGAATTTCTCACTGAGTCTTGAGCATCGTGGTTGAGCCCAGAAATCTTGTAGGTTTGTGTGAGGAGGCCTCTTTGTCTTTTTTTATCCAAGTATTTTGCTGCCAGGCAGAGGTGCTGAGTTAGATTGCTGAAGACAGGCTGCATCTGCCCTGAACAGTGAGACAGCACCCATGTCCTCTGCCTGCAAAGACTTGGGGCACTCCTGCCTTCGTGGACATGTCCGTGTGTGGAGCAGGGACTTGACCTTTCTGGCAGACAGGGAAGTAGGTAAGCACAGGGATGGCCAGGACAGGCCAGTGCAACAGCATTAGGAGCAAGAACCTGGATTGTAAGGAAGAGTCAAAAGGCTCAGGACCTTCACAGAACAACTACTACAGGGAAGAAAGAATATCTGAAAGGATACAATCATATAAACATAAGGAAGAGAAGGATTTTTGAGTGTACCTCAAAATGAGCAGGTAGGACTTATCAGAAGGAAAATAAAAATATAAGCCAGCTACAAGAATATCCCTTAAAATTCAAATTGGTATAGTAGTGGTGGCATTATATCCAGAGGACATTTGGGGCAGCACCCACCTCTTATTATGCAATTAGATTTACAGTTGAGAGGTCCTGACTATATTTTGGGCTTAATTCACAGAATCACAGAATGGCCTGGGTTGATAGGACCTCTGGGCATCATCTAGCCCAACTTCCCTGCTAAAGCAGGTTGCACAGGATCACATCAAGCTGGGTTTTGAATATCTCCAGAGGAGACTCCACAGCCTCTCTGGACATCCTGTACCACTGCTCTGTCACTCTCAAAGTAAGTAAGTTTTCCCCCATATTCAGATAGTACTTCCTGGGTTTCTGTTTGTCCCCTGTGCCTCTTATCCCGTTGCTGTGCACCTCTGAGGAGAGTGTGGCCCCATCCTCTTGACTGTATTCCTGATGGTCATGAAAATGGTGGCACAACATTCTTCCTTGTCTTTTTCATTGCAGAGCAGTCCATCTGGACCAGCACTAGCAATAGTTTTCTCCTTTTTTCTCTTTGGAAATTCAACCAGGACAGGCAGACTATCACATTAAGAGTTCCTCCATTCTGCCTTTGAATATAGGCAGCAGGACACACCATTACCTTCACAGAAGGGAAGGAAATGCAAAAAAAATTAATGCCAAGCCCAATATTGTTTCAGTCACATTTGGTATTTTACAGGCCTGATTTGTTCAGTCTGGTATAGTACTGTTTATGTCCTGAAATCTATGGTCTGAAACACAAGAACGTGTATTATGGCAGAATCCCCCCTGCTGCAGAATCTCAGCCTCTCCATTTCCAGGACCTCAGGACAACATGACAAACTAATGCCAGGTTTGCATTAAGAACAACTGGTTTTATTTAGGTCCTCCTGAAAATTAATGTTGGTCTTTTAAAACTGACTGCCTTCATTTCACAAGCAGAGTTAAAAAATAAATATAATATTTTTTTCATTATATCAAAACTCAGGCCATATCAGTAAAGTGTTGCCTGCATCTGCAGGACTGGCAGAAGGAGGTAAAGTGGAAGTTGGCAGCTGATGCTTCAGCTAGACAGACTTTTGTGCTTGGCTTGAACTCACTGATTTCAAAATGAGGCCTCATGCACCTGCTTGCCTGGAGCAGCTTATAGGATTGGGGTCAGAACTGCGGCTACCAGGGAAGCCCTCAACCCCGCCTCCAGTTTTTTCTTATCTTTGTCATGCTTATATCATGTTTAGCAGAACTAATGCAGTCTGATCTCTCTAAACTATGCCATATTAGTGGAAGAAAAAAACCAATGCTTGTCTGCCCTCTCCTCTGTGCTCTCCTTCTTTTTATTTATTATTATTGTGTTGGTTTTCTTGTTTTTTTGTTTTTTTTTTTAATGATGCCTCTGTGAGAATGCCAGATTTATTTTGGCAGATATGGCTGCTAATTCATATCTACTATCACTGAGAGACATTATTTGAATTTGTGATGTCTCTGTATTTACAATCCGTTTGTTATCTTAATAAATATTTGTGATTTGTTTCTCTGACAGAGATGACATGTTTATTATTACAAATAGGCTTCTTGGTCATGATTCACATTGGTCTCTAATATTTTGGACTGTTTTCATTTATCTGTAGGAAGCTCATTCTGTTTTATATATTCTGTCACAGTTGGTTGTGCTTTGCCTTTTTTTGTGCTGATCTCTGTAAAAAAAGCCCAAAATATCACATAAAGTTGAAACCCAATGAGAATGTGTCCAAAATCACCACTCTATGACATCCATCCAGCAGTAATTTCAATGTGAAACAAAGTACAAACCTGAACAGATGGGAAGCTTTTAAACAAATCATAACTTAAGTCATCAGCAAATAGCTCTTTAGGGCTCCTTTAGGATCCAGACTTATACGCTCTTCAAGTCTTAGAAAATGGACTTCTACCCAACTTTCAAGTTTTGAGTCTCCTTTTGACTGTACTCAGCATGTCTTTATAACAAATATTCAGCCATCCTCTTCAGCTTACTGAGAGCACTTTTTGCCTCTTTTTGCACATTCACTTTTCTTCCACAACTTCCACACCAGTCTTGCCTGCAGACCACACATCAGCCTTCCCCTTGCCTCAGTTCTGCCCAGCACAGTGACTGACAGCCTGGGCATCCTCAGTCCCTGCATTCTATCGCTTCCACCGGTCTCCCTGTGTGTCATGCTGCCCAATTCACATCAGTTTTTGTTTCCCATCATCCAGCCACTGTTACTGCTTGTGGCTCCTTAGCCCTCCCTCCCTCAAGTGACAAGACCCTTTGTCCTTTGCCATTTCTTTGCTTCCCAAGGTGATCACTGCAGAGAGTGCTGCAGAAGGAATGAGTAACTGAACTGTTATCTTTGCAATGGATGGAACGACAAAGCAGTGCTGCTGTGAGCTGTGGGGATTGTTTTTTTTATTTCATCATTTAAAAATGAGTGTAGTGTTGTTTTAGAAGATACTTCTGCTCACTATCTGAAAAGATCTGCTAGGCTGCTCTTACTTGAGAGGTGTACAAATAAGGTAGCCAGAAAATCAGTGGGGAATTTCTCTGTGGACAAGGTAAATATTGTGAGTTTTCAGATGCTTGCCTTATCACCAGATTGGCTTCAGTCATTGCTAAAATCCCATCAGTTGTGAAGAAATTCACAAGACTGAATGGCTTGCACCAGACCTTAACCTTACGTTAAACTAATTCATACAACACAAAAGCTAGACCTGTGATCTGCCACCATTTGACCTACCTCCTGCTCTTTACTGGTCTCCCAAAACAGAGGGGTCTTTTGTGTCCTTTGCACGAGGCAGAGGTTCTACCCTGTGGAGTCAATTGCAGCTATGTGGATGGTGGTGGATGTCTGAAACAATTCTGCAGTGCTCCTCAAAGAAAAGTCTGGAGCAAGTTGTTTCAGTTTTGAGTTTTGTCTGTTCATACGCTTCTTGAAATTCTTTCAGACACCAAAATAGAACACAGAAATACTTGTCACAAGACAGCATGTCTGAGCAGAAGGGATCCTGTCTACAAGCAGATTTGAAGACAAAACCTGACCTGAGCAAAAGCCTGACCCCATAAATAATGAGCAACAAGAGATAGGAGCACATCTCAGCAGCGACCTCTTCAGCAAACATTTGAGCTGCCTCTAGGTTAGACCATGCTGCATAGCAGGAAGTCTGAAAGATTTACTCAAAACCCAAAAAACCCCAAAGACTCAAGGTTTTAGAAAATTGCATCATTTAAAGAGATCAGTCAATTTATCTTACTAAAAATAATATTATCAGGTGATTTGATTAGTCACCTTCAAGGAGAGACAAAACTTTAGGACTGAGGAGCTCTTCACCCTGGTAGAGAATGGCATAATTACTCATGTCTGGAAAATAAAAATAATATAAGAAAAATATTCCAACTTGTCAACCATGACAGAGATTAACTACAGTGACAAAATATCATGGAATGAGACAAATTCTCTACCTTTTACTATCTTTCCAGTAGTACCAGAAGCATTTCTGGAGATGCATTTTTCTTAAACTCATATTCCAAGCTGCATGAGATTATACAGTATATAGCACATCAGGCCAGATGCTTTATTGATTTGTCCTGGCCTTAATTTCCCTGAGAAGTCAGCATCTGCTTACCCCTGTTATGAAACCTGAGCACAGACAAACAAGCCACACTGCCAAGGTGAAACAGGACTGCACTGAGGGTCTGTAATCAGAAAAGGTTCTTTCTGCTTCAGATAAGGATTGAGTAAAGGCAGGAAGAGTCCTCTGGTATCTTCTTCTTTAGTCCTGCAGCTAAAAGCCAGGTGTTATGGTCTGCAGTCTTACCTTCTTTAAGCTGAATTCTGCAACAAGGTGAAATTTCTTGTGTTGAGGCTGTTGAAGTGTAAAGTCATACTGATAGCACAAAATTAGAGGCAAAGGGAAAATGTCTTCTACATACCAAATATAAAGATTTGAAATGTGGTAGGGACAAATGCTGCTTCTTCTGTCAAGTTTTTTTCTCTTTTCAGTTAAGAGCTAAGCTGACATAAATATTTTAAACAGCTGCTCATTAGAAAAATGCTGTATTGTAGCCTGAGCTTAAATGCATCCTGTTCATGAATGTTTTTGTTCTCTTGTCAGTATTTGATTTCCACCATTACAGAAAAAAACTTCTAGTAGAAGTATGAATTCCACTTACCATTATTCCATTTCCTTTTATTTTTTTTTTTTTTCTTTTCACTGTGTATCTTACACAAGGTCAGATCACATGAACTCATCTCCTCTGAAATTTGGAGGAGCCAGTCAGATAATATTGGGAGAATCAAGCTCATATTCAGGGTTTGTGTTTTTTCATTTTACTGCAGTATTTACAAAAGACTGAACAATTGTCAGCTCCAACAAAAACTGACTGACTCGGAAGAAAATGTCTCTGTGTAGGTTTTGCTCTCTAGAATTAATGAATTAAGTGATCAAAACTTAATTTCATGAAAAAGGCAGAAAATAATGTAACATTTAGCAACATGAAAAGGGGAAGCGCAGTCTGAAGAGAGATCTTGATTCTTTTTAATTTGCAGTAAATAACAGAGGGCTGCAGTAGCACAGTTCAAATACAGTCAAGATTTTAAAATGTGTCAAAATCACACATCTCAACTAAGCCTAAAATCCAGAATTTGTGCCTTCTCCTGATGAGCAGCTGTTTTAAATACTTATATGGCACTTTAGCTGTATTCAACTGAAGAGGAAAAAAACCCAACCAAAACTGAAAGAAACGGAAGTGTTTGCCCTTACTACATCTCAGCTCTTTATGTTTACTTTATAAATTGAGATGTTTCCCACTGCTTCCGGTTTTATGGTATCAATATGAATTAACAATTCAACAGCCGCAACACAATAGAGACAGAGAGATTTCACCTTGTTGCAGATGTCAGGACTGCAGAGCACAACACTTGGCTTTTAGGTGCTGGACTAGAGGGTGCCAGAGAACCACTCCCACCTTTACTCAGTGTTCACTGGAAGCAGAGGAAACACTACTGTTGATTCCACTGTTTTCAAATTACAGGCACTGAGCAGTGTCCTGTGTGACTGTGGGCAACACGCTTCTCTTGTGTGAGCTGCATTTTATCCATCTGTTTAAGGGGTGTCAGCAGATAGTGACTTGGCTTGGACTCAGGATGGTGAAACATCTCATTGATCTGAATAGTTTTGGATGCAGCCTCAAGTGAAAGAAGCCTGTGTGAAAGAAGCATTCAGGAGAAGCACTTTTATTTTCCTCTGCCATAAATTATGCATGAGAACATTATTATTGTCTTGATTCTATCCTCTATTTTGAAATTATTAATCTAATTCCTGCAGAATTCTTTTTGGTCTGAAGGCTGTTTGCAAGCAGTTATGAGAATCTTTACTTGAGCAGCTGCTAACTTCCAAGCAAGACTGAAAATGCCCCCGTCTTCCCCAGAAATCGGAATGAAAGATGGAAATACAGGAAATGCATGATTCTTGCATCTCTTATCTCCCATCTTTTATTCTAGTTCTGTGGGGTTTTATATGTTTTGTGCTATGCTTCCTTGTATGTTCTCCTTAAGAACTTAGATCTGATGGGAAATATCAGCTGTGGGCATTTCACTTGCCCTTCTAACAGGAAGAAGGGGAGAAAATGTTAGATTAATTAAGGTGAGTTGGCCAACATTAAATGTGGCTTTCCTTAAGTATCAAGGACTTGATCTTAAATACCAATGATCTTTGTTGTATTCTGTGTCCTTGTACACACCTTCCTAAATTCTCTTTCTTCTCAAACAAAGACAATAGAAATGCAGGTCTTATAGAAGTATAAAAATCTTGTCATAAGCTTATGATAATAAGTCCACATAATCATAGCTGGGAACCTAAGCTATTATGCCCTGCTTCTCCAACTGGAAGCACTTTGGATACTGAATTACCAGGGATAAGTTGTTACCTTGCAAGGCTAAGGCATGGAAGGTGGAGGAAATTGGGATCAAATGAAAGAAATGAGGAAAAGACTACCTGGGTTTGCTGTGATGACCTCCTGTCCAAGAGGAGATAAGAATGTAACTGAGAAGGGAATGCCTCAAACAGAATTTCAAACAGAAAAACACAGGAAGTCTCTGTCAAAAAGGCTGGAGTGATTTGTTTGCATCAAGTTTCAGTGAGGTTTTGAAAATTACAGTGAGATTAGGACCTCTCAGAAAATGTTACAAGAACATTCTGCAGTGAAAGTTTTTCTGCAGTTGAAACACTTACTACCTTCCCTATCATTTATGCTTATTAGTATACCTTTATTTATGGATTAATTTTACTCTGAGTTAAATAGCTAAAGAAATATAAAATTAAATCATGTCATATTAGACCTTTCCATTAAATCCTGGGGCTTGATTCATTTGCATTTTGTTGTGGCTTTATAATGCATGCTTATTTTAATTACTACTGCTGCACTTTATTTGTAATTGTCTGTGTAATGCCCAAGCACCTTGCTAAGTGGATAAGGAAACTACTTTATTCCATAAGAACATAATTAATCCATTATTATTCATTGTTATTTTTTCTGGAATGGACGGAAAATAATCAGTACTTTGAAAAATACAATAGCAAGAAATTATCTCCGGTGAAATAATTTTAACAGAATTCAGGCTTTCCTTATCTTTGCCATTGCTTCCTTCCATATAATATCTCTCCTAAAGAGAGAAGCAGCAACATTTAATGACCTGAAGTTTGTGCTAAATGCCAAAGATGTTTGAAATCAGAGATCTGTTGTGTTTTGTGTGTGTGTAGAGTCATCATACGTGTCTCCCCCCCATCCCTCCTGCCGCATCCTCTCTCCCAGCTTCCCGCATGGCCTTGGACAAATAATTTAACCACTCTGTGTCTGCATTTCCCTTTTTCTGATGGCTACAATCCTACCATTCACCTTCTACAGAACAGTACTTTGCCAGTGTGCAGAGCTCTGCAAATGATGTATGCTAGGTATTGTGGCAGCATAATCAAACGGCCACAATGATGGCTGGATAAAAGAGGAGGCGTTTTCCAGCTATGCAGGATCTTTCTCACAGAGAGAAAGAAGACATTCAGTTTCTGGTGATGTGCTTGCAGATTCCTCCTTGAAGAATACTCCATCTTTACTGGATTTTCTTATTACAGAGGATTATGCAACTCTATTAACTCTTGAAGTTTTGTAAGGAAATCCTTGCATAGTCCCTCATGTTAGGCACAAAAGCATTCCGCTGCATTTCCTTTGGCACATGCTCTCTTTAGAAACCTGGAAGGTCAGGGCTGGTTGTAACCTTTTTGTCCACCAGTTACGACACATGCACAGAAAACAGTTTTTTTTTTCTTATTCTTCTACTAATCTGCTTGGTTTTAGCTTACCAATACATGGTCGTAGGTCTCTGTTTAATTTATGACAAAGATTTATTAGTACAAATTAGGCTAATAAGGCTGGTCAAGCAAATTAAAGGTGCAGAAACAGGGAGTGAATGCAACAGGTTCGCTCTGTGCAGTAAAAGTCACATCTTCTGATAGGCATTGAAGCACCATGACACAAGACTTCCAAGCTGGTTTGCCCCAGCCCCAATCATCAAATCAGGATTATTTTTTCCTTTTCATTAGTATTTCCTTAAGAATACATGCCACATGGCTGACTTTACCTAGATAGGCCAGTGTGATGTCTATGACCCTTATTTCTTCATCTCTTTTATCCAGCTGAGCTGCAAAGGAACTTGATGTCTGCTGCAAACCCAGAACTCTGCACAGGGCCTGCCTTAAGATTTAAAACAGCCTCCTCTGTTCTACCAAATAAGCAATCTGTGCCTGAAATCTCTCCTACCAATGCTCTGTGTGTGTGTGTGTGTGTGTGTGTGTACATGTATGAGCCTGCACATAGCCTCCCCTGTTTGTATCCCAGAATCTACTAATGCCTAAAGCATGTTATTTCCACTGCTGTCCCTAGACTCGGCTCCTGTCAGGCAAGACTGAAATACTGCTGTTCAGTAGTGCCTTTGAAAGCAGACAGCATGCCAGCACAATTTCTCAAATGATCACTTCCACTCTTCCCCAAATATAGCTTAGGTGTTTTCACCTCCTGTCTTCCTGTGTGTGACTTTTTTCACATTCCCCTATAACCATCCCTCCCCTTGCTAAATAATGCCAGTTTCCTGTCATAAAACATCAACAACACACTAGGCAATGAGATGGAGGAACATTTCCCATACAATTTTCCAATAAAATCGTAAGTGTGTCAGCTTTGAATGCTCATATCCTTAGAGTTCCCTCTGGGGTCTTCCCCCAACACAAAGGAGAAATGTGGCAATGATTTGTTGGATGATACTCCAAAACCACCTCTAAGTGCTTATAAGAGAACTGTGAACAGCAGTTCTGGTTTAGGAGAAGTCTGTGAACAGTTTCTAAACCTGGTGATTCTGTTTGCATCAGTTTACATTCCTAAGGCTAGCTGTGAACAGAAGAGACTGGAAATACACCTTTCAGTTCATCTGAAACAGAGATTCTCTTTCACATTTCTTCTTTCCTCACTTCATGAAACCCTTGCTACAGAGCAGGTCTTGCTGATCTGAAAAGGCAAAATGAGAGTAGCTCTTCACTACTTGCAGAGTACTTGTACTGTGAGCCAAATCTACTGGCATGCTTGTCTAAAACCTGACTGTTCGTGATGCCTCCTGGATCTTCTGCACTCACAATGATTGGATAGGATTTTACCCATTACAGAAGTAACTTCATGGATCTACACAGAAGTTACTGAAAGTAATTTTATTACCCTTAACCAGGTTATTTACTGATGAATGTAATAGCACACAGATAGTCTCTCTGACTCAAGGCTGTAGGTTGGCAAATGCTTATGGGTGGGGATAAAGAAGGGCAAGAGAAGGTATTTCTTGAGAAATGAAGAAAACCTGCATGGAGTCTAACAGCAAAGGCCCTGCCCTACAGCTCTCACGTCTACAGCACCTACACCCCTAGCAAAACTCTGCAGTAAGCCCTAGCTTTCTTCCAAAGAACCTAAAGGACACCAAAAATTCCAAGCAAATTCCTTTAACATCCATTTTCCTCAGAAATCTCTCTGCTTCTGAGAGATTTAACCCTGCATGCAGGATACGCAAAGGACATTGGAGTGCTGGAGCAAGTCCAGAGAAGGGCAAGGAAGCTGGTGAAGGGTCTGGAACTGAAGTCACGGGAGGAGTGGCTGAGGGAGCTGGGGGTGTTCAGCCTGGAGAGGAGGAGGCTCAGGGGAGACCTCATCACTCCCCAAAACTCCCTGAAAGGAGGCTGTAGTGGGGTGGGGATCAGGCTCGTCTCCCAGGAAACCAGCGACACGGCAAGGGGAAATGACCTCAAGTTGCTCCAGGGGAGGTTTAGGTTGGATATTACAAAAAATTTCTTCACTGCAAGAGTAGTTAAGCATTGGCACAGGCTGCCCAGGGAAGTGTGGAAGTCCCAAATACAAGCACACGTGGCTCTAAGTGCAATGGTTTAGGGGACACGGTGCTTTTCAGTCAAAGGCTGGACATCACGATCTTGAGAACATTTCCAACCTCAATGATCCTGCTTCTAATCAGGTGAGCTAAAAACAGGGACGTTATCACCACGGCAGCCAAAACCAGACAGAATTACTTAAGCCACGTTGGAAAAAAAAAAAAACAAAAACGAAAGAAATCACCAAGCCCCCCTGGATAACGAAAGCACAGCAACACTCAGAAACGCCAGTCAGGGAGAAGGAGAAGACCAAGGCCGGGTACTGGAGGGGCTGCGAAGGGCTCGCCCCGGCACTGGCCGCTCCGCTCGGCAGCGCAGCCAGGCGGCAGCGGCACCCGGGCGCGGCCGGGTGGGCAGGGGGCGGCGGCGGCGGCGGGACGGGCTGCCGAGGGGGCGGCGGGAGGGCTGCCGAGGGTGCGGCGGGACGGGCTGCCGAGGGTGCGGCGGACGGGCTGCCGAGGGTGAGGCGGGACGGGCCCCGGGGCCGCACGGGACGCGACTCCCGCCACCTTTACGGCCCCCGCGCGTGCGCGGCGGGCGGGCCGGGGGCGGGCCCGCCAGGGGGCCCCTCCCGCCCGCGCTCGTTCCCGCCCGCCCGCGGGAGCGCGCGGCCGGCCGGCGGCGCGGGTGCGCGTGCCCGTGCGCGCGGGCCGGCGAGGCGCGCGCCCGCATCCCGCGCCGCTGTCGCCGGAGCGCCGGCGGGCGGGCGGGCGGGCGGCGGGGCCCGCGCCAGCGGCCGGGGCATGGAGAGCCTGCTGGAGAACCCGGTGCGCGCCGTGCTCTACCTGAAGGAGCTCACCGCCATCGTGCAGAACCAGCAGAGCCTCATCCATACCCAGCGCCAGCGCATCGACGAGCTGGAGCGGCGGCTGGACGAGCTGAGCACCGAGAACCGCAGCCTCCGCGGGCAGCAGCAGCAGCCGGCCCCCGCCGAGCCGCCGGCGGCCCCCGCCGAGCCGCCCCAGGGTCCCCCGCCCGAGCAGCCCTCGCCGCCGCCGGGCCAGTCCGACCCGCTTCAGCACCACCAACAGCTCCCAGCTCAGGCGCCGCTGCCCGCGGGCAAAGCGGCACCAGCGGGGCCCGGCGGCGGCGGGCGGGCTGCCGGCCACCAGCACCCCGCGGCGCAGCCCCACCAGCACCCCGCCGAGAAGGACGGCAGGGACAAGGGCTGCTGTGCCGCGCTGCTCCAGCACAAGACCCCCCAGGCCATCGGCAAAGGCGTCCTGAGCCGGAGAGCGGAGTAAGTGCAAAGGGGAGAGGGGGCGGGCGGGGTGGCGGCGGGGAGCGGGCGGGTAGCGGCTCTCTCCGGGCCCGCATCCAGCCGGGAACTGGGTTATACCCCCTTGCAGCCTCGCAAGGAGGGAGAGGCAGTATGTGGGTGGGTGGGGAATCCCTCCCTCGATGCGTTCTCGGGGAGAGCAGGCAGAGTGCAAAGAGGAGCCAGGATACTGCTTCCAAGACGCATCAGCCCCCCGCTTCGCTGCGCTCATCCCTTTGGAGAAGTGTCTGTAGCCCGTTTGGAGCCTCTTGGGCAGCTCACCCGCGGTGCTCACACACGGCATCGTGCCCTCATTGTCTGTCAGAAATAAATAAGTCCGTGATCGACGATGAGTGCGGTTTAGCCAGGCACACAGAAGCCTCACAAAGCACAGCAGCGTTGTGGTTGCTTCTGCTTGCCTTAAGTTGCTGGTATCTGTCTAGAAAACCCCATCCTCCCTGGAGTGAGCTGGGGTTTTCCTGCCCTCACTGATGTAAGGGTTGCATTATATTGCACATGATGTATACAGATGCTGTACTTAGGTTTGACATTTAGGGTGCTTATTGCCCTTGCGTGTGGGTTGTTGTTTTTTTGGTGGTTTGCTTTTTAAGTTCTTCTCTTTTTTTGGTTGTTTTTTTTTTTTTTTGGTTTTGTTTTGTTTTGCTTTGTCTTTTGTTTGGCTTTTCTTGGTGCGTGGCATCTGACACTGATCCAGCTCTCCAAAAGGACAAAGAATTTTCTGCTAGTCTCTTGTCTTCAGTGAAGAAAGCTTGACTACTAGTACTGGATACTGAAATGTACTGTGTGTGCATGAATGTATAGTAAACAAGGATGAGCATTCCAGCACTATAGGTGGAAAGGGCTACTATTGAAGAGCAACATTCTCTTGGATTATGTATTCAGTATATGCCATCAGTTCACCAGCTGGTAATTACAGCTGCAGTCAGTATTGTAATTTCCTTTGTTTAGGCACTTGGAAAGCAGGGGGACGTTTTCTGGTTGAAAGCCGGAGTTAGTAAAGTTAGAAGGAGAAGAAGCATAGTTTCTGCTGTGGCTTCTTTTAGATAAGAAAGAAACTAACTTAAGTAGTAAAACTAGATCAAAGTCTTTCCTGGAATTGTCTCTGTTGTCTTTGTTATGGTGATGTCAAAGCAACTGAAGTGCATATCACACAAGTACATATGAAGCACACAAATGAAGTACACAAGCCCAAAACGTCTTCCTTTTCTCTTTTGACAATTGAAATAAAGGGACCCTTCTCTCTCGTGTTCATTTTGAATACACAAGCAGAACTACAACGTGGAGCTGGATTTTCCACTGGTGTAAGCAGAGTTACACCATAACAGCTCGGCATCTATCATGTGATTCTATGAAAATCAGTGAAGATATTGCTATTGAAAGAAATGCTATTAAAGGAATAGGTACGGCCAAGGCATGCTTGAATCCCAAAAAGCATATGCTTGCTTCTAAAATACTGCACCGTAAGACTCAATCTTTCAATCACAACTTAGAGGAAGTGAGTGGGCTCCTCAGAGTATTAATGCAGGTAGTAAGCCTTTGCAGGATCTGGCTCTTATTCATCATGAAATAGCTGGAGTTTAAAAAAAGAAGGGGGGCCAGATTCTGAACTCATGCCAATTGGTGTAAATCCAGAATAGCATGGTTTGAATCCCTCAAGTCAAACCACTAAGAAACCCAAATAAAAATGCATAATCAACCTCATTGTTTTTTAAGGAGTGACTCCCTGCAGTGAAGGCTCTGTAAGAAACATCATCTCAGCAAGGGCTTTCCTTGCTTCTGCACAGAGTTTCTAACATACGTCATTACACAGACTGAAGAATCAATTTCTCTGCATAAGACTAAATACTTTCTCCTTATCTGAGCTCTTTTTGCGGTGGGGTTTGACTGGGCGAAGAACTGTAGGGTTTTTTTCTTCATGCCAAAATGCACAAAGAGAAGTGCATTAAGAGCACAACTGATTGCTGATGTATCATATGATGATCTTTCTGTTTCAGATAGACAGATAGAAGGTTGGATGGAGCCTTTTTTGTGGAAAGTCAGGGCTGCTGCTGGGGATAACAGAGCAATCCCTGCAGCGTTTTTCGCTCAGGAAGATTAAAATAGACTGCTTCTGTTTCCTTCTATAGCTTAGGCAAACCAAAATCTTTGTATAGAAAAGGAAATATGAGAGATGCCAAACAGTCTACATTTCTCACTTCTGCAGGTTCTTTTTTTCCCCCCACTGACTATGTATACAGAATTTCATACTGTCTCATCTCTGACTGTTAGAGGGAAATCAAAGCGACTGCAAAATCTAACTTAAAGGCAGCTTGGATGGAGGGTGATGAGTCTTTCACCACCAATTGACAGGATGCCCGATATACCTTATGATTCAGCTCACCAACCTGTGAGTTGTATTTTTGCTTTTGTGTGACAGCAGGGGACATATATGTTAATACCTGCACAGACCAGGTATCTGCTCTCTCTCCCTTCCTCCCCCTCATGTCCAAACATGTTTTTGCCTGTTATAAACTCTGAAATTAAACGTTATCTAATTTTTTTTCTTAGCCAAGAATAGAGGACTGACTGCTCACTACAGAAAATGGCCACTCTAAATAGAACAAAGAGGATATTTTAGCATGTTGGGATACAGTGGCTAAAAGCCGGGGTTAAAGCAGCACCCAGGCAGTGCCCTGTCGTCTCTGCCCAAGGATGGAATTTCCTCTGCCTTCACAAAACAGGAGGTTCTGGCAATGTGTTTAAGTGTGGATGTGTGCTGGTCCTTCTCACCTCAGACACAGCCCATGGATTTTGCTCATTTTGAGTCAGGTTTGAGTTGTTTTGCAGCCCAGCTTACCTCAGGCTCTGGATAGAAGTGAAGACCTGAGCTTTTGGACACATGTGACTATTCATGTCAGCTGGAACAGTCTTCTGCAAGGGATGTCTTCTGCAAAAGAAGCATCTCTCTTATTTTAGAGAAAACTTCAGCCTTATTTTTGTTGTTAGTTTTTGTAAAAACGGACAACTTTTCTTTCTTTTAAGCTTAAAAAAAACCCAACCCAAACGCAAACAAAACCTACATTTTAAAAGGGAAAAAAACCAAGATTATCTCTGGAAATGGAAGAATTCCAGACCTTTGCAGAGGCCCCTAATTGCTGCTGCATGTCTTTGTGTGGGAAAGGTGGTACTCAGCTTACCTATGAAAGGAGAGGAGGAAAAGGAGAAAGATTTTTGCAGAGATTTTCAGCAAGAATTAGGCTGATTATTATTCCATGGCATCTGTCTCTTTCTACCTTAGGAGGCTATTGCATAAGCACCTCATAGTTTTAAAAACAAAAAAATAAGGTCATTCGTCATGGAATGTTTTACTTCAAAAATACAGGTTGCTAAATTAGCATAGCTCAGATCACCCTTACTAGGCAGCCTCTTGTCTTAAGGGACCATCCCAAAGTGTCAGCAAATTCTGAGAATATAAATTTTCCATCCCTTCTTTATCAGAATACAACCTTCTTTGCCAATCCCCAGTACCCTTCATTGAGTATCAGGGAAATGCCACAGGGTTGAATTTAGCAGATTAAGTCTAAATGACCCAAATTCTGATGTTTTTTATCAGAGAAACTCTCAGTAGGGGCTATCTATGGAAGGACTTCTGTTCTGAGCCCAGGCATTAGCGGGAAAACTCACTCTGATAAATACAATTAGAATAATAGCTAATAATCTGTTATAGTTCCTTCCATCAAAAGACATGGCTGCAATTCACAAACATTCTGTATTAAAGTGGCATTAAAGTCTTCTTTTAACCATGCCATCAACAGTGAAAAGAAGACACAGAAACAGTCTTTGTCTAGCATGACATAATGGATCCAAGTATTGGCTTTAAATTATTAGCCAGTATTTGGTCTACAAGATAACTCCTCATGCAAAACAAAGTCCATGAACTCTTAGAAGAATTTTTCTAAAGTCACATTTTCCCAGAGGTCTTAAAGCTCATTTTAGATTTGCATTAGACTGAAATTTATATTATTTTATTTTGTACTGAATTAGAATAGAATTTTTTATCTTAGTAAAGAGGCAAGTTTTAAAAGATGATGTTAAAGTCACTTATTGCTCTTGTGTTCTGAGACTGTTTGCTGTTTTTTTTGTTAATTTCAAAAGCTCAATTATGTAACTTTAAAATTAAGATATTGCATATGCAGAGGTACTGTTTTCCATAATTTTTCTTTTTAACTATGCGTTGATGTACTATTCTATGGATTATCTCCAGGGTAGAGACATTAGAAAAAATCCTACTGATTTCAATAGGAGCTAACAACAACTGTAAATATTATGGTTTACCATTAACATATTTTGCTATATTTGCGCATTGCACCAGCACAAAAAAACCTGCAGCAATTTTTAAAAAAAGATCAGAATAATTCCAAATGGCTCACGCACCCCAGATATCCATTCTTTTCACTTTGGGCACACAAGGAATGCTACTTTTGCTGTCTTCTTTCAGTGTCTCAGATTTCCTCCAGCATATTTCAGGGTTTAACTCCCTTGAGCTTTCACACACCAGAAATAGTTGCATTGGTGCTGCCCTGGGTTCTGCAAATCCCTGCTAGCAATGTACTGTCAGCATCCGAAGTTATTTGGAGTCGAGTGCTGAAAGCAGGTTTCAAATGACAGAGGTCTGCATTGGCACAGCTTCACAGATGCTAAAGTCCTGCTTAGATGATTTTGGCATAAAGAGCACACTGAGAGGAAAACAGAAAGAAGACTCTTCTTGACTACATCTAATTTAAAGATATATCTGTACTGCTTCCATTGCAGTCAGCTAAGACATACTTAATAACACACATCTGCATTGTACCTACAGCAGGGCCTGTAAAATCCCGGGCAGAGGAGTATGGAGTTAGTGATTCACAACAATATTAAGGAAATAATAGATGAAGTGAGAGATGGAAAAGGACTTTGCTTAGGAAGGGTTCAGGATGAAGTTCTAGCTATAAAATTGCTGAGTAAGGACAGCACAAGGACTTCCACAGGGATAAGACTTCAGCAGGATGCTGTATAAAGTCCCAGCCAGAGCAATACATTGTCAAAGCTGAAATTTCTATTGTGGGAAATCTTCCTGGTGGGATGGGAGCATCAGGAAGTAATATCAAGGAAGGAATTTTTGTGAAACAATGTCTAGCAGTGCTTTGGGCAGACACCTCCTCTCTATCAGTGTCCTGAACCCAGTTAGAGCCGTACCTGGAATAGCAAAGACTTGTACTCATCATTTTGCAAGAGCAGTTGGGGCCTGAAAAACAACAGCAAAAAGCTAAAATTTAAAATCCTTAAAAAATAAGGAATGAAAATGCATTTTAAATTTTTTTTAATAAGATGATGATATTTATATATCACTCAGCTTCATGTTCTGTTGCAACCAGAACTTCTGTGGTAGCAAGAGTACCTTTCTTCCATATGCTTTGTATCGACCCATTTGCTGTCACTTTCCAGGCAGATCCAAGTTAAGGCTCTGTGAGAAGACCCTAGGACCAGGGGACTCATGTGGCAACACTGTTAGCATTCAAAATAATACACACATGGCTGCTTGGAAAAGTATTAAGGGAAAAATGTAGGTGTTAACAATGCCCTTGAGAATTTCTGCCAGGGCCTCAGTGCCAGGTGACTCTTGGGCTGGCTGTCCCACTCTTTGCAGCAACTGGCACTTCCACATCCTTCATTAAATGATGTGCACTGTTTAGGCATGGTTCAGACAGTTTATGCATGCAGCAGGTGGCTACTTACATGAGATAGACGGCACACATTCCCACCAACGCCATATTTGAAATTATTTACACTTATAGTCAGAATAAATCAGAGAAATCTCACCTCAGGATGCTCATCTAGTCCTTAGATAGTGCCAGAACAGAGCCTGTCAGCTGGAATTTGGGTCTTCTATTAATTATGGCACCTACTTACTCATTTTAAAAAAAGTTCACATGATAAAATGATGTGCACTTCTGCAAGCAAAAATACCTCTACACAAATATATATATTAGACTGTAGAAATTTCTCAGCTGTATTTTTTTTCCTTTTGCCTTGGAATGCAGGTTGAAACAGGAAAAGAGCTACTGCCTGTCTTTCATTATCTTTCTGTACATAGGCTTTATTCATCTTCTACTTTCCTGTTATTTTCCCTATAAAGACCATTTTAGGTTGCTTGTTTCCTTCTTTCTTTCCTAGTTCAGCAGTGGTTTATTTCCCTTTTCCAGTCTCAGTTATGAAACCTTTTGTTTTTCTCCCTTAGGAACACGTTATAGAAAGTCAGAAATAATTCTCTGTTTAAGAGATGGAAAATATTTCATTTGCTTTAGAATTACTTGTAGCCTGTGCTTGTTACTTGGTCCACATTCCATGGAACCACATAAAAGCAAATAAGAAAAAAAAGAAAAGAGTAATTTATAAAGACAGAGTCTGAAATGTGACCATTTTCTCTTTTTTCTTAATTTTAAACATTATATATGTGTATATATATATATATATTCCCTTTTTTTTCCCTCAGAGAGATGTACCTTGAAACAAACAGGTATTATTCTTGTATTCATCTATTCTGGAATATGTAATTTCATTTAGTTAAGCCCTAGGTGAGAAAATTATAGTCTTGACTGCTGGATTTGTTCTGCCCAATGGCTCTATTTAGGATCTCAGTTCAAACATTGGACTAGCAGTCCTAAAATCAAACTTTAATGCCTCCTAAATTTATTTTTAACAGACTTGTGATGCTGGACTGACCCTTTCATCTGTGACAAAGCAGTTGGAGATCTATTGTAATAGACAGGAGTGGGCAGATAGATCAGGAACAATCCTTTTTCTAAATTCCAGCATAGGAAGCAGCCTAAAGCTCCTGTCCTTTCTTGCAATGTGTACTGCAAGGCAACATGTATATTTGCACATAAAAAAGAGAATGTATTTGCATGAGCATTTGTCCACAGAAGTGCCTCAGAGTCAAGCTGAAACATCACCTAGTTTCTGTGCTTTTTACATACAGAAAAGCAAATAATCTGCTGGAGGAAATCAGCGCATCTTTACTGATGTCAGTACAGCCATGACAATTTATATCACCTGAGGATCTGTACCAGATTCTGTGAATCTGTCCTCACACAGAAATACACATCCCTCCACTGGTGTAAATGAGTGCTGATGATAGCAATGTATAGACATAACAGTGAACAATGAGAAAACCATTAAGCAGCATTCTCATTCTTCCTGTAATAGGTTTGTGATGGTCTCTTACAGTATTTTAATATAAGGTGGTAGGAGTTTTGTTGCTTCAGGGTTATAAAGATATATTTGCTCTTTAGATAATAATTTTTTTTCTTTTCTCTGTGCTATGTTTGCACAGCCTGCTTCTCACAAAGGTATTATTGTATTATTTTATGTTCATTGCTCAGCTCTTATTTTCATGTGGTCTGAAGTTGCACTTTCTGAGAGAGATAGCAGTGGATCAATATCTTCCATGATTAATCACATCTAAGAGAGAACATTTTGATGAAATTTAAGTGATTTTAAATGCAAAATTAAATCTTATCCTTCCTACCCTCTTCTAGCTGAAAACAAGGGGATCTGTGATCTGCAGAACTAATAAAGCTTAGCTTCCAGAAGATTTGTGTCACAGTTACATTTTCTGATGTGTAACAAGAGAGTTCTGATCTAAACTTCTCCTGGTGTTGAGGCTTTTGTAACATCTCTCTCCGACATGGAGACTTCTCTGTGGAGAAATGGCTTCAGTTCACTCAGCAGCCTTTTCCTCATAGGAGAACCTACAAAGTTCTCTCTGTAACACCCTGCCAGCTACTTTTATGGAACTTGCTAGAGGTTAGTATCTCTGAAATCACTGTAACTGACTGAAACGTGGTTGAAACTCTCTGTGGGATTTGCAGTTACAAAGCAGAAACCAACATAGACACATACACATAGAGAGAAAGAGAGACACACACGCATAGGAGGAAAAAAGGAAAATATTGTATGATCACAGAAATCACATTTTGCTTAGGAACCCAGGGAATACAGACCAAGTCCTAGATGTTTTCTTGAATCAATGTACATCAGATGACTGGACAGTCCACTCCGTATCTCTGACCCTGTCTTGGAACTGGTGATCTGTTTTAATAGCTGCTTAAAAGTCTTGGAATATTAAAGTTAACGAAGAATTGGGGAATTACTGTACGAATTCACGGGACACACCGGTAGAGGTTTAACACTGGCAAAGGGAGTCTGTTGCTCCACCTGCCAACATTTGCATGGGCATGGGCTACTGCTGAGGAAGTTATTGCTAGAGAGTTTATATTTGCTGAAGCTCACTAAAGCATCTATGTTATTTTCAAAAGAAGTAGAAAATTGACGCTGAAATTACTACAGATCTTAAGGAGGCTTGGGATATTCTTCAGGCTTTGCTGTACTTTGGATGTTTTTTCAAATTCTGACCTTTCTATTAAAATTCAGGACATTGCTGTCAATTTATTTGCCATGTTGGTTTCTAGGAACTCCTCTGAAGTGGTTCACATTATCCTACTCCAGTGTGAGAATTGCTCTTACTCTGTTTCTTCTTCAACCTCGACATCCAGCATCCTGGCATTGCAGTGCCTGTGTGGACCCTGCCTCCATGGAGCATCCTTCAATCTGCCTCCTGGAGCAGTGTTGTTTTGGCTTTAAGATTCTTCGCAGACTTTTCAAGGGATAGCATTTTTGAAAAGAGAGGTATCTTTCCATATTTACAGAGATTATTTGCTTTCTTTTTACCTCAGTTAAGGAATCAAACTCAGCCCTCTTTTCTTGATTCTTTTTCCCCCTGTGAGGAATCAGGATTCTGGCTCTTTTGGGCCATTCAGCTCTTCAGTCAGTTCAGAATTCTCACAGATGTCCTTGTCTTTAACTTGCTGTTTTTTAATTTGCAAATCCATTCCCTGTAGGGCACCAGTAAATTGCCTGTGTCTGCCTAGGTACTCACATGGCCCCCTTCACCATAGTAGCTGAGTATCTGGATTTGTCCTGATATCCAGGGACACTGGACAACTAATCTTCATCTGAATTAGCAGGGAATCTGAGGAATCTCCTACCTTTGCTCTGAGGATTCACTGATTCCCATGTCAAAGACCTCTCTTCAAGTTATTTTCCTGTATAACGTTCTGTGCTAATAAATCTATGTCCAGTCAAACTTCTGAAGTAGATAGACTGCATGGCTCAGTAATTCATGCTATTTTACAACCCAGGTAGGTCTAAGAGCCAGATTCTGTCACCACTTAAATGCAAATCTGCTTGGCTGAATTCACTTAACTAGGTGGCTTCACATTGGAAGAGATGTGAGATAACATCATACACATCTTCTGATGTTAGAGATGTTCTTGAGCTGACTTCCATCACCACTGAACCTAGTTAGACTTAGTTCTGCATACTGTCAGATTCTCTGCATACTTGCCATGACATTCATTTGGGATGGCACAGCCAACTGCTGTAATGCTTCCCCAATAATTCTTTATTACTCATATGGGGACTGTGATCCCCATGTTAGCTTCAGGAACAATATCCCCAATAATTCTTTATTACTCATATGGGGACTGTGATCCCCATGTTAGCTTCAGGAACATCCAGTGCTGTTCACTTGTTTCTGCTGAGAAAGGGGCGAGTTTCTACTTTTTGTTAAACTGAATACAGAAATATTTTCATCACTAGACATGCTCTGACTGAAACTATTATACCACCTTTATCACCTCATTTATCATGGCTCCTACACAGCCATGTGTACAAGCTGATAGGGAATACCAGATTGTATCCTTGTTGGAAGAAAAGTGTTGGCAAGGAGTTTGAGTCTCAGATATTTAAAGGTATTTAGCCTCCCAAAACTGGAAGAAAGAATCTACTAGTTTTTAAGGCAGGGATCAGACTTCTGCCAAACTATTTGCTTTCAGCAAGTTATTTTACAGGCAGACAGAAGAAAGGAAGTACTGTGGTGGGGAAGAGGAGAAGAAGAGGATGAGAGGCATCTACAGTGTGTCTCTACTCTCTGCTAAGGGCAACCCTCAGGCTGGCTTTAAGTCTATATTAACCCAGTCTTCAAATCCCAAGCCCAGAAGCGTGGCTAGAGCATTGCCTCAGGAGTACATCCCAGCGGTGTGCACATCTGCATGCTCCCTGAAGCCTCTGCAGCACTCAGAGATAGGATATGCCCTAATTTGGGCTTCAGCAGAGATTACCTGTGCAGGAGGCTATGAGGTGATGGAAGAGTGGACAGCAGTGGGGAGGAGTTACAAGGGTAAATGTAGAAGACCCAGTGAAACTGTAGAATGCAGAAGGGCCAGGAGCCCCAGCAGAGGCTCCTATGAAGTTTTTGAACGCGTGGTTCATTTACATGTGCAACTGTAATGATGCTGGGGGAGGGAAGGAATGACAGGGGTTTATCTTCTATTTTTATGAAGCCTCTCAGGAGAAATTAATAATAAACAGCAAACACTAAACTTTATCCTTAACAGGTACCAATTGGTTGAAGCCCAGTAAGCAACTCCTTGGCATAAGGAAGGAGCCTAGTACTGTATGCCCAGAGTTTATGAGACTAGTTTTCATCACTGTGGGGTGAGAGGTTTATCAGAACTCATAAAGCAATGCAGTTTAACCTGGCTGGACAATGCTTGGAAGATCTCAAGGAATACCCAGAGTGCCAAGAAAGGACAGTGGAGTATGTCTGCAGATAGCACGATTTTTGGGATGGCTCTGCCTGCCATTAATACCTCTGTTTTTCAGGTTAAATGTTGGGGGTCCCCTCACAGGATACACACACACAGAACAAAGGTGTTTTCCCTGTTCACATGCCAGAGTAAATTTGTCCTCACACAGCTCTCACTGTTTTGTCTTATTGACAACAGGTCTCCTTCTTCATTGTCTTCATCTTGTGAACTTGTTTTCTTTTGTGTGATGTAAGTTTGAGATGCTGACAAATCCTCACTAAGCAATTTGCATCCTGCTGCCTCAAGCACAAATAGTAATATAAAATAAAAGGAATCAAAGCCCATGTATTTGCTGCAGTTCTTTACAAGGCTTCATGGCAGTCTGCTATGGCCAACTCTCAGATCTAACACCAGAAACACTTGCATTTAGGAGATGAGCACAAATACACATCAATGTTACATTTTAAAGTGCTTTAGGAAGTAATGCACTTACTCACATGTGGAATATTGCTAGTAAATGTCCCTACCAATATCTAAAAGTGCATCAAGTAGCAAGCATGTAAGTGCTAGTATACCTCTAACCATAGCAAGATCTTGTGGCAGCGTGAATAATAGAAATACCATGCAAATGTAAGTAATAATAATAGCAATAATAATAATGTCTCTTCTGCATTACTCTCTAGCAGCAGACCCTTCAGTCATTACAAAGGCAGTCCTCATTTGACAGGAGGGAATGAAGACATGGAAAATGTTTTGCTAGAGTTCATCCAACCAGTCAAAGCTGAGAGTAAAACCTGTATCCCAGGGCTCTGATCTGTCAGGTAGGCACAGTGCCTTGAAAGAAAGAGACAAACGGGACAAGAAGCGTTAAGTGTTCTGAGGTCACTTCTATGGTATAAATAATATTGCTCTAAATAATGAAATATTATTTACTCCCTGGACAGCTTGATAACAGAAATAATTTTGGCCAATTAAAGATATGTGATTTGGCCAAAATCCTTAACAGACATTCATGATCGATGTCAGTTATGTACACTAGAAAGAATGAGCAGTGGAGGCTGGAAACAAAACTGAATATTGAATTTGAGGAGGAACTGAGACACGTGGTTTCAGGTTGGCAGGGCTGTGAATGCATATTACGTGCAAGTCCAGCAAGTTTTCTTGCAGCAATGAACCATTTATGGGTTGCACAGAATGATGAGGGGTAGAGAAAAAAGGTAGGTTAAGAATCTATTGTCTGCTGTTTCAGTCTGCTTGATGGCAGAAAACTTAGCAAGCACATGGATAACACCAGAAATATTCCTCTCATGGAAGCCAAAGGAAAAGCCTCTTACAGAGGCAGGCGCTGCATGCAGCCTGGGGAAGCAAAAAGTAATTATCACACACAGAAGTGCACGTTAGTAAGTTGACAGAGTACCTTCTTCAAAAAACACTGCCTAGCAAGACACAGTTTCTTCCTGCCACTGCAGTATTTCCCCTCCCTCTGTTCTTCTATTAAGTATAGAGCCATAGAGCAGTCTGCAGCCTTGTCCCCTCATCACCTGGCACAATCACAGCAGTACATGCAATCACCAAGTCATGCAGACAAAGCCTTGTGCTGTCAGATCTTTTCTGCCTCACCCAAGAAGAGCTCTTGTATGATGGATATATCTGGCATAATTGGATTCTGGACTGAATTTTAATGTCCAGTAATAAGAAGAGCATTTGTGTTTGCTCATCCCTCCTGGTTGTGGTACAGGGTTTGATGGTAACAAGTTTCATTAGCTTATCCTGATTAGCTTTTAGCCAGGGACATCACTTTGAAATGGATCCTCCATCCTGCCTGATTTTCCATTCTATTCTGGGGCAGACCCAGTGGTTCACAGACCCAAGTGCTCTGTGGCACACTCTGGTGCATGGATGAGAGTGGGAACACCGAGGGAATTCTTACAGAACTTGTACCACAGTGAATGGGTGTGTTCAGTGCAGACCTAGGCTGCATTTGTTAGCAGCAGAGGTGGCAAGGGAGGTCTGCAACGAGGGTAAGCATGCCTTCAGGATGTGAATGTGCCTTGGATGTTTATGGAATTTCTTTCTCTTACCAGGAAGGGGTTATTTGTGTTAGTTGGTTCGTTGGTTGGTTGGTTACTTTCTCCTCTCAGCTTGTACTGTAGGACGATACTGATTTCTTCAATTTGAAAAGACTTAAGATCTTGGAGTACCACAATCTCACTCTCTCTTCATTATCTTCCAGCTCTGTTTTTTTAATTTCTCCACTCTGGTGTTATTTGCTGCTGTTGAATTCCCTGAGGTGAGCACTAACCAGAGGCACAATTAGTAACTGTTCTCCGGGGATCCAGTGTGGCACTAGTTGGAGATATTTCACAAAAAAATAGGTAAAATAAGACCAATTTAATGACATTTTTCTATTATTAATCCTTCTGTTAAAGTCACAAAGAAAAGTTAGGACCTGAGTGCCTCCTTGTAATACAGTGGCATTTGCAAAGATAGCAAGAATGATACTGGCCTTCAGGAAAAGATCTTAGAGCCCCTCTACAAACATCACTGGCTTCTTCCACATAGCACCTCCAGTTTATTCTTACTGAGTTTGCCTTTGTTCCTCTTCTTCACTTGCTATTTTAACCTCTTTTTGCCCCAAACTTCTGTTCTACAGCTCTGCTTTGAGAGCAGAGTGTGAGATCTACCCTGTAGTGGCTGTGTTTGAATATAGCAGTGCTGAGAACAAGGCTGTGAGGAAGGTTTCTGCTGCTCAGTTCCCAGACAGCTCTTGGGAGGACAAGGAGCATGCTATGTCAGCAGGTACCGAACGGTAGGATAGGTAGGATGAAGTGGCATGTGGATGATACACCTGTATCCTGATTAGAATATGTCTTCCTTTCCCTCTAGATATAAATCTCTGGCAGGCAAGTGAAGTCTGAAGGAATGAGGGATTCAAAAGTACATAAACATATATAGTCACTCACTATTGTCTATGAGTTGTCTAAGCGAGATGTGCTTTCTGTCACCTCTACTCAGTTTTTATAGCTGGTGACTTACATGGGTTTCAGAAACCCACTGAATTAACAAAATCATCAGTAAGGAAGGATGGAAGGGAATATTTGCCCAATGTTTTTTTAAAAGAACTTCACATTTAATTGTTTTATTTAGTGGTGCAGTGATGAATGCAGAAAAAAAGTCAGCTCTTTTGGCCTGTGTTTTCTGCTTCAAAGAGTAAGTGAGCAATTCTAAACCTGGGACTAAAAATGCCACAGAGATACCTTAGGAGAAACTCTGAGTAAGCAAAAAAGTCATGCTACAGGAATGAAAAACTAAGTAGAGCGTTCTAAGCAAGAGGAGCCAAGCTTGGGAGAATTCTGACAGAGCACGAAAAACCACAGGTGGGAATTCTCAGTAGGCAAGAAGAATTTTCTCAATCGGTCTTTTGATGTTGTTGTTTTAATTATTAATTACATAAGAATAGGTTTTTAAGAAAAGATAGATGAAGCTGTCTCCCAAACAGCATTCAAACCAGTCTCCAAAATAAAAACTTTCCACAAAATAAACTATAGACCTAAAAAAAAATAACTCATGTATTTTGTCTGTTTCCAGTGTCTTCCAGATGCTTACTGTGACATTCATGTTCTGTTACCTTGGCACAAAGGCAGAGTAACTATGGAAGACAGTGAAGCCAATCCAGTGGAAGTCCACAGCCATGAACAGGCAGAAGTAAGGAGAGAGCAGGGACCCTTAATGTTCTAGTTGACAGGCAACAGGTGCAGATTTAATTAAACTTTTAGTAGCTGGATTGAGCAGTTAATAGCAAAAGTTATTTCAGCCTTGGTAGAAGTACAGGCTGCATTACTAACTGAAAAACAGATCTTGAATAAGCAAACGAGAAGAAGGGTCGCACTGTACCAGAAAAGGCTGTTGTCTGTGTGAGAACAATTAGCTGTAGTAAGGGATGTGGCATGTGTCCCAATGCCACAGCAGATTTTGGTGCACTGCTGCATATTTCAAGGTTCATGCCCATCCTGGTTCTAGCACAAGTGAGACAAAGATGCATGGGTAAATATTTTATTTTTTAACTTGTGTTTTAACTTTTAGCCCAAACAGATTTTTATTTTCTAAACATGATAAGTATGGAGCCTTCGTTACCCTATTTCCTCTTTTTTGTTTAATTCAGTAAAGGATACAAAAAAAAATCACAAATAGGAATGTCAACAGACTTCTTTCCTTCAACACTCCAGTATTTAAATAACAAAACCACAAAGAAACTCATCATCACCAAGATCCTCACAAAATGGAATGTAAGTTACCCTGCCTTTATCCCTCTTCCCCTACTTCCCTGGCACACACTGCTGAGAAGAGCCCCAGGTTCCTTTCAGTAAGGATTTGACACAAAAGAAGGTAAATTTGAATAAAAACTGTGAGAGGAAAGGCGATATGAAATTAAAAAGACAGTGTCATATGAAGGCATCCTTTATAAATGCTAAAGAAGAGAAAAGCAAAACACTTTATTATACCTTGCATTTCCCTGCCAATTATTTATAGGGACACAGGAGAGCAACAGTCAGTCTGTTGTAATACATACATACTTAATCAGTTGCCTCTGTTTAGCCTCCTCCTTTAAGACCGAGGGTCTTGAGACAGAGAGCAAGCCTTCCCAGGGAGAGATAATAAAGAGAACATTGATACAAGAACTTGTTAAGAAAAAATAGTTTCAGGAGAGTGATTTATGTAAAGGATCTGGTAATCATCCAAGCCCCAATGCTACCTGACAACAGTGGTTTTTATAAAGGAAGTTAAACACCAGAATCACTGCTGCATGGCCCTGTCCTTCAGAAGGCTGGCATAATTAAACAAAGCAAAGCAAAACAACAAACAGCTGGAAGAAGGAGATGAGGCAGTAGCTAATGCTATCAACTGCTACATTTCAGAGACACGTGCCGTCCGGGAGCCACAAAGCTGCAGCACATTGTGCGACATGACACTTAGTCATCCAAAGTCCCTGCTCCTGCATCAGACGATCTTACTGCTTTGCATGTTGAGCAGCCCATTCTCAGATCCAGCATTGCTGTTTTGAGGAGAGCTACAGGTGAGGTGGCGAGTTTCGCATTCTCAAATGTGCGAGTATTGCTTGATCCCAGAGGTTCACAATTACCTCACAGCTTATGGAATTTCAAATGGAGCATATTAGTGGAGGAGCCTCTGGATTTGTCTTTGAGGACCAACCTCCAGATGCATTTGAATTTCAGTTTGGTAAGATTGTACAATTTAATTTTTTCTTTCTTCTTGTATTCTCCTGTATTCTCCATTTCCTTCCATTAGTAACAATTCTACATCTTACCTTTCATTTGAGTACTCCTTGGATTAATGTAAAAGCCCTAACTTTATTAGTTGCCAAGGCAGAATTGGGATGCCCAAACCCCATTTTAACACTCCCCATCCACCTCTGGTATTTCCATCACACTGTTTCCTCTTTTGTTTTGCTCCCTGAAAGTTTTTCTTCCTATGAATCTCCCATTGGTCAAAACCATCACATAGCTAGAAAGATAGAGGAATTTCATCTGAGGTCAAACAGTAAATGTGAGTGTCATTCCCTTGATCTTTTTGAGAAGCAGAGGCTACCACAGTCTTTTTGAACCATCAGAAGCAAGAGAAAGGCTGAGGAAGGTGAAGGAAATGCTGGCATCTCCTAATTTCATTTTGACACTTGGAGCTCTCAGTATCAGCTGTAAAAAAGTCACTGCCTCTAGTTCCTTGCAGACAAAAGCAGCTGTGCTGTAGATGTCTAGTGGCAAAAATCCACAGCACTTGTATACTGTGTGCACTGCAGGCAGCAAAACCTTTTCCAACAAACTTGGAGCCTCCAGCAAAAGAGCAAAAGAAAAGATACCAGAACTAAAAAATGTCACAGAAAGAGAGCAAAAGAAAGCAAGAATATTATACAAGTCTTAATTAGTGTAAAAATAAAGTGTGATAGCTGGAACTCAATGACCCTGGAAAGCAAGCCAAGCTGTCCAGGGGAGAGTGAGGAGTAAAAAACACAGATAAGGTGTGGAACAGCAATAAAGAATGCAACAAATGCTTTGGGTTTAGAATCTCCCAGAAGACAAATGGAAGAAAGGCACAGACTTACATATGCACAATCAAAGTAACCCCTCCCCAGCCATAACACCTCAGCAGCCCACAGTTAAGGAACCTGTCTATTCCTGGGTATCCACAGAATTTTGTTCAGGGCACTTTGCACATGAAAAGATCAACCTGTTGAGTTGGACTTAGCTGGATGGTCTGCATCTTTCATATCTACACAGAGACTATGAAATATTGAGTAGTATATAAAAGAAAAAAAACCCAACCCTATAAAGACTCAAAACACCACTACTACTTCTCTACTTGCTAAATTCTCATTGACACCTCCTGGCCTCAGCTGGGGTTTAGCTTCTAAAAGTTGAGTCAGTCTAGTTGTTGACATACCTTCAGAGGTTTAAGAGTTCAGCTGTGGATTATGGAGAAGAGAATGATAAGAAAGGTCACAAATAATTGTCTTTCCCATTTTAAGGATCATGACAGAAAATTTCAGGCTATGACACTGAACTGTTGAGTGAACATCAAAGAATATCCTTCCAACCTCTAATATCTTATCCATTCTAGCTAGCCACTGTTAGATTTCCAGAATCAGTGTAATATGGAGCTGTACACAGATGTGAAAGTTCAATTCACCCTTAGTCTCTTTGCTATTTAATATTCCTAAGGAAAATCAGGCATGCATTTCCTTTCTTTATGGCCCTCAGCAGTACCCAGCCCCATAGGTCATCCATCCTCAGAGCATCCCTTTGATACAACCAGACAATACCACCTACTCCAAGCATGCTCTCAAGGTGCCCATGACCATTCCAATGGATTCTACTTCTCTTCCTCTATGATCCCAGATCTATGGTCTGCTAGAGGCTTTGGTTTGCACTTTACAGGGGCTCTTACACAGTAGTGCAATTAAATTTCCCTGTGTTTTAAATAGTTGTGTGAACTTTATCAGGGCAATTCTTAGCATTCCTCGCTTGCACTGAAGCAGTAGCTGAAGCAGTTAAGAAATCCTCTCCCTCTATACCCTGCCTTAACAAGGTTTTTCAGAAGCACTATTCCCCTTAGAAGAAAGAGTTTTTGAATTAAGGAGTTCAGAGCATATGTAATTGGAAACAGTTCCATCAAATAATGGCTGTAGACTGGAATTCCCCTCTTGCCCTGAGGGACATAGTACTTTTTTTTTTCAACTCAGAAGAATGTGAATTTCCATTTACAGAATCCTTTTTCTTTCTGAGCACTCAGATTGACCATTATTTTTCACTGAGACATGGCTGCCTCTGGGACAGAAGACAGCAGTTCCCTGTAATCAGAATTGCCATTTATTCCACAAAATCTGTTGTACAGGTGTTGGGCTGGTGAACTGAAACCAGGCTGTTATTGGTGCCCTGGTGATTTTTGTTAACCAAATGGAGTTTGACAGAAGACTCCGTGTTTAGACACACAGAACAATAACAACAACAAAAATCCATTTAATCTTATCAGGAGTTCAAGTAGCTTCAGAATTCCATCTTCCTGGGGGCACTGAGCCTTACAGCACCATGCCATGGCTCAGGTGCAGTGGTGCCTCAGAAGGAAGGGTACCACTTATTGCAATATCCCCTTCAGTTTTTGCTGGAAGTCTTCAATCCAGCTGCATGCCCAGAATGACTCACTTATAACAGCCAAGGAAGTTTCTTCACCTGTGGGCCTACTGCATATAGCTAAACAGACCTTTCCAACTCGATGAAGGAGGTCTAAGAACTGCAGTAAAAACTTGACACGCTCTTTCTGCTTTGGACTCACTTTGAATATGACCTTGCTGTGAGTTTTATCATTCTAAACACCAGGATCTTACTCCAATTCTTTCCAAAGGAGAGAAGCATGCCTTTGAACATGGCAAGGATACAACACAAGTAATGCCCAATCTTATCCCTAAAACATTTCTAAGTGCCAGTCTTGAACTAGCTGAGCCTCAATCTGTGCCTGTTTCCACATTTTTTCTTATATAAAGGCTCCTAATGCTGCAGTTAACACTTGTGAAAGGAAACAGAGCTATCAAACACAAATGAAAGGGTAATTTCCCTTTTTCTAATCCAATCAGCTGCAACAACACAGTCAGAAGTGCACAAAGGCTAGTGCAAAGTGATGAAGAATCACAGAGAAGCTTATGGAGGTCTAAAAGCAGTAGAATGGCATGCTCTTGAAGGAGCTCACAAAATCCAGCCTGTACACTTGCTTTAGGGCAGTGAAATAATTTTAAGGAAACCAGATATCTTTCAAGGAACATTGGTTTCTGAGGATTTGCTGCAGTCATGTGTGGTATCTTTAGCTTACCTGCAAGCAGGGCAGCTCGTAGTTCTTATCCAAAATGGCTTACTGATCTGAGCATTTATTTGCAAAGAGAGTTCTGTTCAAAGGCAAAGAAACTGTCTTCTCAGGGGCTCACAGTGGAGCAGCACATCTCAAATTTGGAATCTGAACAGCAGTGTTCCCATCTGGTCTGAATGACTTTAAAATGTTCAGACTTCCAAAGTCACCAGGACATTTCAGGTGCTCAGTTTTCATTAACACTTATGCAAAAAGAGCAGTTAGATCTTCCCAGAATTACTTAAATCCTTAAATAATCTTCCAGTATATATTGCAAGAGAAAGTGTTTAGATATTCCTGGCTCAAAGCTCCTCCTCATACAGCTCTGCAGCATACTGACTGCCAGATCGCACCTAATAGATGGGTAGGCATTCAGTGGCACTCCCTCTATTTTTCTCTCCCCACTACCTGCCTCATAAAGCACTTAGGGGATTACTGGGACTATTTTAAAAGTTGCCTATATTTCTTATTCTGAACAGCTGCTCTACCTTGATTTTATGAAATATGTTAGTAGTGCCACAGAGGAAAAGGACTTCACTGCTTTCTTTGACCAGCCATGTCCCTCACACTGGCTGAAGACTCAAGACCCTCAAGTTTAGCATCCAGGCATTAATTTTTATCTCTTTCACATCTTCTCCAGCAATCAGGTTTCTAACACCTCCCCCTCCTCAATACAAATGCAGTCACATTTGTATCCATGGTCACCACTACCGAATGAGAAAGTGTTATGCCCTGGATCAGTGAATAGTTTTCTAGTGTCTTTCTCATATCTATGGCACAGTGTCACGGTTTGACGGTGGTGCAATGCCAGTGCACCCATGAAAATATCCTTCTCTCAAATGAGTGCTGTGAGATGCGACCAGAAACAGAGCAGTGCAGGCTCAAGCTTAAAAATAAAGAAAATAACTTTATTAACCTACAACTATAATAAAAGACATACACAGAATTCCTTCCAAAACATTCCTCCTCCCCCCCACCCAATTTCCAACAAAACACAGTGAGACAAAACCCTAGATTCCTGATCAAGTTTTCACCCCTCAGATAATTAATTCTCAGTCCATCAAGGCAGAGAGGAGTCTCTCTTGCACCATAGTCTCCACAGGAAACACAATTGCCACCTCTTGTGTTTCCATGTCACACATGGCACCGCCCGGAGAAAGTCTGCCTTTGTGACATCCTCCATGTAACAGTGCTCTCACTGCCCTGCATGGACTGAAACTGCTCATAGGGTTCCTTTAAGGATGCTTTGCCAAGGACCAAAAGAACAACAGCTCAGTTTCTCATTTTCGGGACAACAGCCCCCCCATTTTCTTCTCCCCTGGGGGCTGAGAGTCTCAAGAACAGAGATCTTCTTCTTTCCTGAAGACAGAGAGCACCACCACACCCTCCTCAACTTTTCTCTGTTCACTCCACTCCTGCACATACAATCACTGCAGCCAGTCACTCTCTTGGCTCAAACCATTGCATCCCCCTAAGAATGCAGTCTCTGTTGTAGGAGAAATTGGTTCAGTCTATGGCTATACAAGAAAAGTCCAGCCAAGGCCACTCCATCATCTCCTCCCACCTAGGATTTCTTCTTCTAACATCTCAGGTCCCAGGCTGTCTCTCTTCTCTTTCAGATCAAGGAGGATTAATGTTTCGCAAAGCTTTCTTTGTCCAAGAAGGGGTTAAAAGTCTCGGGTTCCCAGGACTGCTGAAATCTCGGCTGCCCAGAACTCCCACAGCCGGGCACCTTCCACCCCCTCTTCTCTTTCTCCTCTGCTGGCATACTGCCAGCACATGATATCAAATTTCCAGGTGAACAAAGACATCTCTGTTTCTCTCCACCCTTCTGTCCAGCCCAGATCCAGTCCGTCAGCCCCTGGCCTACCTCTCCTAGGCCGCATGGCTTCCCATCCTGCACCCAGCCTGTGGCTGGGCAGGGTAGAGTCTGCACTCTTCACTGACCAGAACAAAAGAGACAGTTCCCCTGGGCGTTCTCTGCTTTTAACACCCTGTGTTCTCAGAGGCGTGCCCATGTCTTCAGTGGTTACACCAGGTGTCAATATTCAAATCTGACCACTGATTGGTTTGACCCCAACGTCCTGAGAAAACTCACTTCCCTGTCAAACCAGGACACATGGGAACAGATCAGAATGCCAGCAGATGGGATGGGTGTGGGAGAGAAGGTGAGTGTCTTCACAGGCAGTTCTGAACCGTACTAACACCCTTTTACAGGAAAGTAGACTTCATTTCTCAGGTGAGGTTCAGCCACCCTAAGCCAAGCTGGATCATGCTGCTAAATGAGGGAGAAAACACTGCACTCAGTCCATGATGATGGGATTGTGCTACCGGAATAACAGCATCTAGTGGCTAGTCTCCAAGAAGATAAGTTAGAATTCTGAATTCCTTTCTACTGAGCACAAGCATAAGTTTTTTGTAATCTCCCTCTGGCAACATTTGAGAATATTTATGGACACTAAAACTGGCTAAGAAACCACCCACACATTTTCAGTGTATGATAAGGTCTCATGAGAACCTGTATCTTTCAATAAAATGAGATGCTTTAGAATCAGCAAGCTGTTTTTTGTTCCTAGATTGTTCATTGGAAGGTCATTAAAAAACCCCAACATTTAAAAGTATTTTAGTGTTCCTTCTGAGCCAAACAAGCACTTCTTGTCAGAAGGCTATTTGGATTCTAGCAATTTTTGACTAGTTGTTGCTTAATGAATTGTCATTTAGACAATACCCTGAATACTTTGACTTCTTTTGCTTTACTCAGAAGTGATAATGGGTCATGGCATCTTTGGAGCAAGCTGTCAGAAAGCAACTCAACAATTTTACCTCTAATTGGACCCCTTAACAGAGCAAGGAAACTTCCTACTCATTATTCCAAGAATAGCAACAATGCCTTTTGAAAGAGGATTAGCAGAGTATTCAAGTGTGCCAGTACTCCTCAACTCTGAAAGCTCCTCCATTGATGCCAAGCGGCAAGATTAGTCTGCAGGAGGGAGCCTGCACGGCACTGATGTGGTGGTGTTCAGCATGGGTGACATAAGTTGCAATGGGGTGAAAACTCATAGTGATTCCATGTGAGCAAGCACAGTTATAGCAAATCCTACTGGCAGGCTGAGCAGAAGAATTCCCATCTGCAAAAGCTAGCAAATTCCTCGAACGTAAAACCAAAGACAAGGCAAAATGCTAGGACAACATGGAAGGAGGGAAAAAAGCTGCTTTCCGTTCTATGCACGTGGTACAACTTGTCGCTTTCATGTTCCTTCCTCATACTGTGAGTTCCACATAAAGGAATATGTGTTGGGATCAAGCACAGAAGAGGATAAACCTTATTATTTGAGGGCTGTATTTTGTTTGTGTGAGTTGTTTTACAAGGAGAAAATGTCTCAAATGCTTATGTGGAAATTTGTTGGTATTTGTTCCTGTTGGCTGGCTGAAATTCCTATTTTGCTGGCTCTCCATTTTATTTTTCCCTTTGCTTGTAGCACCTTTTAGGGAGGATCAGTTAGTAAAAGAGATTTGGTGTTGCCTGTTAGGGCATGCTGTAACTTTTCAGTTTGATCATTTTATTATATCAACCCAAATTAAGTCTATTACTTATGCTGCACTTCCTTCTTCTTGAGATATTTTCTGCTTGAATGGAAGCAGGCAAGGTGTAAGGACATAATTTTTTATGATACCGTGAAATAGACTCAAGTTCTAGACAACCCCTTTATCTCTGGTTTTCTTTGAGCGTATGTGCCATCTGCTTTTTTTGCAGTATAGTAGAATAGAAGGAGAATGTTTGGTTTAAGTAAACTTGGAAACTGGAAGAAATAATCCTAATAAGACCTACACATTCTCACAGGGATCTTTTATCTCAATCAGGAAAAGGTTCTTTCTCCATAAGAAGACATTAGGGCCTCCCCTTCTCTACTCTCAACCTACAAGCAGACGTTTAGCTTTGTGCTGCTGCAAGGCTTCCATGAGCTTCAGGGGTGATTCCAACAGAAAGGCATTGCTTGCTTTGTGTGCTGAGGAATCACTGGAGGTTCTCACTGCATTATTGAGGTTCTGTGTTGTCTTCTGGAAAGGAGGAGACTGGTTAAAAGTCAGTGAAGCTGGCTGTTAGTAACAAGTGAGCAGCACAGGTCAGCTTCATTCTTGTTCTTGTGGTTTTATTAGTGAGGTGAACCATTTCATTCCAGTTCATTTTGTGTTGCCTTTGCTACTTGCAATGAATGGCTTGCTTTGCTCAGCCTGTAAGCCCAGGTTTCTACTGCTCAGGTTCAAGGCTTTTCAATGGTAATGTGAGCTCATTTGCTATCCCACTGGCAGGTTACATAGCGTCTCCAGCCCTGTCAGAGCAAGAAAAATGCCTAATCCACACAGACACGGCATAATGCTTTTGAGACAGACATACTCTACTTGAACCACAGTTTAGGTTATGTAGTACAGCACCAGGACTCAGATGTCATTCTTGTCACAGAGAGGTGCCCAGTTCTATTCTCTGTGCTGACTACCCAGTAAAGTAACTTACTTTAGGGGAGAGACCTTTAGGGGAGCTACTGGGCAGAAGTGGCTTGCACTCTGTTCTATGGGAAATTTCTTCTTTATTTAAAGAGTCTTTTTGGTCTGCAAAGCATCACAAATCAGGGCAGAAGAAGGAGTATGGGAGGGCTAGATTTGACAGCTACAAGGTTTATCAGTTAAGTGTAGGTTGTTTCTGTCTTTTAATCAGCACACAGCTTTTTCACCCCCTGACTTGTTTAATTCTTTGTGCTGGTTTCTTTCTCTCCTGTGAAATGAATTCTTTTGGCTCCTGTTCAATATGGTGTTAAGTGCCTACTTAATCCTTTGCAGTAGTTTAAGTTGCTGAATAGAGAGGAAGCTTGGGTTATTGCTTAGAAACCAGGACTGAGCTGTTAGAAAGGTAGGAGCTTCATGCTACAGCCAGGCTTGCCATGTGACAGTGGACAAATTGCATTGCCTGGTTTCACTTCAGCTTTCTCCTGTGTGCACAGGTGAGCATTACTCATTCCCCTTTCAGGGGGTAGCATGAGGGGTCTACCAGTGGGGTTTGGGGAGGGCTTTGAGAATGCTGTCTTTGAAGGATGAACATTGTTGCTGCAGTGAGTGCTGGATGGCTGGACACGTTTGACAGCACTCTGTGGAGCAAAAAAAAAGAGTGGGACTGTGCTTTGTAACAAAGAGAAGACAGTTTCTGAGACAGCTTTTGAAGCTCATTTCTATACATAATTTTAATATATTTTAATTTAGACACAATACAAGTTGCCACAACTTCAGAAGTTAGAGTTGGGCATGAATCAGGCAGATGTACTGGAACATTCCTAGCGCTGTCCCAAAGCCAGCACTGAGATATGGAACTTGAGAGCCTCAGATAAGGAGAATCACATACTGTACTTAACAACTCCATTTTCTCTTAGAGGAGTTTTGGTGGAGCAGTTTGACTTACAAACACTGTTTGATGAGAGAACTCTCAGGAGGGCAGTTTTAAATTGCTTACACCTAATTCCTGGTATTCCAGCGGCTCAAAGCAACAAATATAGGTGACAAAACAACTTCCTCTCCCAACAGGTGGAAGATGGAGCCTGAAAAGAGGCAAGGCTTGTAAGAGAAGGGCCAAGAAAAAAAAAGCAGAGAGAGCATTTTTCTTGTCTCTGATAAAGACTGATATTAATTTTGGTATTTTTTATGTTTTGATGATTACATCTGTAGAGATGTATGACACTCCAAATGCAATGGTACGATTTGCCAGTGAGAATACTAAGAAAAATATGTGGAGGCTTAAATTCAGATCCAGCTTAGCACTTTTGCAGTTAAGTTTTTTGGATTTAGAGCTCATTTGGGAAGGGAGAGAGGCATAGGTTCAAGTTCCCACTGATTCAGAGCAAAGGTTTTCCTCTCCAGTCACTCAGAATTAGGCAAAAGAGGAACACAGCTTACTCAGTCTTCCACATGCCATATCAACAGTTGGAAAAGCCTGTTATGCAGGTCATTTATACAACCATCAGCGGTCTCCTTTTCGCCCTCTGCACACTCCTGAGAGGATGATGTAAAACAAGATACGAGATAACTAAACACAGAGATCATTCCTACTGCTCTTTTCCTTTCAAATGGAATTTAGCCCTGCTGAGAAGTTCAGAGTTGACATCACTGTGGTCTGAAATTTCCTGTTTACCTCAGAAAACAAGTATAGCACAGGCTGTGGTGGCTCAGGCTTCCATGGAGTGCCTCAGCAAATCATCATCACCTCTCACACAAAGGGATGCACCACAGGAGCACAGGGCTGTGTTCCTGCCTCCCCCATCACTTCCCTCATTCAAAGTGTCTTCAGTTCAAGAATCAAAGATCTTTCCAGACACTCCTAAATAATGTTCCTGCCACCACAAGAGGTTCATTGATCTCAGTGAGGAAGTGGACAAGTACCTATTTTTTTTTTTTTTCCTGAAAGTGATATACTCACCCACCACTTGCTACTGCCAACTGTGCCTGCTCTCAGCATCAACTTGGGACACAGTAAGTCAGGTAGGACTTGGTAATACTAGCACACAGACTGAAGAAAGATTAAGTGGGACAGCTGACATCTCTCTTGCTGTTGTTTCAGTCTTTTTGGGGCTCGTACTGGGTGAGATTGACTCAGTTGGTTGGGGCATGGTGTTAGCAACATCAAGGTTACGGGCTCAACCCCCATGTAGGCCATTCACTTAAGAGCTGGACTCGATGATCCTTGTGGGTGCCTTCCAACTCAGTATTCTATGATCTGGAAATAAATATTATGCATTGTGGATTATATGTGAGCCATGGATTTTTCAGAATTGTATGCCTTTCACACATAATCTCTCTCTAAACCCACGCTCTAGAAATATTCAGGATAAAATCATTAGGGGCTTTTAAGATCAGGCTGTCGATTCTGCCACCCACAGTAAAATATCCCCATTTGAAAGTGTTTAGTTACAAATGTAAAAAGATTGAAGACAGGGAGGACAACATATGCATTGCTATGAGAGGTTGCTGTGCAAGAAGCCATATTGTTTATTGATTCTCCCACTTGCAATGGCAATAAATTACATTTCTCATGCTACAGACAGAAGAATAAGATCTGTTCATAAGTAAGAAGAGCTTTCATTTGGATGCAGATAGTTAGCATTTGAGTCAGGGCAACCCTTAAGAGCTGAATTGGCTGGGATTCACTGCATGAGACTTGAAATCAGATTATATACAAACTCAGTGGAAATACTGTTTTAGTGGGAGCTGGAGGAGATCCCAGATGAATAACAATCAGATTCCCTTTCAACCCTTGCTCTTGGACAGCTGCTTCTTTTGTATGTGCTGGGAAAGATTAAAAAGTTTGGAAACAGTATCCATATGGTGCCTCATCACAGTTCTGGAGCATTCTCTGTCCTTCTCACTGCACAGAGGTGCTAGTAGTTTAGTAAGGCCAAGGTTTGGCATTCAGGAGTATGATGTTAAAGGATTGTGTATAGCCAGCCAGGGTACATTCTGTTTCAATCAAACCCATTCTGCCTTGGAAAAACTTAAAGGACAAAGGATGATTAGATGTAGAATCGATGCCTACACAAGCAAGTAGGTGGTCAAAGACACTGCAAGCTTTATTTACCCTTCTTTGTCTGGCATATTGACAGCAGTTAATTATATGTTTCCTCTGAAAAGAGGAAGAATTCCATAGAGGCCTCCAAACTCCTCCCTTAGATTCTGTACCTTGGACTCGACATTGAGGTCTTGCTGTGTGTCATGGGAAAATTTTCAATCCTCTGGAATCCTTACAGGTTTTTTGCTAATGGGGAATCTCTCAGTACATGTATGTTCTCCTTACATTTTATTTATGGGATAACTTCTAATATGGTTAACCTTTGCTAGAATCTCTGATCCTGTGACAAACCAACTGCTCCAGGCAGCACCTTAACAATGGTACCTGAAACATGCAGTGGAGTAATGGCCAACAGATACACCCCCATGGCTGACACAGGAAAAAAAAACAAACTATTTTTTTCTCTACTGATGCCTTTTATACAATTCAGCACTGCTTTGCAAAGAGACTTGAGTTGTCCTGTGGCAAGAATAACTATGAGATCTCAATAAATGCTAAAAAAGCATGGTCCATTCAAGTGCAGATATATATCTATATCTCCATATCTATATCTGAATGTTAGCCATCATTGGTATCTTATTCTGAGATAGGGCGTGGATGAACAATTACAGTATACAAGGCTAAGAAGAGATGCCTTCTCCATTTTTGTGGTAATTTTTCCCAGTTTTGCTGCACCAGAAAGAGTATAAAATAATCCAACTCCTGCAACTAAGACCAACCTAAAATGTCATTGTCTTGATAAATTGACTTGACAGAACATTGTATGTCCTACTAGTTATAAATCTCAGGAATTATTGAACAGTTAAGATGGGCAAAGGGAACAACTTTCATACATTTTCCAAATCTTAGAACACCTCATTAATTCCATCTGTTCTTCTGCAACTTTAGCAAGGTCACGATTTTATGAAGCTGTGAAATCTCCTCTTAACTGAAACCCAAGTATCTGTGATGGTAATGTGCTGAGCATTCAAGTTGCGTCCTCTCCCCATTTGCCTCGGTGCCAAATGGTACTTTCTTTCCAGGGCAACTACTTATGCAAATACAGCTGCTCTTGGTGTCAGCCAGCTGCTGTGTCCACAACCAGCCTCAAACACTGCCTGCTTTCCATATGTCAGAGCATGGTGGAAGCATGTGGGTGTGTGTGAAAGGGAAATGGGCAAAATAAATTTCCTCTGAAGCAGTGGTGACTATTGCTATCTGTCCCTTGAGGCATTAGAGCCAGCTCTGCAACTGGGCCTGCACTTTTCCTCTGCTCTTCTCTTTCCCACAGCAGAAGCAGCTCAGCTCTCCATCATTAGGGAACAGCACCATTTAGCTTGGGTATGCTAGCAAGCAACCTATGTCCAGTTGGGCATTTATAATTCTCCTTGTGGTCCTTCCCCATTAGGAAATCACTTTCAGTTATGAGGTCACTGATGCAGCAGCCCCAGATTCCTGTAGGTGTGGTCGTAATTGGGTTTCCAGAGCCAAGGCCCCAAACCAGAGCTCTAAAGCCTTCTGCAAGCCAAGCCCTGAACTTCCCTCACTACAGACAATGGTTAGAGATTTGTGTCAAGCCTCAATAGCAGCGCTGGGGCAGCTCAGCCCTTGGCAGGAGGACTTACTGCACAGAACAATCCTGAAAATCCTTGCTGAGTGTGCAGAACAATATCACCATTGACATTTAGTGCATCAGCCCAGCGTGGTAGGAACGAGCTTTTCAGCTTGTCTTTAATTGCTGGTGCAATTCACTGTCATGCTGTGCTGGTATCAAGCGTGGAACCCAGAGCTACCTGTGGGGGCATAGATCTGCAGGCGTATCAGCAGCACATCTGGCCATGCAGTGCTGGCCAGGGACAGGTCTGCAGCAGACAGTGCTGCCACGGGGCACAGAGAACTCAGAGGTGAGCTATGGATGGAACCAATTTGCATATTTATAAGATTCTGCATTACTGAACAGCACTCCTTAATTTACTTTTGTGTCGTTCTCCCGTGCTAGGGACACTTTGATTTTAGCCTCTGGAAAATTCCAGTGTGTCCTAGATTGCAAGGCAAGATGTATTCAATTGTCATCTGTTAGATGTGTGGAAGTTATCTTCTCGTAATTGGGCAGTTTTCTTTATCTCTTCCACAAACCAATTCTCCCCCCCGGGGAGACATCTGCTGTTAGTGGTCTATTGAATGTCACTGCCTGACTGATAAAAATTACATCATCACATTGGGAGATGCTCTGCCCGGAGGGAGGAGCCAAGCATTTCTACCTAGATATAATCTTGAGTTTCTGGAACACCAGCACAGCTTTTTCTGCACTGGATTTCCCAGAGGAACAGCTGCCTCTTCCACTGCCTCTTCAGAGGAAGACTGCACCCTTTTCTGCAGGATCACTGCTCCAACAGAACCACACCTGACACTCCAGGAGGACTGCAGCCACAATTCCCAATTGGACTGCTGCCAACACCCTGACCAACAGGGTGTCAGGTTGTATTCTGACTCTGTCAGTGTTGTATTGGTTCACCGCATTGTTTATTTTATCTTTTTATTTTCTTCCCTAATAAAGAACTGCTATTCCTGCTCCCATATTTGTGCCTGAGAGCCCCCCTTAATTTCAAATTTATAACAATTTGGAGGGAGGGGGTCTACTTTTTTTTTTTCCATTTTCAGGGGAGGCTCCTGCCTTCCTTAGCAGACACCTGTCTTTCCAAACCAAGACACAGGGCTTTCTTCCTGTACTAAGGGGTTAAGCATGAGTGAGAAGCCAGTAAAAAGTGTAAGCTTGATTAAAAACAGATCAAATACTCAGTCATAATAAAAATCCTTTTACTGAGTCCAATTCTGACACATTCAAAAAGTAAAAATAATTTATTCTTACTGAGGAAGAGACCTAAATTCCGTTTATATCACAGTCTCAGTAATTATGAAAGGGGTTGCCAATTCCACAAACACAAGCCTTTCGCTTTTTTTTTAGTGTTCATACATATTGGCCCAAAATAGGAGAGAAGAAAAAAGGTGTTTGCTCTGCTAGCAGAGCATTCAGACAGAGTGCTGGTTCTGGATTTCTTCAGAAGGACCATATACTCATTGGTATGAGGCTGACAAACTATAATTATTATATGAAGTACTGGAGAGGATTTGGAGATTGCTTATCAGTATAATTAAATGTGAGCTTTTGTGAGCTATTTCCACTTTATATAGTTATAAATCTATTATTTGAACAAAGGTCCTTTGCCTAGTACAAAATAGAAGAGGTATGAAAAGATGTTTTGAACTGCAGATCTCTATCAGCATGCATTTGCTGACATGTAATTATTCCATTACATATATAACCTTTTAAAAAAGATTGCATTGTAGTTGGAAGTGAGGGATGTTGTCTTGGAAAAGGTCACATGTTATCTTGGAAAAATAGCTTGCTATTAAGAAATTATTTGACACAGTTTCTGTTTATGGTAATTATTTAACTGAAATTATTTCAGGAACTTACACAAACTCCCCCTCACACATGCTTTGGATTTTTAGCAGCTTCCTAGTTGTGATATCTGAAGTATAGTTTTGGCTACAACTTATGAAACCTCTGCTCACTGAAGTGAGTGCTGTGTGTGTCACTAGAGAATCCCCTCCACATGATCAGATGTGTACACACACACAGAATATCAGACTGCTCTTTATACAGTAGCTGCTTTTCCTGAGTGCCACTACTCAGCCTATTAGCAAGCCAAAGAAAATGATGTTGTGGCTTGTCTAGCACAAAAAGTCATCAACCATTTCCACCACTGACAGAGGATCTGAAGAGGCTGAAGGCGCACATTGGATTGCATAGCCCAACATACAGTGTTTCCTCCTCCCATGGCCACTTTGGCCTCTTCCTTTTTGTGCTTACAGGCACCAATCCAATTAGCAGACAGCCATGCCAATTTAAATGGAGTGAATGGACTCCCAACTGACACGTGATTCAACAATATTTCAATCCCTCTAGCAGCTAATGACAAACTCTCTTCTCCCCAGAAAGTTTTTTCATGAAAATTGATTATCAAGTACTATCATCTCCTTCATCCCTGTTCCTACTGTCCCTTAGGAAAGAATAGCAAGAAAAGAAACTTCCAAGTGAATCACTTCCACTGGGCACATAGGAGGGGAACAAGAGAAGCATCCCCCATAAACCCAAAGAGTATTTCATCAACAATTCTGTAAGAGACACCAACACAGCAACATCAGAGATATAAGTACCCCTCTATAGAGAGTTAGCTAGCTTTTCCCAGGCCGTCCAAATGTCCCAAATTGGACTGTTTTGTTTTGTCCAATTTAAGTACTATTTCCAAATCCCTTCAAGCTGCTATCTTTTATGAAGGCACTGCATGTGCAAGCAATACATTACATTTAATTACTTTAAGGATCAAACTTTATACAGTAGATATTTGATCTTAAGTTTCCTCTTATGGACAATTTCTCTCATCTAGACTGCCTCTGGTTATAATAGAATTCGTACACTGATAAATTGAGGGTGAGTTGATCCTCCTTCGTTCGCCTTGTTATTTAATCCTATCGTAGCTGAAGCATCAAGAGCCACAAAACTGCACAAAGTAATGCCCTAGCTAGCATGAGAAATGCTGAAAGTGGGGTCCAAAACCTGGCCCCAGACTTTGTTTCTGGCTTATATCAGTCAGACTGGATCCAGAAGCCAGTATGGACTCTCTCCCTGCAGTTGATTCCTGAGCACATCCCATTCCTTTTCCCACTCTTGCCCATTTCCAGCATGTAGGAAAACCTGGCAGTTCCCCCAACCTGGCAGACCTGGTAGACTTAACAAATGGATGAGATTTCCTTCAAGGTTTTCTGGGTAATAAAATGGACTTAGCAGCAGCAATTTTCATTGAATACAGTGACAGGTAACATCTTTATGTCAAGTAGCCTGTCACAAAGAGAAAACCATGTATTTAGGTCCATGGCAGAGGAACAGACCCTGCTGAGCCCTAATATGAGGCCACAGTTCATTTTCACCATTTACCAGACACATTGCTGACTTTGATCCCAAGCCCAACACTGCCACCTTACATTGGTGGCATGTACACCATATATCACTACGTGCTCAGACCCTCTTTGTACACATCCGCATGTCTACTACTCATGTTCTTTGTACTGAAATTGGTACAAAGCACCACAATTTCTTTCTTAAATCCATGCACCCATCTGCCAGTCATGCCACATTTCCCCCCCAAGAATTTCTTCAAGGTAAAAGTGAAGATGAAGAGAAGAAATCCCTGCCGCTTATATGGGCTAAAGTAAGCTGAGAAACCAACTGTTCAGGAAGATATGGCATTAATCTCCCCATCCCTAGAAGCAGATGGTGATAAATGAATGGCACATTTGACATATCAGTTGTAGTCACCCAATGAGTTAACCAAAAAGAGATCAGATCACAGCAGCATTGGCTCAGAACCTCTTCCTCCAACACAGGAAATTCCATTACCCCAGCACAGTGCTTTGTGCTTATCCTTCCAAGCTGTGCTGTTCTGAAAACTCCACAATAGCTCAGAGACACACATTTGCGTCAGAGTGTCACATTGGATTGTCACTTTCCAAACAGTAGTGTATGCATATGTTATTTTATTCTAGCAAGGACAATTTCTTTTAAGACATTTTATAGGGTCTCTAAAATCGAGTGAGAAACTGTAAATACTGTAGCAATGGGAATCCCATCTTCATTGAATCCCCAAGCACTAAAAAAAAAGAAAATTATAGTAATGCTATGCAAAGGATGTATGACTTTAAATGAATTTTTGTACCAAAAAAAGAAGATTATGATTAAGTAGGTGCTAGGTTAAGTTTTAGAGGATGAGTACTGATCTTTCAATAATCAAATATATAGAGAAATATAATGGAATAAGACATTTTCTCCAACACTCATGAGATGATCAAAGCAAGCCAAGTTCCAGACTACAAAACATATTTTATTTTTCATTTTTGGCAGGCAAGCAGAGAGAATAGATGCTCCTCTCAAGTTCCCCCCGCTTCCTCCCTCCTAGCATGACTTTGAGTGGTGGAGAGAAGGAAGAACAGCTTTGAGAATTCTGAAGAGCTGTAGAATGATAGGCACTCAGGTGGAGTGAAAGAGGGGCTGCCGAGCATCCTGGCTAGGCTGGGCATGTCTGTATATGTTGTACATTTATCCATTGTGCTGCCACTGCACAGTGGGGTTCCTTCATCAGTTTGTTTTTGTTAGGTAGGACTGTGTTCTGGAATTTATACAGCATCAAGACACATCTTCATTTTTGTCATGCAATTAACTAGATATGGAAGCCTGTGGAGTGTTATAGGCAGAACTAGACAGGCACTGGTCTGAAATAAGTTATGAAACTGCTTGATTCCTGAATCCCAGCAACACTCAGGTTGTGATTGTAGTAGTTGCTGGGAATGTAAAAAAATTAAATGATAGTGATGCCTAAAGATTTTTGGCTTTTTATATTTTTTATATATTTGTAGCTTTGTAGATTGCTAATGCATGGCTGTAGCTCCTACTAATTTTACTACCCTTTCCCCCTACATTATGGAACAATAAGCTAACCTTCTAACTACATTCCTGAAATATTATGTAGTCTTATTCCAAGAAGAGAACCAACTATAAGAACGTTCTGTTTTCCAACCAGAATCTGGAAAGACAAAATAAAGTGGGGCAAAGAAGCCCCTGGACCAATTCCAAAGGGGCAGTACCCAACGAAATATTACCTAACCAACTACTCTCCTAACTGGACAATATATGATAGGTATAATAATCAACTAACCTTATAAAAATGGTAGACTTACTGTACCACATGCAGGTTTTGCCATATTGTGTACCTGAAGGCTTTCAAGTAAAGGTTTGCTTTTATATTATCATTCTAACATTGTTTGGGAAGGTTTGTTCTATTTCCAGGCAACAATAGTTTAGGGCTTGTTGCACCCCTACACTTCAATATCTTGGTTACTAAGGCCCATGCCCCTTAACACAGAATTTTCTCAGTCAGTCACTTTTGTGGTTCTGGTTTGTATAACTGTTTTTCTGAGATAGCCAACATCAAATGTTCAAGAGGAAAGAATAATAAAGAGTTATGGGCTTTCTAATGCTGATAAGTTTGAGTCCTACACATTTGCTTTGGGAAGGATCTGCATTAAGTACTCTAATAGGATAATCTTTAAAATGCCCAGTTCCCCTCTGAATCTTATCAAATTCTTGCTGTCAACAGTATCCCGTAAGAATGAGAAGGCCATCAGCTTTACAGGAACTTAATGAACTTAAATTCCAGAAATTACATTGAATTTCTTTTTAATCATGTATGTTTCCTTACTATATGAAGCCTGTCCATACTAAACCGCCTACAAAACACTAGTCTTATGCCCTACAATTGAGATGAGCCATTAAGACAGCTAGAAAGTTTTGTGCTATTCTGCAGTGAAGAGTGAAGAAGTTGGGAGAAGCAGCTACTTGTTAGACAGTACTCTTGGAAACAGTGCCTTTTTGAGATCTCATTTCAACTCTCAATATCAGGTTGACTGGAGTCAAAAATAGATCTCTCACAGAAGGGAGGTGATAGAAGGAGTAAGGTCTGCAGCTAACCTTAGCTAGGTTTTTTCACAGCTCCATTGGTAGGTAGAAGTAGCATTGAGCTATATTTTGGGAGATCAGAGGACTGCAACTGGCCTTTCATTAACTTAGCATTGCTAAACAGTTCCTGTTTGTGGTTCTCCTGTGCTCATCTTACGAAAGATAACAACCAGTAAAACTTCATCTGAGATGACTTCAGTTCTTCTTTGACTCTTTCCGCCTTTAATCTTCCCCTCCTAGGCCATGATTTTCTGCGACTCCATCTGTTCTCTTGGCAGCTATCTGAAAAAAGATAAGATAGAGACAAGTGGCAAAAGACTCCAGGAAAGCTGAGATATCCAGCACTGAAACCAGTGACTTTTGGTCAAAGTCTCTTGCTTTTCTTCAAAAGGTGGAGTTTTAAAGAGAAACCAGAAAGGCTGCATGAGTTGGACTAGTTATTTACTGATAGAACATTGCTTGATTCAGTATTGTCAGATTTCTAAGAACTGCTGTGCGCTTGGGCCAAGGGCAAGGCTGCTGGATATGCAGGCCAGTAGGGCTCAAAGATCAGAATCCAGGGGCTGGTAGGTATGGGCAGTGGGATAACCCAGTGATCTTCATTTATGGAGCATGCCAGTCCTACATGACTTACCAGAGCAGTGGGATGGATGCAGGGGTGTTGCACCATGGCAGAGAGAAGTACACTCTGTGTACTCGTACTGAGAACAATTTTCATTCTGTCTTGTTTTGGCATTTCTTGTAGTCTAAAATCATCCATGCAGAAAAACACAGAGCTTCTCTTTATCTTTGGGAACAGGCCACACAGGATATATGTTTAATTAAAGCTGACTGCTGGAGAGCAGGGAGCACAACCATTTTCCATATGATGTCTGGGGGTTTGCTTTTGTGGGGGTGCAGGAGAACAAAAAGAAGTTAGGTTTGTTTACCATAATACAGCTCTCATCAGATGGGCATCTCTATTTCAAGGCAGCTCTGATCAGTGCTAAACTAGTGGGCACTGATGTTTAGGGGGCAACACTGACTGAGCAGAAAGCCCCAAGCACTTGTCCAAAGGGAAGATAGAGGATTTTAGGAAATCCTCTAAGAATTTTAGGAAAGTTTTCTCCATTTGGCCCTGTGATATGCAAGCTACAGAGAATTTTTGGACCTCAGTTGTTGTTCCCTCTACAATGCCAGTTTTTAAGAAAGAGAAAAAAAGCTTATCTCCTTGGGATCCATTGATGAAAGACCAAGGCAGCATGAGTCATGGAGCCCCTTTGCAGCACAGTCCAACTTTCTGAGAAGCCAGAAAGGTAGAGCTAACTCCTGAGCTCACTAGACAGCTTGTGTTAGCCAGGAGGTTTGGCACAAGCCTCTCTAAAGCTCATCACAGAGCAGGAATTGCTGTGGCTGGACAGTTCATTCACAGATACCCCTATCGAGGCTGCAGGCAGCTGGCTGCATGACACCTCTTGTCAGGAGCAATGTTAAAGACAACTGAATAAAATTCAGTCAGCTGTTTTCTCTCAGAGGAGAGAGGGCTAATGTTTCAATTGACAGCATGGGTAACTTCTTGGCCAAGCTATCTCTGCATTTAAGATAGGTCTGGACTGTCAAATCCTTGCCTCTGGAGCTTGCATCCCAGCTAGATGGAGCAAGGCACTGACAGGCTCAGGCTGTTCTCAGTCCTCCCTTTGCATCTGTGCTTACCCTTATCCTCTGCTGCTCCTCCACACACTGGTCTCATAGTGCTGGCAGCAATTACCCCAGCATTCCTCCTCCTCCTCTCCCTGAGCCCCTTCCTCTTTTGTGCCACCCAGCTCACCCAGAACACCTTTTCTTCTCGCTGGTTTTCCCTTCCAAGCTTTCATCAGTATACAGCCCAAGAGATAATAATTTGTTTATTTTTAAAGCAATGCATTGGAAAAGAACTGTTCAACAGTATCCTGGTAGATGGGGAGAAATTATCTCCACAATCACCTGCCTGATCAGCCTATGATAGTGTGTGCTTAATTTCAGTCTCTGCAACGGTTTGAGGAAGGCAAAGTAGAGGATGTACAGAAAAATGCAGGCAAAAAAACAGGCCCTGAACCCACCCTCTTAATTGGTTGACCATTGCCACCTACCATAAGTATTTAAAAAGAAACAAAATTACAGATCTGCACTCCAAAGTAGTGAGTGAAGTTACATTGCCTCTCTCCCTATTTTTCAAAGGCTAAAACAAGACTCATGCTTTCTGAGGTTTTAACTCCTCAGAGGCCACATATTCAAGTTATGTAGCCTTTCTGGCTTATGAAGTAAGATTTGTTTTAAAACACATCAAAAAGACAGCATAGAGAGGAAAAGAAAAAAACAACAAACTACCATCAAAAGTATTATCCTGATTTATGACAGATACTAAACATCTCAAGGCTCACTTCAAACCTCAAACTTGCAAAAGCTGACAAAACCACAGGATGATAAAATCCAGGTAGCCACCAGACACTACAACCCTGGCAGACCCTCTTGAATCACAGCAACAAAAATAACATCTTACCTGAAGACTTCACAGCATTCGGAAAACAGCTGCTTTCCTGGATCACTTCCTTGAGGCTTAGAAGTGGCAATGATGCTCTAGGACACTTACCTTTTCCACCCAGATGAGAGCTGCTTTGTCCTGATAACAATTAACACACAGCATCTTAAGGTGGGATGGGTGAACTTCTTCCACAGGTTAACCCTCTCCCTGCTCCTGTCTGAGTGCTATGATGCAAAAGTGAGGGCTTGGGTTTGAAAAATATCAGATATGAGCAGGATCAAGAGATGGAAAGAAAGAAGAAAATTAAAAGGAGCAGTCTCCAAGGTGGAACCCAGTCCCTGTGGTGTATGCCATCACAAAAGAGAAAGAGAAGGAAGTGGTAGAAGAAGAGTGCAAACAGCCCTAGAGCTCCAAATTCTCCTGGGCATTTGACAAACTTGGATTTAATAGGAATAATAAGATACTCCTCCCTGCTTCCAGTCACAGGAAGAGCTTTTGGTACAGTCTTGGAATACCCATTTTCATTTCATATATTTGCCTCCATCAGGCAGTATCTGCTCCTCACCACCTCCCTGGTGGGGTTCTCCATGACAGTCATCTCCCTTGGAGTGGGACTCAAGGATCCCAAATGGCCTGGAGGCAGATTTCTGCCTTTGAGCATGATCAGCATCTGGTGACGGTAATTAAGGGGCACAACTATTCCAGAGATCTTACGATCTCAGAGGTTCAAGACAACTCTGCTTTGGGCAGAAAACACCCAACGCTGGTGTTGAGCACACATAAGAAACCGTGAGAATAAGAGTCAAGAGCTGACTGCAGCTGCAGTGCTCAGAGTGTGCCCACTCTGATAAGGATCTGAGAGATGTTTTTTTCTTAAAACGCCCACAGGAGACTGAGCCTAAAGTCCTGAAACTTCACACCACTCTTCCTTTCCCAGTTTCCCTTTTCTTTATGTTTCTACCATGATAATTAACTACCAAGGCATTTCATCTATATACAAGCTTCCATTTCTCAGTTTTTTGTCCATCCTTGTCCCTTCTTCCTTTTCCCTGTGTTTCCTCTCTCTCTTGTTTGCTTTCTCCGTGCACAATTAGGATTTGAAGTTGTGCATCTGCTGTTTGAATAAAAGCAGAGAACAGTGTAGTTCATATAGGGAAATGCTTGAATTAGAAATGGCTGAAATGTGGGGTGTCTATTTTTTTAAAGATTCTGTTTGGTAGTTGTTGAAGGCTCTGGAGCACAAGTCTTATGAGGAGCAGCTGAGAGCACTGAAGAAAAGGAGGCTGAGTGACCTTATCACTCACCACAACTCTCTGAAAGGGGGTTGTAGCCAGGTGGGGGTTGGTCACTTCTCCCCAGTAACAAGACAAGAGGAAATGGCCTGAAGTTACACCAGGGGAGGTTTAGATTGGTTATTATGAAAAATTTCTTTACTGAAGGGGTGGTCAGGCATTGGATCAGGCTTCCCAGGGAAGTGGTGAAGTTACCATCCCTGAAGGCAAAAGACACGTAGACGTGATGCTAAGGGACATGGTTTAGTGGTGGGCTTGGCTGTGTTGCGTTAATGGTTGGACTCAATGATCTCAAGGGTCTTTTTCAATATAAGTGACTGTTTGTAAATGAGCAGTGCAATAGGATGTAGGAGCTGGAGTGTTTGTGTGAGCCTGCTTGAATACAGACTCAAATATGATCCCAGCACTTGCCCAGTCTCTCACACTCTCGCTGTCAGTGATGGAGGGGAAGCAGGCTGCAGCCGCTGTGGGAAGAATTCACCATCACTGTGAGGCTTCGTCTCCTGCTGCCTTCTCCTACCGTGAGTGAAGCTCTGCTTGTGGCAGCGTCCCTTGCACCACCCTTGCACCGCCTTGTGGCAGCGTCACCCTGCCCGCCCCGGAGCCGCCAGCGTCCCTGCCGGCTGTGACCGGCCCTGCATGGACGGGGATGGGGCTCAGCGGGCGGGAGCGGACGCGCTGGGCCTTGTGTGCTTGCGTGGGGTCGGCGCCCTTGTTGTCCTTCGTTTGCCTGGTTGTACGTACACACACTGGTAGAAAACTGCCGTTAGTCCTTTTCCCATGTCTTTGGCTGAAAGCCCCTCAAGTTCAAAGTCGGAATAATTCAGAGGGAAGGGGGTCATATTCTCCATTCCAAGGGAGGCTCCCACCTTCCTTGGCAGACACCTGTCTTTCAATCCAAGACACATTGACTACAGAGCTGACCAAAGCCTCCACTGAAACTGACATACGGAGGATATGGAGAATAAAAAGTGACAGCCACTTGGTAACAAAACACCAAACCAATGAAGAGCAAGGAAACCCCAGACGCCAATAATTCTGTTGATCTGGACTGTTGCATGAGGCATGGGGAGTTTAGGTCACGAGGGTATAATTGTCCAGGGATTTCTTTGTTTGGCGTCCCTCTTTTGAGGCATCAAGCTCAAGACACCAAATACCATAATTGATTCCTTGCAATAAACCTATCTAATGCAAATGAAAGCCCGGTGTCTAAAATTTCTCTAACACTAGGATTTCTAACTTTGGATGAAATATTTTGTATTTCTTATCTAATAAACACATTTTTAGTGTCTGTTTTGCTCATGATGATTACTTTTTTTTGCTTATCTCTTCTATGGTCTCTTTCTATTGTCATGGTCTCAGTCCTCCTACTTGTGCTTGCCCTATCAGTTCTCCACTACTATTCCGGGTAATGCCCCGTAGTGATGTGCTAAGGCCACTTCTGTGCTCTAGGGAGGCTTCACACAATAAATGTCTGCTGAGGTAATTTAGCCACTGGTAAGAAAAAAATCAACTACTTCACAATATATAGGAAATATATACAAGAAAACACATTTAAGGATATGTTTCTGTCCCAAACAAAATAGAATTAAAGACAGACAAAACTGTTTTTCATGAAATGTATTGGATTGTGAAACAAATGCTGCAAGAAGGAAAACTTTTGGTTAGTGCACTTTTGCCCCATTCTCCACAGGTTGACATCAGCAGCAGAACAGGTAAAGTAAGGGAATAGAACTGTTAGCCCCCTTCTCTCTGCTCCCCTTCACCTTGGAGTAAAAAATGTTCGTGTACTCTTTCACCATCACTGGGAGTCACTGTCCCCTTGTAACAGCTCTAAAAATAGCACTCTCCCTTAAGCTTTCTGCTGAGTGAAGTGAACACTGACCCACTGTGGTTTGTTTTTTCTTACAGGAATGAAACTGTTTTACACCAGTTCTGTTGTCCAGCAGCTGACACAGAGCAGAAGCCTTCATCTCCAGACTCATCACCAAGGTGGGAAATTGTTGTCAGCATGACCTTTGTTTTTTCTACTTTCTTATCATCCATCACTGATCTTCCTGCCCCAGACAAAACTCACATATTACACATGCCAATCCTCCTCCATCCGCCCCTACATCCCATGTTCCCAGCATTGCTGTCCCTCTTTTCCCTCCCGGAGATTATTGTTCGTACTGTTGTGTAATTGCCTGCAAACCCCCCCAGTCTCCACTCACACACACACAAAATGTTTTTTCAGCCTCTCTTCAGACATCCACTTCTGTTGACCCACATTCATGCTTGTACCTCTTCTTAATGTATGTGATACTGACACACACATGCTTCACTCTTCTCCTTCAAATTATTTGTTTCACGCTATGAGGTTCCTGGACACACACACTATAACATTTAAAATACAGCAAAGGTCACCCAAAAAACTCAGGGTTCTGTCACACACCCTGAAACAGGGTGGGGGGAGTATTTTTACCTGTGTCAAATGGTGTGAGCTTGCCAGTGAAGAACAGCTATGTACTGTACTTTAACTATCATCAGCTTGTATCCAGTGCAGCCAGGTGTGGGGACACCAGCAGTTCTCAGCTCTTCCTCATCAGTGAAAGATGTCAGTGCCAAGACCAAGGGGTCCAAAGAGCTTCAGAGGTACTCAAGATGCATATTCTGCATTTAGCTTCCACACTTGGCCTTGTCCCTCTGTTCTTGCCATCTTCTTCCCCTCTAACGACTTCCCACCCTTGCCTCTTACAGACCTACTCTGTTTTCCCAGGCCTCATCACCCTTCTGACAACAGCAAAGGGGTTTCTCTTTAAAGATTTCTCTCATTACACTGCTAGACTTTTACCTCTGACCTTTGGTACCTGTGTAAAAAGCCTGACTTACTAGCAGGGCTCTGAACAGAACTGGGCAGCTGAATTGCAGTAGTGAGGCTACTGCATTTTTATAATTACATTTGTCTTGTTCTACTCACTGGAGCAGACTGTGGTTTCTGATTTCCTTCCAAGAAAAAGTGTGAGAGCTAGACAACTGTGAAGAGAACAGAGATGAGTGCGTGTCTATGCTCATAAGTAGGGTTTGGCCACACTGGGAGACAGGGTGAAGAAGGACCTCTCTTGCCCATTTGTGTATGAAGATGGAAGAGTTAACCCCCATGATCAGTCTGTGCTGAGGGCTTTCAGGCACTGGTGAAGTTTGCATGGCAGCCCTGCAGCCCTGCAGCCCCATGGCAGATGGGGAGATGCTGGCAAAGAAAAGGAGACAGCAGAGGAGGAGACCATGGATATTTCTGTGGTGGGGAAAGCGTCCTCTCCCTTACATTTCCGGAGTGAGAGAGTTTTGTTTAAGTGCTTTAGTTTGTCTAGAACTAAGGATCAGTTTTGCCATAGTGCTCTATCTTTATACCCTCATCCTTGACTCTGCCCCATTCTTGTGCCAGCCTCCATCTTATTTCTGATCAGATCCCTTAGTTTCCAGAATGTTCTTATCCTACAAGGCTGTCAGTCATACAGTCTAAAGCTCTAGGATAATTTTTGTCATGTTCTTTGTCAGGCCTTCCTTTTGACCTGCTGACTCCCAAAGGCCCTGCCTATCCCTTGAGCCTGAGTTTGCCTGTCCCTGCTTTTGCGGGGATTTGACAGGTAAATTGAAGAAGGAGTGATCACCTATTTCAGTAATTTAACAACTTTGGCAAGTTACATCTGAAGATGAGTCTGAGCCAGGAAATCCTTAACTGGGGATGAATGACAATGACCCCTATAGCATGTTGCATTTTGGCTTCTCCTGCTGATCTATGCCTGATCTATGCCTGTCCATTTGATGCCTTTTGTAGCTTGCCCCACACTGCAGACCTCATGCATTCCTTACATTTTTCCCCCAGTCTTTCTTGTGTCTTTGCCATTTCTAATGCCTCCAGATCCCAACAGCAGTCCTGAATCTGTCTCTGTGTGACACAATATTCTATGCAGAGATAAAGATGGTTGAAGCCACCATGGCTATTTGAAGGTGAGAAACAGGCAGCGAGTTATTAAACTCACTATTTAGCTTTATGCTAGCCATAAAAGCATCTCCTTGTCTCTGCCAGGTCTTACAGTCAGCAACGGGCCTCCTTCATGTCCAAAGTTACATATACAATGCAGTGAGGAAGACAAAAGAATGTCAGAGAGGGGAAAAATACAGAGTCAGCATGGAGCTGACATCCATATGGAGAATAATCAGCTCTCCTAGAAGCTCATATGGAGCTACTGAGCTCTTCTAGAAGCTCAGTAGGCTTCTAGGAGAAGCACATCATATCATTTACAGAGTCTGTCACCCTTTTCAAATCATGAACAGGTTCCCCATTGAAGCAAGGCAGGACAAAAGTCAGTCAAGACTGAAATATGTGGGTCAGACAGCCTGAATAGGCAATCACTTCCTGGGTGAGCCAAGCATATCCCTAAATAAGCTTATCAGGGCTCCTGGTGGGCGAACCTGGTACACAGGAGCTCCCTGTGCAGCTCTTCCGTGTCCCACTGAATGAAAAGCCAGTCACAAATGGTGCTGCTGTGAATGCTGATAAACCAGCTCAGGTTTATTCTCTCTTTTCCCCTTCTGATGGTTTCCCTAAATGAGATAAATCCTGTCAGAACTGATGCCACTAATAACCATCAGCCATCTAGTTTTAATTAGAGTTTGCTTCATTAATGCCCCAACTCTTCTCAGCACAGCAGATTAAATAATGTACTTGCAGCTCATTTACACAAACCCCCAAACTGCAAGGCTGAGCTGCAATCCTTTAATTAAACAGCCCGGCTGATCCCTACCGCTGCCTTGGCTCATCAGTCTAAGCCGATTAAAGAGAATAGGGACTAATAAAGAACATAAAAAGGCAAGTGACTCTCAGCTCTTCAAGGGACTTGGAGACTCCAGTGGTGATCAGCTGCTTCCTCCTCCTCTAGCGGGAACTGTACCTCAGCCCACATCCCTTCTGTTTGGGACCTGCAAGAGCAGTTCTGTTTGCAGCAGAAGCCCAGACTCATCTTGTGGGACAGGAGTCCTTTGGGAGACTGAGGAAAAACACAGCAGAGAAGGAGAAAGAGGGACATCAAAACAGTGAGATGAGTGGCTGTCTGACTGCAGGAGAGACCAGCAGGAGCGGCCATGCAGCTCAAGAGAGGGACAGGAGGAGAAGAAAATGCAGGGAATAACAGTTGGAGGTTGAATGCCAGGAACAATCTCGGACAAAAGTTTGTCTCTGCTTGTGCTTTGTGATGGTCATTGTTGTTTTTGTGTGGTCTTCCCCAACATTTCTCTGCAAGATTTCTTGCTCTTTCTTTGCTGCCAGCTAAAAATGCCTTGGCTTCACATGGATGGGAGTGATTAGGAACATGTCAGTGTCTAACCACTCAACAGAGGCCAACTCAATGAGGTGTTTGAGATTATTCCCACTCATCTTGTTCTGCTTTGCTTCACTGGCTGCCACAAGCAGACCTAGCCCCCTTCTCTCCTCCCGAGTGTGAATTCCTTGTGGGGAAGTTTCGTCTCCATGAGTTTAGCAATGCAAATTTCCCACCTGGCTGCTTAGCTGGGTTTCACCAGCAATTAGCAAAACTGGTGCTGTAGGCCATGAATAGTAAGAGACAGATTTGATCCCAGTTTCTGCCAAAAAGCTCAAAGCCAAAGTACTGGATGAGGTGATGGCAGCAGCAGGCAGATTTCTGTTCCTGAATTCTACGGGCTTTCCCATATCAAAGGACAGTATAAATCCCTCACCATTGTTTCCACTGGATTTGTACACCACCGGCTTCATGACCATAAGCCATCTTGCAGGTTGGATTTCCATTGGGGATGTCAAATATCTGGTTGAGTGACATGAAGAAACTCCAGGGATGGCAGTGGGAGCTAACCCTGCTCCTTTACTGAGGTGCTGATTAGACTCTAATTTAGCCAAACCCTGTAATTTCATAAAGCAACGGCTCTTTTTCTCTCTGGCTTTTGCCTATTAATGGCAGGGTTTCATTCTAGGGACTTGAATAGCCTGGTAATTGCATTCCCACTTCTCCCAGTCACATAGAGTGAAAACTGGCATCCCAGAACAATGACCTTAAAATGTGTCCAGCAGCAGCTCAGTTCTAACGGGATTACAGACCATTTTCCTTTGTGTGAGGTAATAGGGCTGAGATTAGAAAGATTTGTTTCTATTAGAGTAATGAGAGGAAATTATGGAGTCACAATTGGCGGGAACAGTATATTCATTCAGTTGCCTTTCACAGGCTTTTCGGCATGCCCACCATGCCTCAGTGGTGCTGAATAGGAAATCAGCAGAAAATCACCTCTCCTCCTGTGATGGGAAAAGTTCTACAGAAAACTTTAAGCATCAAGGGCAGGTCTGCTTTGGCAGTGGACTTGGAAATTAGCACTGGAATGCTGAAGCATTGTGGAAGAAGTGCAGATGAGACCTGACCTGCTTTTAAGGCAAAGGAGACAGTTCTCTCAGGAAGAGAGTGAAATGGAAGGGCTTGACTGTGTACTTGGAAGAAGGGCTAGGATCTGAAACATCTTTGGAAAAGCTGTCTCTGTTCATATTTTCCACACTTTCTAACAGGGAGACTGCTGCTTAGATCAGGGTTAAAACACGATTAGTGCCACTAATTTACAAAATGTTTACTTCATGATTGTGGACCAATGAAATTATAACTCAGTATAGTTTAAACTTTGAACCCCTGTGGACTAATTTCTAAAGTGTCTGCTGGATTAATTGCCATAAGAGATTGGCTGCTTCCTGGCACCAGTTAGTGGTAAGGAGACATGTGAACCATTGGCTACTTCTCCAAGCCAGTCTTCCTTGCATTTCTGGAGAAATTCCTTCTTTCCCCACTTGTGACTTACCAAAGTATTGAAGCGGAAATGTGAATTCCACCATTCTTGCTGGAGGAAGCCCTTGGTGCTGGTTGCTCCATTTTTGTGTGTGGGAGGCTGATAAGTGGATGGGCAGATTTTGGACAGTTTGTTCAAACCAAACTTTCAAACATATTTCTTGATAGCTCTCTGAGCTGCATGAGTATGCTGCACCCTCAGCAGCACATGCTTAAAGCCCAGAATCTGATTTCATTTACTCCTGGACAACTCTGTCTCTGACTCTTCATGTCTCTTTACCTGAACTCTCTGTTTCCATTGAACATGCATTTGTTCTTTGTCCTGTGAAGTCATGTTGGAAGATATTGGCACAAAGGAGCCATGAATTTTATCCACTGCACAGTCACAGCATCACATCCCTCTTTGACTCCTCACTGCTGTAGCCCAGGAGCATCTCTCTCTGCTACAGCTCTTACTTTGCCCTTGGGTCAATTTAGGTTCTCTAACAGTTAGATCCTCCTGAGAAATCCCCAAGACCTTGTATGGGTTGTGATTGCTATGTCCCTTAAGGCTGGGGCCCATGAAGTTGTCGAGAACTGAACCACTCACCAACTGGATGCTTACTCTGGACATCACTGAAGTACCTTGATAAACAGGTGGGCAGTGACTCTTTAAGCATTACAGTTAAACTGAACTATTCAACATTTTATCTTAACTTGTGAAAGATTGACCTTGCCTGACAGGACAAATGCAAATCCAATTCACAAAATGCGAAATTATAATTTCTGATTTAGGATTGCTGGCAGCATATTGTATATAGAATCTGGAGGTCAGTGCTTCAGCTCAGCTCAGAGCTGTTCCATGGCTTTGGCTCAGGTGTGAAGCATGATGATGATTCTAGTCTGTATCAAATCAGATCTATAATCTTCCACTTAAAGAAGCCTAACTACTCTGCCTAATTGGTCCCCAGCTGGCAGTGTCAAGTGCATGTTCCTACAATTAGTGCACCATGGAGGTGCACTAATGAATTCTTCTCTGATTCTTAATGAAGAAGACTCCAGGTCAGTCTTAACAGGATATGGACATGCCAGTGCAAAGCAACCTTCTAGTGTACTCTAAGGACAAATGACCATACACAGAGGTCATAGTCTGGCTTCTTTCACTCCCCCAAAGTCCTCCAAAGCACTGCTTTTGAAAACACCCATAAGTTGGAGAAACATTTTTGCTTTGCTAGCACATCCTGTTTGTGCTTCTAATTTCTTTTTCTTATTGAGGTCATGGGCACGAAGAGAATATTTTTTTTTATTTCTTCTTAACAGCTCATCTCTTATTCTTCCATCCCCACAGACTTAATAATCCTGTTCCAGATAGTACCACTGGAGATTGCAGGAAGCTGCAAACAGGCAGAGATGGGTCAACAAAGTTCACATAAATATTCCCCCAGCTCACAGTTTTCAGAGTTTTGATTTCAGTCTGACACAAAGATGTAGGCCAAGAGTAATGTCTAGACCCAGATTTGAACTCTTCTTAAGCTTGGGAGCGAGCGGATTCCTCACTTTTTATGGGTGTTTTGTACAGTGAGGACTAGCAGCTTCAGTTGCTTTGCAGGAGCATATGTCCAGAATCACAAAGATGTTTAGTGAATGTAGATTAAGGGCAAATATGGAAACACAATTATATGCAAAAAATATTTTAGAAAACATCCTTAACATCATAGTTACCTTGGGAATCTCTTGCAGGGAGGTATAGTTGGGAAGTCTTCTGGTACTATGACCTGGGAGGAATGTCTCTTTCTGGAAGCATCCAAAGAAACAGGAGGTCAGTTTCAGATGCATTGTCTCAGCCCTGTAAAGGAGCTCCACCAGGATATTTTGGCACTCTCTCCCACACAGGTATTTCCCTGCTCCTCTCCAACAGCTGGTGCAGCTACTTTCAGGCAAGTGTGGAGAACATGAGGGTGAAGAAGTATTGGCTCTTCAACAGGAAAAAAAAATATTTCTGGTGGAATCTGGAGTCTCACCATCACATTGGTTGCTTTGCTTGCCACTATCAACACCTTTCTTCAGGAAGGTGAAAGATGCTGGGAGAGAGAGGCTGAAGAAAACACACTTGAAATATCCTATTTTGAAACTGCCAAGATGCCCATCAGACACATTTTCTGAGAGCCTGAAGCTGTATCCAGCCATTGCCTGGCCACACGTTCTTCCAGCTCTTTATTTTCCCCTGTTGCTTCTGTTGCTTATGTGAGTCCTGCCCTAGAGGAATTTAGACTTGGATTCAAATGCTTTTCTCCCACATGAGCCAGTACTTGCTGTTTCTTGGGCCATGGTAATATGTGTGCAAGGGGACCAATCATAGCCAGCTTTACAGCTGTGGGAGCCACATTCTGCAGCTGTGGAGATCAGTTACTGGCATTAATACCGGGCAATTCACTCTGGCTTGCAGATGATCCTCATGCTCTCTCTCCTGTACTGCAAAGAATTTTTTGTCCATACCATGGCAGCTTTTTGGTACCAGGGGAATGCAATATAAACATCTGCTCTATCCTGTGTTTTCTGTGTGGTAATGCTACAGACATGCATGGGAAGAAGCTGTGTCAGCCTTGGAAATCGCCCTGTATCTAACACTAGAAAATGGGCACAGATGCTTTGTAAGGTAACTGCAGATGGACTATGGTGGAGCTCACACCATTCATCCTAATCTTCTGCTAATATCATCTGACCTGATTTGCATCAGTCAAGATGCACCCACCCTCAAAATGGAGCCATTCCAGACCTTTGGTCCATCAAGATATGCTCTGTTGAACTTGACAGGTGTTTTCTGTGGACCCTCTGTCCACATGCTTGTTAACGGCTTTCAAGACAGAGACAGATAGGGCAAAGAGATGGAAAAAAAGAGGCAAGGAGAAAAAAAAGGGAGAGAGACTCATCCTAACAAATGTAACAGTGCTACTATAAAAAAATGGATGGCAAACATACTATACAGAGAAGAAGAATAACAGGAGAGAAGGAGCAGGAAAGCAGGAAGATAAAAAATAGTGTAAATGAAAGAAGGAACTGCAGGGAACAAGAAAATATGAGCAGAAGATAAATGAGCAGGACCCTTGGCTGGAATAATCCTGTTCATGCCAGCATTCTTTGGCTGTGACACAATGAGACTCTGGCCTTTTATTGCACATTTTCTTGTAGCGCGATGCCAATCCAAAGGCCTTTGTCTTTTTGGTGCTCTGCAACACTAACTCACTTCTATGAAGGTTCATCTTCTGGTCACCCCTATGGAACAGGATCTGTGCTTGGATACACTAAGCTCTCCCTTTGGAAAAACATCTCCGTGCACTAGAATTCCTTCTCCTACATGTGGCCCTGGCAGATTTTAACATGCTTCAGGAAGAACTGAAGAGTCTGAAATGCTGAAGAGGAGCACACTGTACAGCTGCTCAGGCCACTTTGAATTTGCGAACAGAAGTAGATAGCTGAGGGAGTGCATGAAAACAAGCTGGGAAGTATTTTGAACTGTTGTCTCACCTGTTCAAAAACTGCAGAACAGCTGGAGACTAGTCCATCTTCTGTGAGAAAACATCATCCTGAAGAAAAGCATCATAAACAGGATCTGAGTTCAGTGAGATTTTTCTTCTGAGACTGTGAAACCTAATTCTGGCCATAGCACTTGGAAGTGTGTTCCACTAACTTTTAACAACTTCTGCTTGACACATCGATTCTTTAGACACACACAGATTGTACCATCATCCTACCTGAAACGAATTGCCTGGTGGTTAGAGCTGTGTGTCACCTTTGTTGTCTCCCACACTGGTACAATGCTGCTTTCCTGTAAGCAGGTTATGATGCTGTTATTGTTGTCAGTGTGTCTGGGTTGACTGCAATCTCTCTCATTCCCTCTTTTGCAGAAAGAGAGAAGATGGAGATGGGCTACCCTATGTATACACTACTAGTGCTTTTTTCCACATGCCTCCAGAGGTCATTGGCAAAATATAACCAATTCTTGTAATTTCCCAGAATGCACTGATGTGAGAGGGTCAGTGGAGATGCACAAACCAGAATGGTGTTGTGAAAAATATTGCTGTGCTGTTACAGCACAACTGCAGCAGATAAGGATTATACAGAACGTCCTAAAATAGAGCATACTGGGCTAGATCCTCCACTGAGGAAGGTGCAATCCACAGGAATAAAGCCATTTATAACAACAGCCAGGATACTGCTCAACAACACAGTAGGATTGGTTGAGTCTAGGCAAACTTCATGGTTTTTTTATGATATTGCCCCAAAAGTTCCATGTCTGAGTACAGAGAATAGGGGTAGGAATAATTTCCATTCCTTATAGGTAAGAAAAGTTGAGGTGCCATAGGGAAACATGAGCCTATGTGGCCAAATGTGTAAGTTGCTAAGTCATTCTGTTTTCCAACTGGGAATTTAAAAAATATAGAGAAAAAGAAATGGTGCCTCAGGGAAGAAATGTGACATGAAGTGGATCAGAGTGTAAGGAAGCAGCAGAGACAAAATAAGTTAAAACCTGGAAAAGTAGAGCTTTGTGCCTACTGCATAAGGCTGTGGGAGTTGGTCACTGCATTGGGGAAAGGAGGAAGGAATGCTAACCATGCTGTTTCTATCTTGGTCTTCAGCCAAAGGGCAGTGCAAGTCTCTAGATCTGAACACAGTGGCAAAGTTAAAATCTGGATAAAGTCAGTGAATGCTGTTTGCATTGTCTGTATTGGGGGGGGGGGGTGGTTTATGGCTGTGTTCCTCTTTATGTTGAGGAGAGCAAGGCTTCTTTCTGTTTGGTTTGACACAAGCAGTGACCTTCTACTGGGATGCAGTAATCACAAGAGATTAAATAGCTGAGATACTTGAGAACAGAAACAAAATGTATCTAAGTTACACCAAGATCTACCTGGGAAGTGGCTCACTCTCTGCCTTGACAAATCAATTACCCCGATTCCTTAGGAAGGAGCCCAGAGGTACAGTCCCACCTAGAGACCACCACAGCAGGTAGAAAAAGAAGACTACAGAAGCCCTTGCCCAGGTCTATAAATGCCAAGAGCTGTGTCCCTCACCCAGCTCATTGCTGGATTGAGAGAGCAATGGGCTGAGGGATATGCAAGCTTTCCTTGCCTTGTAGAGGCTCTGCTGCCTCCCAGCCCTGAATTCATCTCATTTTAGCAGTGAAATTCTATCTTCTGCATGATTGCACCGGCAGGCTTTTGTCAGCGAATTTGGTGATGTTCAAACCTGCCTCAGGGATGAGAAGCCAAGAGATCTGACTCAAAGTGGCAGAAAGACTGCTGCTGAGAAGCCAAGTTTCTCTTTCCTGGGGTGCTGAGTGGGCAGTAACACTAATGCAGGGTGCCATCTGTTTTTTCTTTCTCTAAAAGGTCATGTTTACCAAACATTGCAGAAGCAAGAGAGGTCTGGGGTTAAAATAAAAGTAATTAAACCATACAGAGGAGGACCTCCTTTGCCTTCAGTGTCCACTTGGTGCTCTTCACACCTCAGTGAAGCACAAGTGCCCTGTTCAAAGCAGCCACAAGTAACCTTGTCTGCAGTGCCAGGCTGTGGGACTTGTGTCTAACCTGCAGAGACAGCGCAGCAACCAGCCCGGGGTGCCAAGCCCCAAGGTGTGACAGGCAGCTCAGAAAGGGACTCCACTTCCTAAGCTGAGCCTTGTGCTCTGCAGCTGGTGAAACAGGAGGCGTGGATGGGAATAGGAAAGAGTGGTGTGCCAGAGAGGTGGCCCAAGGGCCATTCTGAGGTATCATCCAGACACATGTAACAACTGTAAGAAAGAAACTATGACAGCCATCCACACCACCCAGAACAGCCAGCCTTGTACCATGAACACCACTTCTCATAAAGTGAGAGCAGCCTTAGTTATTCCAAGCCACCCTCTGGAGGAGCCTGTCTGTCCTCTTGGAAAAGCATTAGTCCTCTGGTAGATGAAATTTGTCGTGGGGAGCCAGGCCCTCAGACTGGTAGCCAGCCCAGTCTGACACCTGGACAATCATCCTTGCACCGGGATGGCATGGGGTGCTTCAGAAACATTTTGTTCCTGTAGTGCTGTTCTGTAGCAAAAGGCACAACAACACAACAATGTGGGAATTGCACAGCACATGGGGATCAAGTTTAAAGACTAAATCTGAAATGAAGGCTCTGACTTTAGCATGTTGGTCCCTGTGGGACAGGAGGGTCTTGCTAGTATTATTGCATTCTCTGTCTGCTTAATGTACATCTCACCAAAAAAACTTCAAGTGATGCTGAAAAGATATTGCCTGGTTCAGTCTGTGCTAAAGGATGTTAAATTTAATTGATTTCCAATATATTTACTGTACCATACTGTCAATTCTATTTTACAGGTGTGTGTGCCAGACCTTTTATGAAATAAGTAATATATTCTGGGATGGGTAATGATCTTGGCTAATTACCATTAATTCCTCCTGGGTAAAACTAGTGTGAGGAGATGGCTTGATGCCACTGCTTTGCAAGGTGTTATGTGAATGTAGACAAAATCAGAATCTTGTTCCTGTATTTGTCTTTGTTGGGGGAGACTGTCTGAGAAAGCTGCAGCTTGGCTGACAGGGGATGGTTTGCCAAGATCAAGTTCCAAGTTCCCTGCCTTTCTGGCAGGAGAGACCTTTGCCTTCCATCAGTTTCAGCAGGCTCCCAGAGAGCATTGCCTCCAAATCGCTCTAAAATTTGAACTTATAAGCAAATCAGAAGCAATTCTTTTGCACTCAGGCCCCCTGCATGTCAGAAATCTCTGAACCTTGAAAAGATCCCATAATATATTACCAAGACTGTCTCAGCCATTTTTTTTTTCATTGAATTCTGATGAACCCATTCACCACATGTCACGGGTATCCTCAGGGAACACTGAAGTGAAATAAACTGAAAAGGCACTTTGGACCGTGCTAAGTCAGCAGTTGTTTTTTTGTTGTTGGTGCTTTTTTGGGTGTTTTTCTGAGCAGGGAAGCTTAGGAAAGACAGAGGAAGCACAGGGTCTTGCAGACTTGGGTTCTGGACTCCATTCTACTCACATTAACTAGTGAACTCTTTCTAATTCTCTATATGGTACTTTGTAAGGTTTTTTTTTTATTCTGCTATCTCTGAAGCTTTGAAATCACATATAAGTCTAAGGCCATGAGAGGCAATTAATCAGGCCATTAATCACTTACAGCAATTTATGAACAGTATATGTACTATAACCAACCAATCCTCATAAGGAGCACTGTGAAATGGATGCATAACATCTGTGGTCTTTCACAACTAGTCCAGGTAGTCTTTGCCTCAGTTACAGGTCACAATCCTGCTCGCTGACCTTGAATACTATGAAGAAGGCATTTGGTAAGTTATATATGGGAAACAGAAATATGGTCTTCTCCTGGAGTGACACAGAGACAAAAAAAAGAGCTAAGATCAGCCTCTGCAGTACTTTTGTAACATCTCACAGCCCTAGCTTCCTTCTGTATGATTAGCTAGACCGTTTTGCACAACCTGGCAATGAGAACATTCACTTCTTCAGTGACTGGTTTCTTAAACTACCCACCAAATCCAGAGGAAGGACTGCTATTTGGTATTACTCTGTTATTGCTCTTATTTATGTGCAAATTTTTTTCTTGTTGTAAAAGGAGAGAAGGTGGAAAGAGATGAGTTTTGTGTGATGACCACATGGGAGCTCTGTAGCTCTGGAGTGATCAGCGAGAAAGCTCAGTTTTAATTTCTTACAGGACTAACATTATTGTCCTTGAGAAGAATAGCTCTTCTGGTCCTTGAGCCCTGTTTAGTTACTCAGCCACCCTGCAAACACTTTTCTGAGAGCTCTGAAAGTTCCTCTCAGACCGTGAACTGATTCTGGTATTTGACAGTGGTGCAATGGAATGTAACGTCTGGAGCATCCAACTTGTGTCTTCCTGCCTGCAGGTCTGCCTTGAAATGGCCTTGAGATGTTTGAGGGGAAGGGGCTGGGTGTTGTTTCTCAAGTCATGAAGTATGGGAATGTCTAAGCCTGACATTCAAGATCCAATAGATAACCATGGTTCATCTCCACAGTTGTCAATTAGAAGCACAGATCCTTTCCCAGCTGGAAACATGTATTTCCAGCAGCAAAGAGGTGATGAGGAGTGTGCAAGGAAGTGCAACATCCTGATGCTGTAGCAAATGCAAAGCAGTTGTATCTGTCCAAGGACAGACAGTGACACAACAGTTCTGTGTGGACATGTGGAGTTGATACGGCTAAAAATGGGCATATCGCTTTTCTGGCTCGATAATTTAGTGTCACTGATTTGGTCTTTATGCTTCCATAAAAGCAGGGAGAGAGAAAAAAGGAAATAATAAAAAACCCCTCACTATTATGACATTTCTCCTCCATCTTCTCCCTTCATCCTTCCCTTACTCTAATCCTTATATAAAAATCTTCCCAAGAAACCTGCACATAAAAGCTAAGTATCAGAAGTCTGATTTACTTATGCTAGATAAAAATAGTTATGGGTTCCGTCTGAATTGTCTCAGTGAGAGCTTTTTTACCATCCTGCCTTCTTGAAACAAGCACTGGGATTCAGCTCACAACCCTGATATCCCTGTTTTGAAATGCTAGACTGGGGATAGTACTTTATATAAGCCCTGAGTCAGATTGTGTGTAGTAACCATTTCTGTTAACAAACCTGTCTGCAGCAGGCATATACAAGTAAACTGTGCAAATGAACAGGACATACCTGAAACATGAGAGATGTTTTTCACAGCAGATGGAATCTATTTGTAACAGTGACTAGGCTGGTTATGGGTCATAAAAGTCATGTAGGAACATCTAGGAAGAAGAGAACAGCTGAATTTGTAGTTTTCCTTTTTACCTGATTACAAGCGATTTACATTAATATTGCAAATTTTAATCAAACAGAATTCAAAGAAATTACAAACCTTCTCCACCTGATTGTATGACTGTAAAAGCTGTGAATAATGGTGACATATGATACTTGAGGACAGCAAGTAAAGAACACTTACTACAGCTGAAACTGCAGGGGTGATGCTGGTATTCAGACTAAATTGACCTATTTGGAGTTTGGCTGGGACTTTGGGATTCACACCTTAGACTCTGTGTGGGACTTTTAATTATTACAGGTGGTTAGATCAATTTTCTCAGCCAAGAAACAGTATGTGCAATAGCTCCATTCTCTTTCATCCCACTGCCAGGGAGTCTGACTGCTCACTGGCCAAGGGAAAGCGAGTGAATCCTCCTAATTTGCATAATAACATTTTTTTCCCCAGAGATCTTTCATGGTATATTTTCTATCCTTCCCCTCCTTACTCTCCTTACTGTTTGGTTTTTTTGTTACTGTGACCATAATAGCTCTTGAGCCTTCTTTTGTTAAAAAACCCTGTGTCCTACCAATGCAAATCAGCTGTGTCACTCAGGACAGAGGAAAAATGTCAAGCTTGTTAAGTTTTTATTTATTTCACTGTAGCATCAGTTTTGTTCTTTAGCAGTGTATTTTATTTCTTATTTGCGGCATCATCAGTCATTGCTACTAGAAAACCAAGAACAGGCCTTCCCAAAACACTTCCTCATAAACAGGTTCAAGATGAGAGTAAATCTGGGAAAAATACAGGTTTGGTAAGTGGAACCATAGGGCTGTAATGGTAACGTTCAGACTGCTAATCAGTCTTTACTCCCTTTTTTCCACTGCTTAAAAGTCACTGAAGTTTACTGCTGAAGCTGAAATTTCACAGGTTTATTCAAAGATTAAATGTCTGGCTGTTTTTTTTTTTTCCCCAGATTTTTTTCACACTCAAAGAACTTAAAAATGGTTCAATAGTTCAGCCATTTTGATGAATTTCTTTTCCCCACAACAGTACATGTAGAAACTATTCCCACTTCAGCAAGAGTGTTTGCTATTGCATCCTGGATAGCACCACAGCCAAACCAGCATGGGGTTAAAAATTTTATATTTAGCATAAAAACATCTAGCTGAAAAATGCCTTTGAGTCCTCCAATGGAATCTGATTTTGATTTGACCGAATTTTGACCCTGAGGAAATTCCACGCATAAGCACAATCCATTCTGTATGGCTGTGTCCACTGGGCTCAGAGCATGCATGGAGGAGGAAGGCAAGGTTAATATGTATGTGTGCGTCGCTGATGTCCTTATCCCAGCACAGAGTCTTTAGGGGCCTCAGTAATGCTGAATAGTCCTTCCAATCTTAGGGCCCTCCTGTGTCTTGAAGAATAACTTAAATGCCTAATGAGGTTAAAGGAGGCTTCTTGAGCAATTTGGGTTGGTCCAACACCCTGGGCCTCATTCGCCAGGGTCAGAATTGGGTGTGGTGAGGGTACCTAGGGTCAGACAGAACCCAGTCATTAGTAGGTCCGTGGTGTTGTGGCAAAACCAAGGTCGAGTTAAGGAGTCAGTCTTCAGGGTCCAGATCATGTGTGTCCATGGCCATATAAAGGGGAAAGCTCTGGCAGGGCTGGAGACCAGCACTCTTACAGTGTTGCTGGAACACAAATTGATGGGTCTAGGCTGGGGAGAGAGCCTGGGGAAGCTTAATGTCTAGAAATACTTAAGAGCTGCCTGGAAAAGGCCCAGCTTAACTTCATCTGCCTCTGAAAATGGCCCTTCTTTGAGCAGGGAGTTGGAAGAGACACCTCCAGCCTTCCCTCCTGGTCTAGGTCAGTCTGATTCTACAAAGCCTCTTATATTGCCAGTGGATGCAGGATATCCTGTGAATGTTACTCACTCAGGCTCTACACTGTGACAGGAGACCAAGTGGAGAGATGCACCCACAAGAGACCCTCCTACAGAGCAGCGGGACTGAGTGCTGCAAACTCTTAACACCCTCCATGTTCTACCCAGACCAGCCAGTGCTCTCAGAAAAACAGAGCTAAGTGCATATGCCAGTGTTTAGAGGACCATCATGTCAGGGAATATTTGCTGGCATTTAGAGTCCATTCAGGCTCCAAGGGAAGTCAGCGGAAGGCGAGCTCTCCATCTGACTGCCTCGGGCCCTGACCTGCCCTAGAGAAGGTCTGCGTAGCACACTGGGTACTGTGACCTTGACTCAGCTGAGCAATTTGGAGTGTATGTCTTGCTGAATGAGAGCTTATGCATCCAGCTGAAATTGCTTTATAGGGCACAGTCCAGATCCCACTGAAATGCTCAGGAAGATTTTGCCATGCACTTCAACGAAACTGTGATCAAATCTATGTCACCTGATTTTCCCTTAGGCTGAGGATAAAAATTGCTGCTTTGCTGATTAAAATCAGAATGAACAGTACAGGGGCTGCCAATAAAAATGTTACAGTGAGATATGTAAGGGAAAAGTCCTTTAGTAAGATTTCCTGCAATGTGGATAGACATAGAATAGAAAGAATTAAAAATAAGGAGTTAAAAAGGTGTAGGAAAAAATGTAGCATCAGGAATAGAACAATGCAAACTTTGAAAAGGTGTTCAACTTAAAAGAACAGTTTTATGCTTCATTTTAATGTATTTCATGACTGATGATTATGAAAATATGTCATTTTAATACTCTTTGACAAAGCTGGTTATATAGCATTTATGTACGAGCATTTGTGTAAGTTCTGTGAATTTATTTTTTAAGTCTAACTGGTGACTATAGGCATGTGTATAAAAGAAGAAACTTTCTAAATTTAAATCCTTCATCTTTCTTAATTCTGAAGTTGTGGTAGTGTCTTGCTTATCAGATTTGGAGCCCTCTTAGAAACTGCGGGAATATTTCTAATTTTGATTGTTAATCTATTGAACAGAAAAGCTGACATTGGAGAGAATAAACTTCCTTTTAAAGTACTAGTAAGTGTGCAAAAGTGCTCAGAGGCTTAGGAGGCAGTTTATTTACAGCTAGAAGATTTGGACTTTTAAGGACATACAGCACTTTTGAAAATGGGACTTAAATGCTTCTAAGTAATTTGGGCACTACATAAAATCATGTCTCATTTCCCACTTTTTGCTCTGACACCCACACCAATCATAAAATTATTTATTATCTAGTTGATAGCAGAACTGGTTTTATGTGAAGCAAATCCAAGAGAAAGAGATATGTTTCAGAAGTGAATTTAAAAATTAAATAGCATTTCAGTATGGGAGGCAATACACATCCTTGGTTTCAGTGAAATTAAATGCATTGGTTCTGTAGTAATTATATCCAAACTGGATATTGTTCTCAGCTGAATGCTCATCCCTTGGAAGCCAGTGGAACTGTGTCTGATGGACTTGGTGCAGTAGCAGCCAGAGTCCATTGAGGCTTGCACACTCTTGGAAATCATAAATTATTCCTCAGTGGCCACAAGAAGGAGGCTAAGGTAACAATGAAAACACTCTCATGGTTCAAACAGAACCCTGGGACAACAAAATCTTGTTTGAAATTGGATGATTTTGGAATATTCTTGGCAAGAAGGGTTAAGTACAGACTTCCTCATCACTTCAATGGATCAGACATATGCCAATCCCATCTGCCTGGAGCAAGATGTCCCATCTCTTAGGGTGCAGTGTTGTCAGGTCCTGGTTTCACACAGCTGCTGCTGTGGCTGACAGGAGAAAAGAGAACTTTCTCCACAAGATCTCAGTGGCAATTTGTGGGTGAGAAAGAAGCAACTTCTTTCATGGAAGCTCTGCAGTCTGCTATGGCTGTATTGCAGACACTCTTTAAAGGTCAGGATCTCAGGGCTGGCTGGCCCTGTTGCCCCTTTATATTCTCAGCTCTCCATGAGTTTCTCTGGAAACTCAGCAACATTCAGCTGCCACTGCCCCATTTCCCACATGCCCTTAGGAACTCCAAGGGAAAACTGGTTCCTTGGGATCCAGGCTCCATGCCAGATGGGACTTGGGATGTGCAGAGATGCTGAGCAGTAGACGGCAAGTGCACAGGGGTGATTGTCAGCTGCTCCAAAGGGCAGGAGAGTGTGGATATTCTCAGTTCAGTCAGAGAAAAGAAGAGAAAGATTTCTGCCAGGCTAAGCCTGGGAAAAAGTCCAAGAGGAATGTAAACAATCTATTATCTTGCTTTCCGTTCATATTGTTTGTAGATATGTTCTGCCACACTGACCTGAGTCCGGTGTACCAATCAGGTGAAATGTTTTTACTTTAAGACCAATGGAACTAATGTTCACAATGTTCTCTATAAAAGAGAGAGGTGCTTTTGAATAAACGCTCATTTGCCTTCTGAAATCGTACGAGTCATTTTGTCCGTCCCTGGCTCGACAGCATCAGGAGAGGTGTCCACAGGCCATGACACCCTCCTTGGCTCTCCACCTCCTCCAACTGCAGCATCTGGAACAGAGGCAACCAGGCAGTTTGAGGAGTCACAGAATTGGTTCATACAGGGGTGCCTGCCCTTAGAGAGAGAGGCATCAGAGCTTTGGCTGGATCAACATCCAATCCTGATCCATCACTGGAGGAGACACCTGACAGCCCAGGCTCCCTAGACATTTAAAACGCAGCTCAGGGAACAAGTATAGAGAACACCAATAAACATGATCATAAATCAAATATAATATAAACAAATAAAAAAAGCGAAACGTTGCGTTTTGTTCACAGTGACGATCCCAGCGGTTCCACAAGCAAGAAAGCCGGGTGTGAAACGGAGGATCCGAAGGAGGCCGGCAGACAGAGTGGCCAGGAAGGCAGGTCCGACACCCTGACGCTAAAAGCCCAGCATGCGGAGCTCCAAGAAGAGCAGGCAGCGGGGTGTTCCCCTCTGGTGCAGAAGGCGAGCCTCCACCACACGGGTTCCCCAGTGAGAGTGCAGCGCAGCAAAGGGACGGCCTCGTGTTCCCATGCGGCTGCCTCCGATTATGAGCTCTCCCTTGACCTAAAGAATAAACAGGTACCAAGGCTTCCTCCTCAGGCTGTGGGAGAAGGGGATGGGGCGGGTGGGACTGCATTTGCACTGTGGTGGAATGACTTTCAGCAAATACATTAGCCTTTTGTTCACCTAGAGCTTTTGCCCTGTCTAGCTGGCCCTTTGGGTACATGAGGCTGGTAGAGGAAGTAGATTCCCTACCTGTGACTTTGACCCTTTCACCCAAACCTGCTGGCATCTGGTCCTTGTTGCCTGGATTCAGTGGTCGAAAATGGACCTAGTAACCCAGTTGTGAGAATAGGCATAGAGATGGGTTGCAGGCAGCCAAGACCAGCAGCATCCAAGCGTAGTGCCTTGCTCACAAGTGTACAGTGTCAATAGGGCTCCCAGCAACTGGTTGTTCCAAGTTACCTCCCTCATGGGTGAGTCTCCAAGAACCATCTTGCCATCTTGGATCATGCAGGGCAGGCTCCAGCACACTTCTGCATTAGCATGAGCTTTCAAGAGGAAGCAGGGTTTATTCAATGAGTGTCCTGCACAGCATCTACCATGATGTTTGTGCACTGCTGCCACCACTGCCCTCAGTCCAGAGGAGGATCCTGAAGAGATAGGCAAGTTTACCAGGCTAAGAGAAAATTATTCAGTCCTAGAAGTTGCAAGCCTTGTGTTATGTGCCTGAGGCTACAGCCTAGCTCCAGAGCACAAGCATGCCCATGTCTAGCTGCATGTCCAGATGGATTCCCAGCAGGAGACAGTGGGACAGGGGCTAATAGCAGCTGGCCTCCTCCTTCACAGCTGGAATGTGTCCCCTCCCTCCTCATCTCTGCAGATTACAGTCCAGGAGAGCTGTTGTGCAAAACAGAACCTAAAGCATAATTTGTACCTTTTCCCTGGGAAGGCAGCTCAATCAGAGACTGTAGGATATGCAGACCCTGCAGTCTGTGAGGAGAGGAGGACAACTGACAGGGGGAGAGTTCAGTGGAAGCTGTGCTATTGCAGCTGAAGGGTCTCAGCTAATGAGGTTTCCACAGAAGAAGCTGCTACTTCTGGGACATCTCTCTACCACCTCCCTCAAGGCACAGATGCTCTCCCTAAACATACATGTCAGATCAATGACCCAATAGATTTCTGAGCTCTAGATTTCTTTGCTCTCTAGCTCTGTCTTTCTCAAAATACTGTATAATTAGACAGAATTCTTGCTTCACACCAGGAAAAAAATAAGAGAGACTAATTAACTGGCTTCACAAGCTAACTGACATATATCTTCAGGGTGGGCCACATCTTGACTGCTATATATGTTCTTAGCCTCTTCAATATCCTACAGCTGCTCTGGTTTGTCCTGGGGACTGTCTGTCCTGTGTTATTTTAGCTTTAAGGTCATGTTGCCATATCATTGTTCTTGCAGCAGACGCCAAATCTGCCCTGGATGCATGTGAACAAGAGAGACATGCTCAGCTGATTGTTCATTAATGTCTGGTGCCTCGCAGGACTGACCTTGCAGGGACTGAGCCTATCTCCTTGGTGAAACCACCTTTCTCACAGCAAAGGGGCCTTACAATTTGTGTGTCTCTCCAGACTCATGGATGTCTTCAGTGAATTGCCTTCAGCTCTGGAAGGGGGGATTTTCAGGCAGTGAGGAGTACTAATTTTTCCACTCTAGTACGTGTTTTTATAGGTATTCCGATCAATTTACTCATCAGGTAGTTTCCTTAATTGGGAATAACGGTGATAGGACCTGCACAGCGCTGTCCCAGTAGAACCCTACTTATAGCAGGACTTGTAATACGGGAATGGAACTCACAGTAAGAGAAAAAGGTGCAAGGAGACATTTTTAGTCTCACTGCACAATTGAAGTCACATTTACCTTTCGAGAGAGGACTGAGTGCTAGTAAGGAAGAAGGGTAAAGTGCAGCCTCCTCTGCAAGACTTGGACCAGTCATTGCCCCTCAGCATCATCCCAGAGAGTTGGTGCGTGGCTTCATGGTTCTCCTTGCTCCACACCCCATGAAACAGAGAATTCCAATAGTGCACAGAGCAGAAGTACTCTGTGCAGGGAGGTTGGAACAGAGACTCAAGTACTAAAGTTACCCTGTGCTTAGACTCTATTGTAATTTTGGGAAAATGCAGGGGACCACAGGAAAGAGAAGCATGCTGTCAGTCATACATACTCTTGGGCTGTGCTGAAGGGCAGCAGGTGTCCCATGGATGGAGGAAAACACTCCATTAACAAATATCTCTTATAGCAATGTCCTTCCATTGTGAGAGGCTGGAGGGAGGGAGAAGCATTAAGAATGAGTGACATGTATGCTTTGTATGTCTTTTTTTTTTTCCTAATTTTTTAAGGAAAAAATTCCTAATGCATGCATTAGGAATGCATGCATTGCCTTGGGTGACTCAGATTCTGTCTCTGAGCCTGATTCTTTTCTGGTTATAACATGGTGGCACATCACCATGCTCAGTGGCAACCTGGGTAGAAAACCAGTGCTAACTGAGAATAAGATCAGGCCGTGGTCTCTCCTGGCAGATTTATAAATTTATGCCTATGGGCACTAAAGACATGGGGTGTGCACCTCAAATGCTTGGCCATATCCAGGCCTGTAGTTTGCCTTGCCTTTTGGCTTGCCTTGACCTTGTTAAATCTCCCTTCATATGCAATCCCTCATGGCAGTGGATATTTCACAGCCGTTTCTAATTCAGCCACAATTGCTCAGAATGAGTGTTCATACTAAGGCCCAGAAATGTATTAAGCTAATTATTCTTTGAAATCCCCTCCGATCCCCCTCCTGCTTTTCCCTTCCTTTGGCACCGGCTGTCAGATCATTCCCCAGAGAAGAGTAGCTTTAAGTAGGCAATTACTTGTAATTCATGGGGTTTATTAGGAGCAAGAGAAGGCAAATCATGTCTGGCCTTTCTCAGCTCTCAGATGGGAACAGAAGGTTCCTCCAGCCATCCAGACTTACATCTCCATTACCCATGACTGCTGTGGTGCTAACAGACACCCTTTCCTCCTCTGGAGAGGAAGAACACAGGCTACAGCTTTGTGAAATCCTCAATACCTTTGGACTATCAGTTAGCTTGATCTGACAGCAAATTGGCATGTCTCAGACATCAATAAGCAGCAAATGTCTGGGCTACAGCAAAGAAAAAGAGACAGAGACCCACTGCTACCAAACAAAGGTGGGGAGGACACTCCTCTCTATGAAGATGCTGCGTATAGCTCTGCCAGTCTTCTCAGGCATCCCTTGGAACACTCCCTGTCCCTGTTATGCCTGCTGAAAGATAGTGTAGGATTCCCCTTGCTTTGGACGGTGCCAGTTGGCAGTGGATCACATGCAGAACCCAGCCTTGCACCCCTGGTATAAGCTAGAAAACAGACTAGTTGAGGAGGAGTCTAGGAGTCCTCTCAGTTCAGATCTTGTTCTGCTCCTTAATGCCTTAGTCCTTTGGAAGGACTGAGTTTATGGACTGCAAAAAGTTGGTGATTTTTTTTATCAAGGTACTGACAGCTTGCTCTGTTCCTTTGGACTTTTAGAAGGATCTCTCCTCACTAGCTATTAAAGTCTGCCATTTTTGCACTGTCCTTGCATGAGATAAACTGGCCTTTTACTTCAGATCAGCAATGGCATCTTGTCTTGGCCTCTAATCAGATCAGAGCATATGAATCTCATGTTTTCAGAATGGCTGTCACCTCCTCGGAAACCTCAGATAACTATAAGGCTCTTGCTTCTGCTTTATTTTACATTTACTGTTATTCTCTCCCTCTCATTTGTTCCTCTTTCCCTCCTAACATGATTAGCTCTACATTTTCATTAACCAGATCATTATTTTAAGTGCTCCCGGTCAGTTGTCAGTAATTACTGTCTGGGCTGGGCCTTTGCAGGTTATTGGTGTAATTTACATTTATTCACATGAGCCTTCCTCCTGAAGGAATGGGCCAAGGGACAGTTCAGTCTCTTTCCAGGCAGGCCAACTTTAAAGACATGTGTCAGGAGTGTTGGTTTTATGGTGGGATTTAAGATGTCCTTGTTTATCCAAAAGGCCTGCTGCCAGGTCTTGTGGTGAATGACACTGTACCCATTATTATTGGGGGGGTGATTTTTAGCAACATTTATGCAGACCATTTCTGGGCAGGCAGCAGTGAAAGTATTAGGCAAATGTTCTTTAAATTAGAGGTAAATAGAGCTCTGAGCCACCTACCTCTGCAACTGTGGTGGCCAACCCCATCACTAAGAAAATTGCTGGTATTTCTTAGTGCTGGACTTTGATGTTTGCCTTGGACAGACTGTGAGCTCAAGGGCAAGGCAGGCAGAAAACAGAAGCCTACCTGATGTTTGAGCACAAGGCAAAGGTCCCTGCTTCATGTCCAGAGAGGGAAATATGAACAGATGTGCTCCCCATCCCACTCTCTTCCATAAATGCCAGCCTCCCAGTACTTGCTCCACAGCCGGGATACCAGCGCAGGCACAAAATGGCTGGGCTTAGGTTGCTCCTCTCTGCCTGTCATCTCCCAAGGTCACATTATCTTCCTCTATTTCCAGAGGAGTTAGTATTGGAAAGATTCCAGAGGTCATTTACACTTCTCATAGCTGTCAGACCAGGTCTTTACATGTACCTACATCCCTCACTGATGGTTTTATCTGTAACTTACATCATGTTATGAAAAAGAAGAAGGAAGCAGGTGACATGACATGACTCTGTGAGCTGAGGCTCATGCCTCAGTCTCACTTTGACTGTGAAAGCAATTTGCACTTCGATCTTGTGGAGCTCAGCTTTTCAAACTGTGAGTACTGGGCCAACAAGGCATGGTGAGGGACAAGTGGTATGTCTGGGCATGAGGATGCAGTCAGTAAAACTCGTCCTTTGGTTCTGCTAACAAGCTTATATTCACTACATGACTGATGCAGTTTATCGTCTGCTAATTCAGGACTGACTTCACCAGCACTCTCAGTCCTGCCTTTCATCTTTTTTTGGTTTTCCTACATGTGTGCAGACACATATTAATGCTACAGTCTGCACCTGCACTCTGCCCTGTGAAGTGCCAATGATAGCTAATAGTTCAGCCTAAACCTCAGTGAAGGTAGTTTGAGTTCATTCTTCTTTTTTCTTTTAACCCCATCTTCCACCTTCATCTTCACACCATCCCCCTTGTCCTCTGTCAGTCACTTATTGGAACCAAATCATCTGTCATTCTCCTGGAACTTGTTAGTGAATACCCAGCTGCAGAGGAAGAGTGGGGGGATTACCAGGAAGTTTAAATTCTAGAGTACAGGAACGACATACATACCTGCTTTGCTGAAGCCAGTTGAGATGGTGTGTGTTGTATTTACATGTGTTTGTCAGGTAAATCCTCCTTCTACTTTTTTTATTATCTTGTCTCAACATTTAAAATTCAGACTTTCTTACCTTTCAAAACTGAGAGTCTTTCTTTTTCTGGGTATTTTTATTTTCATTGCTGGCTGGCAGCTGAAAAACTCAGATATCAAAAAAAGAAGACACTTTTGAATTCAGAGTACTTTTTAAAACACACAAGTCAGAACAAACCCAGCCACCACTAACTTATATGGAAGTTTATGTTTCTCACTAACTGCTAGATCAAGCCAGCATCCTCTGCATTTAAAAATGAAAATTTCTTCCCTTTTTCTGAATTATTTCTCCTTTTGGTGAGAGTATTTCCTAAGGTTGCTAAGGAGGGGAGAAGCATTAGTAACACTCTGAGACAAGAAATAATGCTTGACATTACCAGAGCACCACTGAGCAAGAAGACATGTTGCTGGAACGTTGTATTTTCAGTGATGAACTTGCCCTAAAGGCCATCAGAAGTGAGTCTGCAAGGGAAGGGCACCTGATGGCTCCAGATTTTATGTCTGGCACTCTAGGAGGCGGCAGGATCCCGTTACAGCTGTGAGGAAGCTCATGGTGCTGATGATTTAGCCAGTCATGCCCAAATGGGAACCTTCTGTTGAAATCAGTGGCATGGCATTGCAGGGAAAAGTTAATTCAGTGTCAGAAGTTCCTTTGACAGTCATTGAAGACTAATCAGTGTAGAAAGTGGAGCAATCAGAAGCCATCAGGAGGCAATTAGCAAAACCTAACGTATCTGTTCTCTGTTTTTCAGATCGAAATGCTAGAACACAAATACGGCGGCCACCTGGTATCTCGCAGGGCAGCTTGTACCATCCAGACCGCATTCCGGCAGTACCAGCTCAGCAAGAACTTTGAGAAGATCCGCAACTCCCTGCTGGAGAGCCGCATGCCACGCCGCATCTCCCTGAGGAAAGTCCGCGTCCAGAACTCAGAGAGCTTCTCCGCGGAGAAAGCCCTGGTGGAGGGGTACAACTTCGTAGGCATCCCACTGGTGAGGTCCCCATCCTTGCCAGCCACTATCAGTGGGGCGCTAACTGAGCTGGAGGACTCCTTCACAGAACAAGTTCAGTCCCTGGCAAAATCCATCGATGATGCCCTCAGCACCTGGAGCCTGAAGACCATGTGCTCCCTGCAAGACGGGGGCTCGTACCAGATCAGGGAGACCTTCAGTGCTAGCTCCATGCAGCCAAACCAAGACTTAGAGGCTGAGCTACAGGATCAGGAGAAGGAGGAAGGTCTCCTGCCAGATACTCTACCGAAGAGCAGCAGCACTCTCATGATGGCTTTTCGAGATGTCACCGTTCAGATTGACAACAAGAACATCTCTGTCTCATCATCTACCTCGGTGTCCATGGCAAACTGTCTCAGCAGCAGCAACCAGGCTGGGCTCTCTCCAGTTACCAAGGCCGAAGAAAGCCCAGGAGAAGGGGAGGGAGAAGCCAGTGAACTACTGTCTGCCCCAGAGAGCTTACCTGAGAACAGCCTCACTTCCACTGAGGTGGATGTCAGTACTAATGGCACAGGGGACAGCAGTGCTGAGCCAGATCAGATGGTGGTGCAGAAGCTCCAGTTCGATGCAAGCAATGAGGCGGGACAAAGCAAAGGCTTGGAGTCTGAGAATGCAGACAACTCAGAGCAGCTGAGCAGCAGCAGCACCTCCACCTCAGCCAAGTCAGCCTCTGAGGTGTCCTCAAAAGAAGCCCTGCAGGCCATGATCCTCAGTCTCCCGAGGTACCACTGCGAGAACCCAGCCAGCTGCAAGTCCCCCACACTTTCCACAGACACCATGAGGAAACGCCTTTACCGCATTGGACTGAACCTCTTTAATATGTAAGTGACTCCTTCCTCTATTTCCCAGCCAGTGTTATTCCTCACAGGAACAGGTGATGGCAGGCTCTTGGTCTAGATCCATCTCCATGGAAGCTTGTTCGTATTCAAGGGCATGACCATCTGGGTATACAGTGCACAACACAGGTTGGCTTCCCAGAAGCTCTTTCCCTAAATTGTCCCCAGTACTGTCCTTCTCTTCTGCCTAACAGAGGAACAAGCCCATGAAGAGTGCCCAAGCTCTCACAATTCACAGAACCTTTAGTTCCAGTTGCTGTCCATTTGGCATCCACCAGCCAAGCCTGGGATCACTCTCCTCCACTCTGTTGCAAAGGAACAAACATAGTTAGGGCTGTAAATCCAGCCCTGGTTACTTAACATGGGGCAAGTCCAAGTAAAGAGAGAGAGAGACAGAGGTAGAGCCCAGTATGAGTCATAATGATAAAATGACATCTCTGGCTGTCATTTTCCTTCAGATACTTGGGTAGATTTTCACCTGACAAACCAGGTTTAGTCACCTGTCTCTCATATATCTGAGTTTGATATCCTATGAGAAGGCTGTAGATGTGAAAGCAAAAGCAGAGCAGAGGTTACCATCAGAAGAGGTTAACTCACAGGGTCACACATAGGCAGAAAGCAGCTGAGTTCCCTTAAGATTTAGATTTGCTCACTGCCTTTTGATGAGACTTCTCTCATTTAAGCAAGCCACGAGAAGTACTGGGTTTTGCTTTATCATCACGCTCTCATATCTCTGTCTTTGTTTCCATTTGAGTCCCCTAATAATAAGGATGTAATATACCCATACTAGGAGAACGTTTTTCCACACGTTAGCGTGGGCATTTTAGTCAAAGCAAGGACTGATCATTATGCAGTCCTAGGCAGAAGTTTTTCACAGACAACGGGGCAATGCACAGGATTTATATATGTGTACCATGGAGGCTGTGGACTCCGGGAGGCAGGGACCAGGAAGAGAGGTTTTTAGGGTTGGTCTCAGAGCACACCCAGAAGTGAAGTGATGTTAGGTCAGACAGATTTGGGACACTTACAGAACTGAGAGGGACATATTTCCAGTCTGAGTACAGGTTGGAGGACAGGAGTGAAGAAAATAACTTGTTACCTCTGGGGAATTATGTCTTTTTTCAATCTCTGAGCAGTATCTAGGGGACATGTGGCTTCCCGTGTGGCTTCTTATCTAAGGGGCTGGGAGGGCTGTTAAGCTTTCTGCAGTTATTTGTTTGTTGTTTTCCATGTCTATTTCCAGGAAGAAGCAATTTTACTATTGTGGGGCTTGGGATGTGGGCACTGATCCGTAGGACATGGAGCTGAGGCTGTGTGTGCGTGTGCACACATCCTTTTTCCTGGCTTTCCCTGGATCAGGAGCTGAAAGGCTACAGTTTCTAGTGGAAACTGCCACAGTCTCTCTGGCCTTGCCTTGCATTTTTGGAAGGTAGTGCTCTGGCTTGGAGCAGGCCTCTGGAAACACATGGATGCAGTGGCATATTTTGCATCCCTGCTGCACTGTGAGGGGGTGAGATCCTTGGAATGGCGAGTGCTTCATTATGCAGCACTGCTGTAATAGCTCAGTGTGTGTGGGCAGCTGGCTGCGTGGGCAGAGGGAAAGACAGCAGGACGTGAGGAATCCCGCAGCATTTGCTGGCTCTGCTTAGCACCCCTGCAACACCAAAAATGAATAGCAGGGACCAGGCTCAGGAGAGAGAGGAGTAGAATTGTCTGCTGCACCTCTGGGTAAAAGCTGCGTGCTGCACTACGTGGGATACATCTGCAGGTGTTCAGTGGCACAGATGCTGTATTGCTATGAGGATTGTGTGCAGAACAAATTGAATCCTGGGAAAAACTGATGAAAGGCTGCTGTTAGTGAAAGAATTTTTGACTTATAGTCTAGGCAGTACAGGAGGGCTGTCACAGCTGGACTGTTTTGTCCTGCATCCTTTGATGGCATTGTGTGTACCATCTCTACTGAAACCTGCACATCCATGCTGGTGTGTGCATTTTTTCTGGCCATATTAAACTCTCAACTCCTCTGGAGTGGATCCAAAGTCAGTCCAGTGACTTTGGAGTCACACAGGTGTAACTGAGTTCATCCTCGTGTTGTGAACGCCATACTGTCCCCTGCCAAATACCAAAGTGTGCAGGTGGATGTGCATTTTATGAATCTCTGGTGCTTAGTTTGACTTGTGTCCCAACCTTATCACTTTTGCACTTAGCAGGGAACTTTACCTGCACTCTTCAGTGGTGAACCAATAGGTCTGTGTGATAATAAAGAAGGTGCATTGTTGCTTTTCCCTGAAGAAGGCCTGGGATTTTCAGTATCAGATCTTGCACCTCTCCTATTTATAAATTTAATGGGCTGATTGTTCTTGCAGCCCTCTCCCCAGTGATGCCACACTGCCCAGGATATTTTCTTTTGATATTACAGAGTAAGCAGAGCTATTTCAAGCCCATCTACTTTTTACATGTCCATGAGGCCCCTGTAAGGAGCAGGCCATTCTGCTGAATGCAGCTCCTCTTATAACTAGACATATGTTGCTCACCCACATACTTCACCACCTGACAATGTCACAGTCTGTGCCTATGCATATCATGCATTCACGTGCTCTGAAATATCATCCTATTCTTTCCTCACCCCAGGAAACTGCCTGAGCAAACTCACTCCTTGAGCCTTGACAAAGAACCCTGAATTTGGATTAATGATGGAAGCATGACATCATTTAATGAAGTCACCCTCTTACCTCTCTCCACTCACCAGCTCAGAGATCCAAAGAAATGTGGCAATCTTCCTGCCATTGCAGTGATTCACCTCAGCACAGTGCATCATGACAGAGACCCTTCAGTGGGGCAGACTGAAATATAGGAGGAAAACTTCCTGCACAATACACACATACTGTTTGTTCTTGTCTGCGTTGTGAGACAGGCACCACATGGGCTCACAGCCACTCTCGGGATACACCAGGGCTTATAAACCAGGACAGAAAGATGGGGACAGATGTTTTATCAGGGCCTCTGGCAATAGAACCTGGGGTAATGCTGTTAAACTGAAGGAGGGCCAGTTTAGATTAGATGTAAGGAAGAAGATTTTTACAATGAAGGTGGTGAAACACTGGTACAGGTTGCCCAGAGAGGTGGTGGATGCCTCATCCCTAGAGATATACAATATCAGGTTGGAAGGTTCTCTGAGCAACCTGATCTAGTTGAAAATGTCCCCACTCGCTGCAGGAGAGCTGGAGTAGATGGCCTTTAAAGGTCGCTCCCAACCCAAACCACTCTGCTTCTATAAGAGCTGTGTGTGCAGGCACAGACACTGGCACATTAAGAAGCAGAAAATCACTCCCACAGCCAGGCAATCAGGCCCACTCAGCACCAGACCTGTTCTCAGAGAGATGCTCACAGCCATAGAGGGAGAAAAGCCCTCTGTCTGGGAGCTGCACACTGCTCCCTCCCTTCTTCTGACAAAGTATTCTCTGGGTGCCTTCTCTCACACACAAAGATTTTTGCCGGAGGGCATGAATCAATAGAGGTGGGAAATAAAACGCAGCTAAGGGTGGGGGAAGTAGAGGGGAGATAAACAAATCTGAGTATGGGATTTCTGTTCAGGCAGCCAACATCAAGCTCAGGTGAGGAAGGTAAAAATGTATCACTCTACAATGAACGTTGAAAATGTATGAAAAACAAAATTCTTTGTTTAAACAGAAAAAGTGTCTGCTTTTGGTTATGCCCCTTGGAGCCTTGAGCCTCGTTTGTCCATAGACCATGGCAGCAATGTCTCCTAAGTTTCTTCACAGAGGGAAGAGCCTCTGACTGTGGAGCAGATGGATGGCAGAAGAGTCGCTAATGAGGCATGGTACAATGCAGTAGGATTCGTTGTGGCAGTGGGATGCCACTTGTGATTACCAGGTGACAGCAGGTGCTGCAAGTGACACAGCAGGTCCTATGACATCTTTTTGTCCTCAGCAGCAGCTAGGGGGGCACACAGCAAGACACTTTTCCTAACCCAAATCAGTCCCGTTCCTGACACACACGTGAAGGCATAGGAGCCCAGGCACATACCAAGGGCTGTATTGATGCAAGCCATGGGATGAGCCAGAGGCAACAATGCCTCCAAGAGCTCATGCAAACTCACCATGTCTCTGTCCTTCCCTTCCAGAAACCCAGACAAAGGGATCCAGTTCCTGATCTCCCGAGGCTTCATCCCAGACACCCCCATTGGGGTGGCACACTTTCTGCTGCAGCGGAAAGGCCTCAGCCGCCAGATGATTGGGGAATTCCTGGGCAACAGCAAGAAGCAGTTCAACAGGGATGTTCTGGAGTAAGTGTGGAAATCTCTTCCCCTCCTCCCTCCACTCTAAAGGAGTTTCCAGCCCACTCTGCCCCTGGCTGCACCAGCAAGAGCCCCCTTTGCCGCCATTCTTTAGGAACTCCACCATTGCCGGTCCCTATCTGGCATCCTTCAACACATTTCTCAGCTATGTGTGTCACCCTTCATATCATCAGTCCTTTCATTTCCGTCCTTCCTCAGGAGGCCTGCGTTCAGCTAGCAGGAGCTCAGTACTCTCAGGTGATAGAACAAGTGCTGCTGGCAGGTTTGGGGGCTGGGAAACTCTTTGGCTGACATCTCATCCCATTCATATAAAGTACCTCTGATGCCTTCTGGGAAGTGCTAAGAGACAGGAGGAAAATATCTGCTTCTTGCTGTGAGACCAGCAGGGAGAAGTGAATGCTGGCCACATACTCAGTTCCCTTTCTGTCCACGTTGGAAATTAGTGGCCCTTTGAGTTTGTCCAACTGCATTACGAGGATAATTACAAGGTCCTGTTTGTGGTGATGAGTCCTGCATATGAAAACATGCTACTAAGGGCTTGTCATTGCCACAGCAGCCGTGGAACACTGAGGAACATCCCCACTCCAAAATCTCCAACAAGTTGAGCTGCCCCTTTTCAGAACAAAATCTGAGGTTTCCTTCCTGCTTCTGTTCACTGGCTGCCTTTGCTGGATTGTTACCTTCAATTCTCTCACTGTGAGCCTCTCCTGGTCACAAGCCATGCATCTCTCAGCCTGCACATCTCTCCTCTTTCATTCAGAGACCCATTTCAAGGCATGACCAGCACTCAGCTGCATCTTCCTTTTATTGTGCAGAAGCACAGCTCTTAGTGAGAGCTGCCTTTCCATTAGGCTGGAAGTCCTTTGCACTGGGTCTTTTATTACATTCTCCTATTCTCCAAAATGTTCTCTATTTCCCTTGAATTTTGCAGTGGTTTCTCTTGAACCAAACCAGAAAGAAGTTCCAAATCCCATCCACATACCCACTTCTACTCCAGAGAAAGACTGGAGGATGCCAAATTCCAAGACCCAAATCTAGGCCTAAATTTTAAAATTAATTCCAGCTGCAATTGCTGCTTCTTATTGCTGCAATTCTTATTGACCTGACCTTTGGGCCATCTCTTTTTTGAATATACTGTAGAAGTACTGATTTGTTCGGCAACAAGACACATGTGCTGTCCAGTCTCTTCACGCTGAGAACTGCAATTAAAAGTAATTGCCTCTTTTTCTCCAGTAAGCAATTTGTGGGCTGCTTCCCCTCACAGATAACCTGCTCAAGTCCAAACCTAGCCTCTGCACGCACATGGAAATATTGCAAAAACAATAGGCTGACACTTCCTTGTAATTGTAAATTTGGCATCATCCCTGCAAATGAACATGTTCCTCTGCCTCACATGGGACTACAAACTCAGCATCAGCAGCTCTTGAGAACAGTGCCTATTGCAAAGCCTGGTGTCAGCCTCCCAGCCTCGGTGCCCAGGAGCTGCTACACTGGGATTGCCTGTCTTGTTTCTGCATGAGGCATGGGGGCCACTGGAGCAGGTGGCCCTACTCCATCATGCTCATTACTAGAATTTTCCACTGCCCCTCTCATGGTAACACTCCAAATATTCAGTGAAGGAATGGCCTTGCCCATCCTATTAACATCTGTAGAAAACAAGGCTCAAAGATGGGGACCGAGATACTGAGGCTGTGTCTACATGGACACATCTTGGGCAGGGACTGTGTGTACTTGAGCATGTATCAAACAACTGGGTCTGAGTTCAGGGTTCAAACCTGTGTCTGATCTTGCCAGGCAACAGATGATATGCTTGCACTAACAATCTGTGCTGCCATGCCCTCTTCACAATAAACGCCTGATTCGTCTTCCGTAAAGGCACAGATAAAAGTGGACTTAAAATATATGTAGAATTTTCTAAAACAGGAAGAAAAAAACATGCACATTCAGCTGGTTGTAGCAGTGTCATTTGAAGGTACTTTCTTCCTGTGTCAGTTCTGAGCTTGGGGGTATGCTTGAGCATAGTTGGTGGGTTTTGCAAGCAAATTTTTCATCAACCGCTTATGAGAGCTGGATGGGCAATGGCTGCACACCCAGCAGTGTGTCATGCATGGAAATAAGGCATTGAAAGGAGAAATCATGGCCCAAAATTATAATCCTGGATATTTTTCCTGTCCATGCTGCAGGAAAAAGAGGGCTGGCAGTGTAGTGTAGTGTAGTGTGTTGACATTTCCAGTGCACTGTATCTAAGGGCTGGTCACAACTTATGATCTGTTTCTATGGGAGCAAGAGGCAGATCAAAGACCTTTTGGCATTTTAGAACTGTCTAAGACCTTGTCTGGTTCTCATTCCCCATCCAACTCCCATCAAACTAGCTCAGAAACACTGACACAGGTCAGGAGAATAGACTCTACAAGGGCTGTCTTGCTGTCCCCACAACCATCCACACTTAGTAATGTTAAGGTACACGGTATTCCCTGGAGAGTGTGCAGCAGACAGGAGACTTCATACAGTAGCTTTTGCGTGATTTGCCCAATACCACAGTCATTTTTGTGGCCCAGATGGGCAGAAGAAGAACTGGCACTTCGTCCTGCTGAGGTCAAATGCCCAGGCAGGGTGGCCATGAGCAGGCAGTAGTGCTTGGACAGGCTCAGATCACCTGCAGTGAGGAAGCCTGTATGCATACAGAGATGTCTGTGCTCTTTCACATCCCAAAACTGACCCTGGAGCCTCCTCTACCTCCCAAAAGCAATTTCAATTATTGATGCCTCTTGCTGTGTTAGTTTAGCTTTTGCTTGATGTGAAAACTTATGTTGCAATTGTGTATTGTAAGCAATGTTTCTATTGCATCCAGGTTGAATTAACTCAGCTGCATAAATAAATAATAGGACAGCTTTTGAAACATCTGCAAAAGAGTCAGCCTCCCTTGTGCATTTGGAGGCAGGGCAGAGCTGCCCAGGTTACAAACTCCAGACTCAGCTGTAATGTCCAGACGTAAGTCTGTACTCTGCAGAGTTCTCTTGGCTTCTGCAGATACTGAAGCTGTGCTGGCTGTCAGAGAAGCCTGTTCCTGCTGTCAAACAGCAGAGCTCAGGAGTGCAGAGTGGCATTTGGCACTGTGAAGATGATCCCCCTTTACTGCCACCAGTAAATGTAAAACTCCAGAGAACTGCTATGCTGGTTGCAAAGCCTTTTATGTAAAAGGGAAGGGGCTTAGATGAGGAAAGCATTTTATGAGGATTGAGCACTTTGGTGAGCTATTTTGCCTTCCCACACCTTCATGCCCAGCACATAAATGCCCTGAAATTATAGTCTCAATTCCATCTTCCTGCTCTTATCTTTCAACCTTTCACTGATTTTCTTGGAACTCAAAAAAGGTGTCTGGATAATTCACAAGTAGTTCTACATGCTAGTCAAGAGGAACAACAGAGAGAGCAGGAGATTTTCAACAGTTTCTGACTATAATTGACACACACGCATTGATAACACTGGAACACTCAGGTCTGTCTCTTTAGGAAGATGCAGTATGTAATCTTCTTGTATAGAAAATACTTCAGTCTTTAAAACTAGGATTTATCTCACTTGTTGTTGGCCACCACCAAGTTTAGTGTCTTCTAGAAATTTATTAATTCCTTTTGTCAAGGGAGAGACAGCGGGCCCTCAAGAGTGTTGTTTTTCTCGGTGTGCTAGTTTAGTCTGGATGTGCAGCTTTTAGGCATTTTGTGTTGCAGGGCATAAATCCCACTTGTAACCTATTTTAAGCATCTCACAAAATAACCATTCACTGTGATCAGCATCCAGAAGAATCTAAGAAGATCCAGTAAGATCCAAGAATCTCCTTCTACTTGCTGTCCTGCAGCCAGTGAGAGGGAGTCACTGGAGACCTGCCCCAGGGTTTCAGTGTCTACCAGTCCAGGGAAAACAGCTGGAGAGAGGTAGCCTGACCCATTAAAGGACCCATGTGGTACTGAGCAGTTTTAATCAAATCTATTTGTCAAGTACTGCAGAAAAATAATTCTGTTTCTTTGAAAAAGTCAGGCCCAAGGCATTAACACATAGTTTTAATATGACACATCATCATTCTTGCATCCTTTGTTCATTCTGTGTTTATTTGTTACTTTTGTTCTCCTTTCTTCATACTTTCCTTCACTTTAGTCTATTCTTCACCTCCACCTGTTCCTGACTCAGGAATTACTTCCATTCATAGTTCATTCATGAACAAGATAATGTGAGTGATTTCATGAATGGAGTCAGCTGTGCTGGTACTGGATGGTTTGTGTTCAGCTTGTGGGATTTGGAAGTGCAGATGTGGCTGTGCTGGTGCACTTGTTGTCAGAGGAGAAATGGGCAGAGATTCCAGCAGAGGAGACATTGTGTTGAGCTGGGGTCTGGTTGGTGTTAAGAGTAGAAGTTGCTGTTGAAGACACTCTCCCTGGGGTTGAGCAGGTCTCCTGTCTGTCAAGGCTGTGTTGTCTTCTCTCTCTGTCATGGAAAGTCAGGGAGAGAAAAGCTGCTCTCGGTACATGCAGAGCTGGGAGCCCAGCAAAGGCACTCCTCTCAGAGAAGAATTAGGTTCCTCTTGGACAGACAGAATGGACTTGTCAGGTTAACCCAAACTAGCCCTTTTTCTCCTTCTTACTGAGGATGCTACAGAGGATCAGTAGGGGACTTTCATCACAGGAGGGTTTGAGCAGGAGCAATAGGTAAGGATGTGATGGAAACAGGACAGCGGGAAGAACGTGTTAGGCACTTCTGACCTCCAGCTGCAAGCAAGGCTGTAGCACACACCAAATGTGAGGAAGAACGGCCTTCCCATGCCAGGTCTATACAGGCTGAATGTGCAGCTTGAGTCTGCCTAGTCCCCAGGGAAACTTGGGAAGGAGTAGATTCCCAAGAAAGTAGCCATGTGAGCTACCAACAGCCATGGGAGGGTGAGTAGGCAGGACAGCCCAGGGGGAAAATAGGCAATACACCAATCCCGTAGCATTCTCCAGAAAGGGAAGACTAGTGTGGGCCCTGGTCTCCATTGCAGACACTGTCCTTCCCAAGAGGGTGGGGAGGGCAGGATTGGGACACACACCTGTGCCCACTGGTGCATGGAATCAGGGAGTCCTGCTAACTTTTCTTTCTGTTCAGTTCGCACATACAGGGCAGTTTTCTTCCAGGGAGCTGAGCTCTTCTACAATTCACCCAAATCCTGATTCACCCTCAGAAAGCTTGTAGAATTAGAGAGGCTGAGGAAAGGGATAGTTTTCATTAATATCTTTGTGCCTTGTGATTTTAAACTTTCCACCTGGCTGCCTCCCCCCTTGCTCCCTCCCTGAGTGGAGGCTGCAGGTTCATTACAGATGCTTTTAGTTGCATCCCAGCTCCTGCTGCATTGTCACCTGAGCGGAAAAGCTGGAAAATAGGTCATTACACTTGGGTGAGCAGATCCCAGCCCCACATGATACAGCTGCTTCCCGTCTTCACTGAACCCTTTTGCCACAGACTCTTTTGCCGTGCTTAGCCCTGTGCTAAATCCTCACAGCTCTTCTGCCATTATGTCCACCTACTTTTAGGGGGATCTTTTCCCTGTAGCCTAGGAGGCTACAGCAGAGACAACAGCTAGGAGCCCACTCTTTGGTCCTGGAACCCGGTGTGGAATTCTCTGCTTGTTGTTGTGAGGTGCCTCAGCGCAGATCAAAATCTTCATGTACACAGGTGGCCAAGAGTCCTCAACCCCCACCCCTTGTTTATGAGCCAGGGAGCCAGCTTTTTTCCTGCTCACTCCAACAACATGATCCAAATATCCAAAGTCATATCCTTGCAGATAGTGGACTAAATGAACCTCTTGATGCACTGTGGGTTCAATTTGTGTGGCTTGTTGTAAGTTCCTAGGCAGAAAGGAGTTGAAACTGTGTCCCTGTATCATCATCTCTCAAGCCTCCTGGAACAGGCATCTCACAGGTGTCCAGCTGTTTGTGGGAGAATGAACTCAGCACTGGTTTTAGCATGTGCACATAAGTTTTTGATTTATTCCTTGGAGGCAGAGAGCCACCCGCTCTCATATCCTTTGTCAGCTTCCATGGTCTCTACCTTGAAAAGAAAAGACCTCCTTGGTCTGGTTTCACGAAGAAAAGTTGTGCTGCATTTCAGGGGATGTCTGACACAGTTACCAGAGTGCATTTGGAAAGTTAATGCGAGTCTGTGCAGGAATCTGAAGTCAGGGAAGGCTGCAAAACTTCCAGCTGTCTAGAAGAGGAGGAGGAACATGGCAGACCCATAGCACAAGGCTGTTTGGCTCTTTGAATGGACTTTGCTGTGTCAAATTTGCACACAAAAGCAACAGACAAGTCTGATCCATCTTTCTTTCTGCCTGTCTAACAGCAGAAATAGCAGCTTGGTACCTGATGGCTCCTCTAGGAGCTGTTCTTCATACCTTTGGCACAGGATTTGTCAGATAAATCAAATCCAAGCACAGGCTGACTTTGCTTGAATCAAACATTCTTCCTAACCTGTCCTTTCTGCCTGGTCAACTTTTCTTAGTAAGCAGGATAGAGGACCCTGTTCTTTGGACTGAGAAACAAATGGAAGAGACTCACAGGAGCTAGAATTTACAAAGTAAACCTGCATCAGTCAGTCTGTGAGAGAAACTCACATAGGAGAATCCAAGCATAACTCAAGTAGCAATGCCTGTTTGAGTTTGAAAAGAGCTATGAACAGCTGCCTTGTCCTATTTGTCCTAATGAAGACTCGCTGCTTTCTGTATTAAGGGCATTGACTTGAGATTTGTACACAAAGGGGAGGATATTTTAGGGCAGCCTGGGCGGAGGGGAAAGACTGATCAAAGAGGGAAGGAGTAAGCAAAAGATAGATGACTTAATGCTGGTGGATTGGGTCTACTAGGGTGACCTTAGCAGGTGTCCCTGGGGCATGCAATGACTCAGTGTTCACATGTCTGGAAGCAGACAATAGCAGCAAAATCACCAGGGTCAGTGCTGAGAAATGCTTGCACATTGGAAAGGATTAAAAAATAATAACAAAAGCCCAAGTGCAGAGGTGGTTGCAGCTGTGAACACAATAACTAACAAGAGGAAAACATTTTACTATCGGTGAAAAATTCCAAGAAGCAGAATGCCTTGATGTTAACCCAAGGGACTGAGTATAAATATGAGAAAAATAAAAATAAAAGAGGAAAGATGCAGTGAAGGAAGTTTTTCTCATTGCCAAGTGTTTCTGCAGTCCACCCTCTTGGACAGATAAAAAAATATTTCATAGAAGATTTCCTATGAGACCAGTCCCTTTGATTCTCTTCCCTTGCTCCCTATTGGTTTCTGAATTTTGATTATATGGACTTTATGCAGAAAAAGAGCCCACAATTCCTAGCTGAGGTTGTAACAAGTCCAACCTCAGAAGATACAAAGCACTTTATGTTCAGTCAGAGCTCTTGATAAGTTATTCTGTGGGTGTCACCCCAGTTAAATGATGATAACTCCTGAATCAATAAGGCAATGGAGGAATGCAGAGACATTTCTGAGCATTTGAACTCTGTCTCTCACCCATTTGAGGAACTGTGCAACAGATTTTTATTCTAGCAAGGCTAGAATAAAAATCGTGGCACTCAACAGCTTAGTTCATAAACCACTTTCCAACAACCCACAGCTAACTGCAGCACTTAGAAGCGATCGACAGACACACCCCCAGTTTATCTCAGAAAGGAAGAAACTGGTAACAGCATATCCCTTTATTAGTAGAGGTTTCTTTGGCAAAATTTCCAGATAATCCTAGGAAACAGAAGGATCCAGAAGAGAGCTAATCCCCTCCCCCTCTTTTTTTTCCATATGCCACTCCTCATAAAATCCCAGACAACCTGTCTTGGGGAAAATTTCCTCCCTAATAACCTTCCTTAAATTTGGGATCAGTTTATCCTTTACCACATAACAAAGCAACCCAAACACAATACAAAGAATTAAATAAAGGGGTTAAGGGGCTAATAGAAGTAGCATCCAAGGTAAAAAGCAGCAGAAAATATGAAGTTCTTGAATTTTTAATGCACTTCTAATGTCAAGGGGGTCCCATTAGCAAATTAGTAACTTTGTATTTAAGGAAGGTGGGATTTTGGCACCTATGATTTTCTTCATCTGTCAGACAGTATTTCAGTTTCAAAAATTTATTTTTGGGAAAGAATAATGACAAAGTCAGTGGAAAATAGAGTAATTCAATGTCTGTCTTTGTTAGAATAACTAGTTTCTAGACAGGGGACATGCAGAATATAAATCTAGACTTCAGCAAAGCTTTGGACATGAGAAGTTTTTTGTTGAGAGTGGAAGAGAGAGAAATTAGCAGAGGAATCATAAACAGGGGAGCAAATTGGCTGATACAGACATTAGTGCCTACATACTCTGCTGAAATGGGAAGTTTGGCCTAAGGGACATTATGAACAGGGGTTTCTTTTGATTAATGCTTGCAGTAATGACCTGAGCACAAAAGGTAGGAATATGCTAACAGAATGTGCTGAAGCCACATGAGAAAGGTGTTGTCGTTACAAGTGATTGAAATATCATGCAGTAAGAATAAGAACAAGTAGATTATTTGACTAATACAGAGAGCAAGTATTGTAGCGGTAGGTTTTGGAGAATAACAACAGGGCCTTTATAAGATGAGAATGCTTTAGTGGGAAATAAGAGAGGTATCTTGGGGTATTCTTGGGGTATCTAAATTTGCCGTGAATTTCCAGTGGGCAGTGAATCATGCTAAAATGCAAAGTGACACCAGATGAGCAGGTAATGTTACGTGTTATTTCCGTACAACAGCTTCCATTTCCTATTTTCTCTGAGCTGATTCTGGTCCTATTGATATTGATACAGGTGTCTAAATAGCTATGTCAGTGTAGATGTCTATATATCTATGTAGATACAGGTAAGTATCAATACATATATATATACACCCATACTTTCTCTGTATACGCTCATGTGAATGTATATGCTGTCTGTGGTGTGATATGTATGTATGACAGTGTATGCATACACACACCCACATATATATAAATACATAGTAAAGCACAAGAATTGTTCACCAGCTGTAGAATGCAGGAATCACTTGAGTGAAATCATTGCCTGTGGTAAGCAGGATCCAGGAAGTCATAGTGATGTCTCAGGGCCCCTCCCATGGGATTTCCTTTGGGGACTGGGCCTCAGTACCACAGTGGAGGAGCCTGCCTGGCATCATCCACTGGAGGATGTTCTGATGAAGGCTGTGTCCCCCTCTCACAGCTGCGTGGTGGACGAGATGGACTTCTCAGGCATGGAGCTGGACGAAGCCCTGCGGAAATTCCAGGCCCACATCCGTGTGCAGGGGGAGGCACAGAAGGTGGAGCGGCTCATCGAGGCTTTCAGGTAAGAGAAGGAGCCCTGCAGCCCCACTGCTGCAACCAGGGGAGGCAGGGAACACAACACATCCAAGGCAAAAAAACAGCAGTCATGGAGAGAACGCCCACAGACTTCCCTTCCCAAGAGGGGGATCATGGAGGGGCTCCTGAAGGATGGAGTCCTCTGTGCCACTGCTGAGCCACAGCTGTGGCCTTGTCAGATGTTCAGTGGCATGAAGAGTACCGGGGCCAGAGTGAGGCCAGTCCTGATATGGCTTCCAGCAAGGGATTCCCTGATCATTGGTGACTCACAGGAAGAGAAGCAGAGGGTTTGCAGGGCTGCTCGGTTCTCCCTTGGTGCATCCAAAGGAATGCTTAGCAAGGCAGGCTGGAGCAGACACCTCCTGTATTACACTTATGTACTGACACACTCTGAGGAGTCCACTCCAGTCTCACTTGCTTTTTTGGTTCCTGAGGACAGGAAGGTTGAAGTTTCAGTGGCCTACTTCAGCCATTGGTGGGGAAATTTGCCTTCAGAGCACAGTGGGTTCCTTCTCTTATGTGTGAGAGGTGGAGTGAAAGGAATATGATCTGCTTGTGGTAAAGCCATTGCCAAGCTGGAGCAGAGGGCTCCTCCCATGTTCCATGTTAAGTGTGTGCATCCCTCCTGCTGCAGCCAGAGGTACTGCATGTGTAACCCAGATGTAGTCCAGCAGTTTCACAACCCGGACACCATCTTCATCTTGGCCTTTGCAATCATCCTCCTCAACACAGACATGTACAGCCCCAACATCAAGCCTGACAGGAAGATGATGCTGGAGGACTTCATTCGCAATCTGAGAGGTGAGGATTCTGCCTTGATTTTTCTTTTTTGACCTCCTGCTTTTCTAAATTTTGCCTAGATGAAGGCAGGAAAAATGTACTGGAACTGCCTTTCTCCAGGTCTTCTGCTGCTTGCCTGTGAGCCAGACATGGAAGTCCCTTTGAGATGCCTTCTAGGGTGCTGGGGAAGGGAAATTCTAATTAACTTTGTTTTCTGCAGAAAGCTGTCCAGCCTTCTCAGAAACCAATCATTTTCCTTTGAGAGATGGCTTCATCTTTTAAGATATCTCATTGCTTGGAAACAGTCCATTGTATTACATTTTCTTATTGTTCAGCTCCATCCTTCTTAGACCCTGCTGGGTTGTGCTAAACAAGCCCTACTTGCTACTCTGAATAGATGAACACATTTTCCTTTTATTCAGGCTAAATCTTCCCCTTCTTAATTGTCTGCAATTACTTATAGTAACTGTAGGCGTGACAGAGTTCATGCATACATTACTTCTTTGCAATTTCTGATACATCAGTTCCCCAAATCAATTTTCTTCTATTTTCAAGGTCAGTCTTGTGCATCCTGGTAATATCTTGTTAAAAGCACTTTTTCAGATGCGGTCACAACATACTCATATATAGAGCTACCGCCTTGTTCTTATTTTCAGATCTACTAACTCAGCTCAGTATTGTTTGGCCTTTTTGACATCATGTCTAGACAAATTATTGTCTAATTTCCCAGCCATATTCATTCCTAGGTCGTCCTAGGTCAGCCATTTTCCAAGTTTCTCTTACTGCACATCTGCAATTCATATAAAGCTCCCTCAAAGTTTTTCCAGCATAAATTCCTGTATTTTCTGAAGATTTTGCACTTTTCTGGGTTCTTTTGACTTGTTTTTTTGTCCTGATTGCTGTTCGGAAAGTGTCATCTCAGCCTCCCACACCTTCCACAATTTGTCACCTGGTTCAGACTGGTATAATGTGGCACTGAGGCCCTCTTTCAAGTTAATTCCACAGATACTGAATGGGTCTGCTACCTGCCATCACCTCCTTTAGCATTACAATTGATAGCACTAACAAAAGAGAGGGTTTTTTTTAATGTTAACTTACACTTAGAGTTGCCTTAAAAACTGTCAGTTTGCACCACAATTAATTAAATCGGCATGAAGGTCACTCACCTCCATTGTGCAACACACCACAACTCATTAGAGCAAGTGAATGTCATCCTATCACAGACAAAGAGAGACAGTTCAATCCAGACTCACCTGCAGGCCAGCAGCTTCAGCAGCCTGTGTTTGAAATGTTATTTGGGATACATTTGCAAGGATGTAGGTACGGGAGCAGAACATCTCAATGTCTTTCCATTTTTCAGCAGGTCCTCACCTGCATAACTCAGGATAGTTCATCTCAGACCAGGGAGCTGGAGGGAATGCAGAGAAAATCAATATAAAATGAATAGAGGAATCCAGTTTGGAAGAAGGACTGGAAACTTGGTTTTCAGTGTTTGGCTCAGGGAAGGGTGAAAAAAAAACCTTTTCTGCCAGGCTCTAAAGGATCAGACAGCAAAGTATGGAGAATTATCTAAGGAGATGTAAAAGAGGAAAGGGGCAGGGTCAAAGCAGAGATACCGCAAACAGAATAGCAGGAAAGTATTATTCCTAGGAGACAACACAGAAGGAAAATGGTGGAGGTCACCATGGTGGAAGGAAAATGGTGGAGATGTAAAAGAGGAAAGGGGCAGGGTCAAAGCAGAGATACCGCAAACAGAATAGCAGGAAAGTATTATTCCTAGGAGACAACACAGAAGGAAAATGGTGGAGGTCACAAAGCAGACAATGAGAGATGACGCTTGCATTGGCAGGAAGAGCTGCTGAATCCCATCACAGGCCTTCTCCCCATCTAGCACTTCTGGTGATACAAAATCAATGCAGGGGTTACTGCTGAGTGGCCCAAGATATATGAATGTGAAATTGTGGCTATAAAACCTTAGGGAACACATGGAAAGGAGCCACCATGCAGAGCAGTGGAATAATGAAATCAACTGCATTGGCCTTAGAGATGTCAGTGTCTCCTGCTGGTGCATTAGATGCATTAGAGAAACAAAGAAGACAGCCTAAAGTGAAGCATTGCTATTCCCCTTCAGCCTTCCCAGCACTGCACAGTGCAGAGGCAGTAATGACCTGCCAGGGACCACTGCTTCTTCCCTTTTCTTTTCTCTCTGGCTGGCCTGCCCAACATTTTCTGTTTGGCAGGGGTGGACGACGGTGCTGACATCCCTCGGGAGCTGGTGGTGGGGATCTATGAGAGGATCCAGCAGAAAGAGCTAAAATCTAATGAGGACCATGTAACTTATGTCACTAAAGTGGAGAAGTCCATAGTTGGAATGAAAACGGTGAGGACCCATAACCCTGCTGGCACCCACTCAGCCCCTCTGTCCCCCACCTCTCTCCCTGCCCTCTTTTCTGTGTTTTTCCTCTATGCCTTTCTTCTCTTATGTAATACCTTCCTTGTGTGTCTCTGCAAATGTACTCCTTTTTCTCCAAACTCTTTATTTCCTGCTATCTCATTCTTTCCTAATTTTGAGGCATCTCCTTGGCCAGAGTTTACAGTATCTAGTGCTGTAGTTGTTTGTCCATGAATTTTACTGCAGGTCCTGGCTGGCTCAGCTGATAGGTCTGCAGTGTTTCAAACTCTCAGGCCTTTTAAGGGTGTAGGAAGTGAAAGGCAAAGTGATAGAAAGCAATTTTACCTGTCTGTCTCTAATGAGTTCCCGAAAAATTGCTGGGGTTAAGAGATCCCCAAAGTACAGACATCTTCTTTGGCAGTAACCAATCTGTAGTGCAAGAACATACATAGTGTTTATCCAAAATAAAGCAGGATGATTTCTCAAAGCCCAGGAAACCTGCAGATGTCCAGTGGGGTGAGAGAGGATGAGCAGTGACCCAAGGATTGGAAGCCAGAGATTGGATGTGTGAGCAAGAAGGTTGCATTTAGTCTGCCCTCTGATTTACCCGGATCACAAAGGCTTTCTCTGTTACTGCACTAGCAGGAAAATTGATGGCAAGGAGCGGTGGTGAGGAGGTGATTTGTCTGGGCAGAGGGGGTGGAATTGTGTCAGTGGCCAGGCTTGTGCAGTCTGAGGTTGGGGGAGACCCACAGTGGTCCCTCCTTCAGCCCCTGCATGCCCTTGTGTGCTCTCTGCAGGTCCTGTCGGTGCCCCACCGCCGGCTGGTGTGCTGCAGCCGCCTGTTTGAAGTGACCGATGTGAACAAAGTGCAGAAGCAGGCAGCTCATCAAAGGGAAGTCTTCCTCTTCAATGACCTGCTGGTGGTGAGTGTGCTTTGGCAATTAGGCACTGCAGTAATTAAACCTGCCCTGGTTTCTGTAAGGAAATCTGAAACCAGTCCACAACATCCATTTTCCCTCTGTTCTAAGGACAGCTCCCAGTTCATCAACATTGTAAGACACAGCTCTGGACCCTTCACTGTTAAAAACCTACTTAATCTAAAACTCCAGTAAACCCTTGAAAAAACAAACTGTCACATCCTACAGCCATCCAAGCAATGTTAGTGCTCTCTCTCATGCCTTTGCCAGCAGGGAGGTTCATTTCATGAAAGGGAGGTTCATTTCTTTGTTTGTACTACAGTAGACAGAGCCCTCTCATGCCCTTTAAATCTTTCCTGCCAGACACTTTAAAATCACTGCCTCCTAAAGTGGAAAAGGATGTAGCAGACTAGATAGTACTTATCAGACCCCCAAATGTGTGGAGTATTTTTAAAAGTGTCCTGCCCCAGCAATGGAATTATGCAGGTACAGGAGAGCAGAGTTACACTGAGACTGGCAGGAGGCCAAACAAAATGGAAGTTTGCTGAATTTAATGGCGAAGTAAAACTGTGGTGGTAGTAGATGCAAGGCTAAACCCAAACCTTTTTGCAGAAGGAGAGGATAAGAGAGCTTTACCCAGGTATTCCTCTGCAGCCATTTGCACAGTTATCAACCTGGGGAGAGGGTCTGCTCCTTGCTATCCCTCTACTCCATGGGATAAACCAGGCCCACAAGAACTAATGCTGAGGTACAAGGGCAGCGCAGCATTCTCATATACTCTTGCTCCCAGCTCTAAGGTATTTATGACAGGCTTCCCTTTGCCTTTTGATCTGTTCCTTGGTGAAGAGAATTACCCTTTCAAAGTCAACATGTGGTAATCAAGCACCTTGGGGAGAGAGCTGAGTGAGCCCAGGGAGATGCCTACAGGATTCCAGAAGTGTTGTTACAAATGCAGCATTCCAGGCAGCTCTCCAGCAAAGAGCCAGTCATTCAGCAAACATTGCTCCCATGTACACTTAGCAGAGATTTTTTGCTTTGAGCAGTTTGTATTGTTCTTGCCTCACTGTTCCCCAGCACCAGTGATGCTTCTCTCCCTCCAACAGATCCTCAAGCTTTGCCCGAAGAAGAAAAGCTCCTCAACATACACATTTTGCAAGTCAGTCGGCCTGCTAGGGATGCAGTTCCATCTCTTTGAGAACGAGTGTAAGTCCACTGCTCCTGGGTTTCCTGGAGGGGTTTGGCAGGGAAAAGGAGAAGGAGGGAGGGGCATGTGTGAGTTTGCATTAGGAGAGAGATTCTGTCAGAGTTAAAAGTGGAGGAGAGAAAACTGAGACTTGTGCCAAGGAGATGACTCTTTAGGTACACTGCGATGAGAAGAAGCTCCTGGTACCCCTCCTAGGTTTGAGCATCTGCAGAAGGGCTTCATTGAAGGATCTGGCTTGTTATGGTGGCAGGGACAACACCAGTGGTGAAGACTGGGGGAAACAATCCCCATATACATCTTACTGAGCTCCCAGAAGCCAACTGTTGGTGCAGAATCTTGTTGACGGAACTGCTGCTGCCAGCTTCAGCCCCTCTCCCCTCATGCCCAAAGTCACAACCCCCACTGCTGCCTTTGATGCTGACAGAGTGCTGCTGCCACCTCCCTGCACAGTGCCATGCTGTGCAGAGAGCTTCCCAAGGCAGAGGCAGAGCCCTTGGAACAGTACCCACCAAAGCATGGCGGGAGGCCAGCCCTAGTCAGCCTGACCTTGATGGTCTGGGAATAGAGCCATGATGTGTCAAGACTAGAGCTGGTTGTGCCGTGCAGGGGTTCCAGAAACAGGCAGGCTTCCTGCTGGCACGGGCAGAGGAGCAGCACAGCAGTCCCAGGCAAGCATGTCTGATGCCCCTGGGACCAGAGGCACAATCCCCTGCGATCACAATGCTCTCCAGTGTGAGCAAATGGAGAATATGCTGCAAGAAAGGCAAAATGTAGCAGCACTGTGGCTATACTAAGTTTTTCTATCCCTCCTCTACTCTACTGCCAGCATGAGTCACTCTCCCAGCACCCTACTCTGCAGCATGCAGAGGCTCCCTCGTCCCTGTGAACTAAAGGGCCATTCATACCTGAGCATCCCCAGGAGGCACCATCAGAGCTGGAATCAGCTTTCAGGGGTAGCATGACTATCCTGGGAGTGCCCAAATCTTCTGGCAAAGGGGCCCTATTGTGTATCCCCTGCAGAGACAGTAAAACAAATGGCACCAAGGTCTTGTGATCTGCACAGATGAGAGAGACACAGGGTGGGAAAAGAGCTTGGCACACAAAGAGGGGGAGCAGAGGCCTGGCTGAAAATAACAGGTTAGGCCTTGGCTTGTTTGGGAAAGACTGATAAAGGAAGGCTAATAAAGGAAGGCTGCCCATGGAAGGCAGGCAGATGTAGGAGCACTGGAGGAGAAGGGAAAGCAGGACAGGGGAAGACAGAAATTAAATTTAGAGGAATGTGAAAGAAAAGGAGGAAAGGGATTGAAACCACCAGCCATTGAGCAAATGATAGAGGAAGTCTAGTCAAAAGTGTGGCAAGTTCTCTGCATTCTCGTGTTCTCCTGATTCTGTTGGCTGAATCTCCAGTCATCACCTCCCTGCACACAAACGTGATCTTCAAAACATAAGGCCTTTTGCTGTTTATTTTCACTCTCTGGGCATGGCCTTTCATTTACATTCCCGTGTGTTTTGCCTGTGAGGAGTACTAAGCAGAGACCTACAAATACACATCTTTCCCTTTACCAATCTCTCTGCAGAGTGCAATGAGCTCCCCACCCGCACTGTGCCAACACCCCTGCTTGTGTTCTCTGCAGGTGAAAGGAGAGACTGGGGACAAGTCCTGCCCCTGTGAATGCAATGGCTCTGATCCCAGGAGACAACCTCTCCTGCTGCACCTCCCACAGGAGAAGTGTCATTGGCCTCATAAACACTGTTTACTCTTCCACAGATTGAGAAAGGCTTTACAGTCTTGCCTCTGTGCTCAGGTTCCTAGGCCCAGTGCTGCACTAGAAATAACTAAGAGCTAGAGTTCTCTGGTTTTGGCAGCACTGTGGTGCTGGTGACACTTGTCTTGCTGCTGCAGCTTGGTCCTTCTGTTCTCTTGGAGGGCTGCCGTGCTGCAGGTTCCCACAGTTGGCAGTGTGACAAACTCTGGGTGTGCAATTCCATTGGACTCATGCTGAAAACTCTCTGTCCTTCAGATGTACCAAAACAACCAACTATTCCATCAAGAATGCCTAACACCTCTTTATTTTGTTGGCACATCTTTTTTCAGATTACCCCCATGGCATTACACTGGTGACTCCAGTTTCAGGCTCAGAGAAAAAACAGGTACTACACTTCTGTGCTCTGGGTGCTGAGGAAATGCAGAAGTTTGTGGAAGACCTGAAAGAGTCAATAGCAGAAGTGACAGAACTGGAACAGATACGAATTGAATGTAAGGGTCTCTCATACAATTCACACTCCAATGCCATCACACTGCATGTGGCTACAAGGCAAAAAGGATAAAGGAAGTCTTCAGGAACAGGAGCAAAGAGGATGAGCAGCACAAGTCTGCACAGGATGTTCCTTCCTAGGTTCACTGATAGGATGGAAAAACACTCTGTGACCACTGGCCAGCAGGAAAAATGGAAGGACTTAACTACTTAGGATGCTTATGAAACAGGGAGTGAGATACTGCAGCCTGGAACAGAGAAGCTTAAACTGTCACACCCAGAAGATTCTCTTCTGTCCCATACTCCTTTGACTATGCAAATATGACCTGTAAATATCTGAGATAGATCTCGTACCTTTAACAGAGCTGTCCTGAGGGCAAGCAATCTGTCACTCCATGGCCTTATACAGACAAGATGTCCATGTAGCCTTTCCATGTACAGACTGATGAGCCAAAGTAGCTCAGCTGCAGTGGTCCCCATCTGTGCAGCACTAGCCAATCCTGCATAAATGTAGGTCATATGTAGAAGGTCCTATAGAGATACCTAAGTTTCTTCACATATCAAATCCTCTCCAGTTTCTGGGTTTTTTTTGGCTTTTCCTCTCTCCCTTCTTGACACTCACTTGTGATGTCCTTGCATTAATTCTCCTTGCTGACTTCCCATTTTGTTCCTTCAATATGCTGGCAACCTTCCCTCCATCCCTCCCCTCATTTATTTCCATATGTCTGTTTTGCAGGGGAACTGGAGAAACAGCAAGGAACAAAGAATCTCTCCTTAAGGACCAATGGAGCCCAGATGGAACTGCAGTCTAAACAAGGCTCTCCAACAGGTAAGAGGGCATCCAGCACCCACCTTTTTTTCTCTAGAAGTGCTGCCTTTGCAAACGTGTTCTCACTGGTTTCTGTGAGAATAACTGCAAAAAGAAGTGTTCCGTTTTGTATCCTTTAGCCTTGGCCTAATAGTGGAAATATGAGAGCATATACATTCTGCAAATACCCTAGGAAAACCCTTGAAGTCTCATTACCCAGTCTGTAGCTGTAATACCTGGTAAAGAGCTGCTACTGATAGAGCATGGGTAACTTCTGAAGAACCTGGCCCAATTTTCCTCCCTGAACTGATAAAACTTACCCCACTAAGCAGCTAACAGGTTGCAAGAGGGTCTGGATTGGCCTTGCACCTCTCCCTTTAACTCTCCAGTCCACAGTATGAGGGCCAGCTCTTGACTAGAGGGGCAGATCTCATGAGTGAGATATTTTGTTTTATTTCAAAGGCAAGAAGGATTTGGGGGAGAAGGTCTCGGACAGCACAGTGGAGGTAAGTAGAGTGCAGAGCAGCTGAGGTAAGTAATTCTCTCTCACTTCAGCACTTCTCACATTCTCTGTTGTTTCTTTTCTCAGGTTTTAATCAATGCCTCCCCAGCCAGACTGACAATTTTACCAATTTCCAGAGATACAATTAAAAGTTACTGCTAGGACGGGTAATACAACTTTCAAATCCAAACTAAACTTCAAAGCATTTTCAATCCGTTTCTATAACTGTAACATCCTTCATGGACCAAGCTCCCAAACGCTGTAGACTAACCCACCCCACTGCTTCTGGGGACACTGAAAACCCCACTAAGGACTTCCCTGACATGCTAACTCCATGCAGCATCACATGCAAATTCCCCACAGCCCAGCTTTCCTGCACTATCTCTGCAGCTCTGTCTCTCCATCCCCCGAAGGGGATTAAGCATGGCCTTTGTACACCAGACTTTCCTTAGAGCTTCACCTTCCTAGGCAGGGAGCTTGGCTGTCCTGTGTACATCTATCTTTGCAGGAATGTCCAGTGGCTTGCCTGTTTCTTCACATATACCTATACTCTCACTGCCTGTGAGGAAACGGGAAAATGAAATCTTCACACTGAAAATCTTATCAACTACTTCCTACTCTCTCTCATCTGAAAGATCTCCATTGTCCTGAACCTTCCCTTTTCCAGGGTAGTTCTTTCCCCTCTTGTCAACATATATTTACTTAAATAATTCAGCTTCTCTGTGGGGAGTAGGTGCTACTTCTTTTCCCTGGAGAGCACCCTATTTCGCTGCAGATACCCCTTCCTGGGAAATAGGGTGCCTCTGCCAGGCAGTTTCCTATTCCTGTTGGGAGAAGTGTCTCCCTGTGTAAAATGGCTTCCATGTATCCTAATGTCATTGACACTTCGTGGCCCAGCAACCAGTTTTTCCTGTGGGATGTTCCATCACCGGAATAAATATTGACATGATATTATGTCCTGCTGTGCGGTGAGTCTGAGCAACCTCCATGTCTGGATATGGACAGACAGCTCATCCTCGTTGCAGCATGGTGGGGAGCTTGGTCACTTCACAGCTTCTCCTTCCCAGTTGCTGGTGCAGCTGCTGACTCTGCCAGACCCTCAAGGCAGCCCCACTGTCCCACCCTCACCCCTGCCTGGCTGGAAGTGCCACGCCAACCTGCAAGCACTTGTTTCCTACCCAGGGCTTGTCACTTGACTGACATTTTGTTTTAAGCCAGCAATTTAGCTCTGGTTTGGGGTCTCTGTCAGCCCATGTCCTTGCCAGGAGGAACTATAACCTTATCCATCATTTGAGAAGCATCATTTCCCTGCTGCACATCTCCTGCCAGGGACCTCCTGTCCAGGCCAGCTCGTCCTTTTCAGACTGGTCTCAGTGAGCTCCCTTATTTGATTCCATTATAAACATCTCGATGTGGAAAGCCTGATGACCTCCTGCTTCCCTACCTGCTTTCAGCTGACCAAGTATTATTCTGCCAGTAGAGGAGCATTTCCATTTCTCTGAGATTATCTAATCTGCTGCCATTTCATCATGAATTTCTTTTATCATTGTATGAGCTAGATGGGCATTTTTTGTTTCTTTTTTTTTTTTTTTTAATCATTTCCTTTCACTGACAAACCATCAAATGGATCAGAGGGAGCTGCCTTATGCTAGACCGTGCTAGGTTTCTGCTTTTTCCTTTGTAAACAGATTAGCCAGTCATGTGGTGTACCTTCCTACTTAGAAAGGCAGGGAACTGGGAAAGGCTTGAGTTTCTCTGTCACTCTCTATCTCAGATTCAGCTGCTGTCATTTTGCTGAAACGTACAGCCTCGATTATCTGAAACCTTGTGGTCTGGTCCCCCTCTCCTTTTTGCTGGTGGGGACAAAGTCATGACCTCGAGGTCTGTTCATTTCCATGAGAACTCACGGACACTTCCACTCTTAGAATTTATTTGTGTTCCCTGTGCTGTTTGGATAATCAAAGTTGCACTGTATTTGGGAACGCCGGCTCTGCCACCTTTGACGTGATGTAAAGAGCAGGAACACTGAGGCTGGATGTGGCCAATGGGGCTGTTGAGGGGGCCTGTGCAGCCAGGGTCGTACCTATTCTGGTTTTTTGAGGGAGGGAGGGTTGAATGCATGTGAGGTCGTCTGGTGGTGGGGGTTCAGGGCAGCCAGCAGCAGCGGATGGGAAAAGTCTTGTAACATTTAATGCTTCTTTGGCTGTTTCTAAACTAGGTGTCAATTCACAACAGGCTTCAAACGTACCAGCACAACTCCGCCCTGGGGCCCGGGAGTGGAATGCAGCCCAGCATGCGTCTTAACATGCCACGGGAGCAGCTGGAGACAGCACTGGCGCCCTCACACCCTGCCTCGGCGGGGACACTTGTACAGTGCCAGCAGATTGTCAAAGTCATTGTCTTGGACAAGCCGTGCCTCGCTCGGATGGAGCCGGCCCTCAACCAGACTCTGACACGCTATGTCACCTCCGACGCCTGCACCTCCACCCCCTGGCGCGGTGTGGGCAGTGGGCTCCCTGGGACCCCCATGAAGCTGGTCCATCAGCCTCCCCTGCCACCTCCACCCCCTCCCTACAACCACCCCCACCAGTATTGTCCCCCCAGCTCGCTGCTTCAGAGGCGCAGGTATTCCAGTGGCTCACGCAGCCTCGTGTAGCCATACCACCAGCACCAAACAGCACAGACTTCCTCGCTTCCCTTCCCCACCACCTCCCAGGGACCCTTTCTGCCTATAGAGATCTAGTTTGTGATTTATTTTTTAGTAAAACAAGAACAAAAGGAAAAAAAAAAAAGCCAACAGACCTAACTCTTACCCTTGTCTCCCCTCAAGATGATGCTATTTGTGAGGAGCCATCTCTAGAAACTGCCAACCTACATGCTCACACATCCTCACACCCTGCCAGCCCAGCTGGCTTCTGTGCTCGTGTTGTCCCCATGTAGCACTTTGCTGCCCTGTTCCTCAGAGGCTTGATGACCTGCTGCTTTCTAGGCACCGTGTCTTCCATTTCCTACTCCTCAGCTTCCTTTCCTGCCTTGCATTTATCTGGCCATAGGTTTGTACCCACCCTGAAATTTCGCCAGCCTCAGAGAGAAATGGACTCACCTGTGCCATACCTTGGGACATTCCTGGGGGTGGAGTTCTCCCTGCCACTATCACTGCCACCTGCTAAGCTGGAGTGAGAACTTGCACCACTTGCCACGCTTCCTCCTCATCGCTCTCCAAGTATTATCTCCTTGCAGCAGCCGGCTCCAAATGAAGGAGTGCACGAGTGGAAGAGAGCTTGAGAGGAGGAGAGACTGTCCTGAGCTGCAGTACAAGTACACAAAGATGGCCTCACTGAACACCCAAACCTTTTCTGTTGTTATGTTGGAGCATTGTACCAGAGACCTCTGATGAGACCTAGCAGACCTCACCACATGTAAATACACCTATATGGTAGCATATGTATGCGCATGCTTACTAAGGAAACACCAAGCAGTTCTGAGGGAGCAGAAGGGAGGGGTTCAGTCCAGGGATCTTCCTGGAATGGATGTGTACTTTTCCAAAGAGACAGCACCAAGAGGTGCCCTCTCACCTCAACACACACACACACACACACACACACACACACACACAGGAGATTGTCTTCTCTAAAACAGACTCACCTCTGCTTTCCTTCTTCTGGCTGGTTTTGTGTTTCCTGCCCACCTGCATTTTTGTATTCTGAAAGCAAAGCTGAGTGTTATGTTCACCTTTTAGGGTGGGTATGCCATTCACTTAGGCTCTTCCACCTGTGCTAGAGGGAAGGGACTTTTTGGAGACCACTCATGTGAGGTCCCATCTGTATTTCTTGCCTGTATCTCTTACCCCTATATTCTTACTTCCATCAGCCCTTCCTATAGGAAAGCTACCCAGATACCAGACTCCAAGGCCTCTTCTCTCTCCCTCTCTATCCCAGCTTCAAAGTGAGAGGAGGGGCAGATCCTGAGATAGAGATGACAGCTCAGCTCCTCTGCTTTATTTGGGACATTGATGTGAAGGAAGACAGCATTAAAAATGGGCTGTGGATGTATTTTTAGAAAAAAAAATCTCTTTGTGCAGTAGGGAGGGGAAGGTATTAATTAGCTTAAAGGCTTTGGTCTCACTCACTCATTCTAGCTCCCTTCGAGGTTTAAGATTGACTTTAGGATTCTAAAATAGGACAGAATGCCTTTTTGGGCCTTTATTTTTTATTTTATTTTATGAGGGAAAGAAATGCTCTTTCTTCCCATGCAAGGCTGAGACATGAGTACTGGGTGCTGATGATGCAATGGTAGGGTAAGGAATGGCAGGAGTTGTTGCCGGTGGTGGGGATGTGCAAAATGTCAGGAAAAGGGGGACAGCAAAGACAGATGCAGAAAACTTTTTTTAACCTTGTGGGGTAAAAGCCACACAACAATTTCCTTAGGGATTGTGTCAGTGTGCTGATCTCTGGGACCATTGCCAGTGACAAAAGCCACTGTGCCTCAGGGATGGGCTTGGCTCCCCTCAGTGCTCCCTGGGTGCTTGATGGCTGTGCTGGAATGTTCAGGGAGAGAGTTCATACATGTGACCTGGGCAGAAGCCCAGCTGGAGTTAGGGAAACAGACGGGGGCTGGAGTGACAGGTCTCCTGCATTTATCCAGCCCTCCAGGGCAGGAGCCTGCTCACTTCCAGGTCCCCCTCTGTCTGAGCATGACCCATGGACTCAGCTGTGCCAAGAGGTCTGACTTGTTTGCTTTGCTGGGCACCAGGCTGACACTTCTATCTGCAATAGCAAATGTACTGACTGGGAGCCCACAAGCAGAGCCTCAGGGAAGACTGCAGAAGCAGATGACAGAAAAGATTGTAAGAAAACCCTGAATAGAAGCCCAGTCTCCCTCCGGACCAGAGAAGCTTACTCCTAGCCAGCCCCCCAGGGCAGTTTGGATGCTCTGCATCCTGAACTGGGTTCTGGAAGAGGTCCTCACCCCTGTGCAGAGCTCAGACCCTCACCCCCCAGCCAGCTGTGAGGCACAGCTGGCCTGGTCTCCTGCTGACTCCCTTCAGGGTGACACCCTGCTGCCTCACAGCAGCCAGAACCTCATCTGAGCTGCCCATAACTTCCCAAGGAGCATGTGTGGCGTCTGCCATTTTCGGTCATGCAGTGTGTAGCTGCTGTTGTTTTTGCTCACTGCTGCAGTGGAATGGGTGTCCAGGAGGCACTGGCACTGTCCTCCCTTCCCAGTAGTTATTTCACTGTCTGAGAGGAACAGCAGTACTAGTTTGGGTTTTTTTTCCAGAGTACAGTGAGCCAACGAAGCTCTGTGTGTGTGTTAAAATAAATAAATTAGATTTTACCTGACATTTAACACAAAGTGACAACAGCAAAAATTCTTAAGATACTTGAGGAAATCATTTTTTTAGATAAAATATTTATAACAATGCCTATGAAGTTCCTACACAAGATGTTTGCTGCTTTAATAATTGATTGGGAGAGCTACAAGGATCTAAAGAGGAAATAAGGAAACTGCTTGAGACTCCTTTCTCCATGTTGGATGAAGGGTAGAAGTGACTAAACTGAAGTGCTGAGGTACCCGAGGCAAAGAATTCTCTCAGGGCGAGCTGGTTCTGTCTCCCTGACCTTGCAAAGGCTACTGCTGGCCTTGAGCTTTGGGCAGAGAAGCAAATGTAGATAACTCTTGCTGTCTTCTAGCCTGCTGGCTACCACATCTTCTGTTTGGTTTAGCTGGAGAGGCACATAACTACTCTGTTCCAGGTTGTCATGGAACAGGTTGGTCAAAATTCCACTGTGGAGCCAAGCCCTTCAGACTTCACTTCAAAATACTGATTTTATTTATTTTTCCCTTTGAAGGTTGGTCTGGAAGGATGACAAGCACTTTAAAACATATCTGCACCTCATCTGATCTATTGTAGTGTCTGCTCCTGCAGTCCTCCCACGTGCCAGCGAGACACACAGGCTCAGTGTAGCTGTACAGCTGTGAGCAGATACCCTTGCACACAGACTGACAGGGTGCAGGCTAGGAGGGGCATCTCAGCAACAACCTCATGAAGGACAAAATGTGTACCACAGCCCACCTGGAGGGACCAGCCCAAAGAAAAATCACCAGCTCTTGACAGCAGGGATTCTGATCATGAACCTAGCACAATCTTTCAGGTGGAGGAGCCAGACAGGGAGCTGCTGCAGAGATTAGCTCAACCCAAATGAACCAGTGTCTTTTTGCTGCCAAATTCATGACCTTCTATATTAAAAAGGAGCAAGGGGGAGAGAGAAAACAGAATCCTAGTGTTCTGTAGTGAGTGTTGGGTAGTCAGTGGCCAAATGAGAAGGTGGCTTTGCTGAACAGTAGGAGAGACTGAGCTGTGTTACATCAGGCTCTATACTGATGCTTGCTCATGCTGGTGCAGGCCCAGTGAAATGAATCTGTTTGCACTAGTAGCAAAGGGATGGGAAAATGTGACAGGAGAATTGAGCCTTGCAAACAATTTGGGTTTAATGCAGTGCTTTTCTGCTGCCATAGTAATTTTTAATGCCATAGTCTTGGCTGCTGGGTTAGCAACACTTAGTGCTTTCACAAGGCTTTCAAAGCATCCCACTGTTCACATTTTCTCTCCTTCCTGTAGATGAAAGGTGAGGGTATGGTCCACATCTCTAATTTCATCAATACTCATACTGAAAGGTACCACCAGATTTGGATGCATTTGAAGGCCTCCAAGCCAAAAGGGTTTGAGTTTTGTTACCTGTTTCTCAGAAGGCTCAACTTGCAACTATGTGCACATGTTTCTGAGGTTTCCAAAACCAATCTGAGCCCTAAACCAAGGATGCTGCTGCTTGGCAGAGTCTCTGCTTTGAAATGCAAGTTGCTGAGCAAACTCCCCCCATGTCCCACTCCACCAGCTGCCTCACTGTGCTAGTGTAGGCTCCAGGGACTGCTGGCAGTGTTTCGTGAGCTAGAGCCGTCCTTGTCCTGCCCTCTCCTTCGCAGCCATGCCTGGGACAGCAGCTTTGAAGTCACCCAGCTCTTCAACACTAGTCACAACCCCATCTGAATGTGTCTTTTTAAAAATCTAACAACAGAAATGTTACCTATGCGTAGGCTTTTGAAAGCACCTGTCTGTCTGTACCTGTCTCCTGCTGTAAATATCACCAACAAAAGCTTCCTTTGGGAAAAGTGGTGTGGTCACACCTAGCAAAGAGTCCAAATGGCTAATATTTTGTAACAAAAATAACAAAAATAGATCAGAGGTATTTTATCTGTTCAATCAATAGAGTTTTAGAAATTATATTGAGATAATGTCACTTGTGCTCCAATGTCTTCTTTGCCTCAGCCCCCACCCTGGGCGTCCCTGGGCTCCAGCGGCGTGCGCAAGCGCACAACCACGTGCCAAGGGGTGCTCCCTGGAGTGCTGAGCATCCTGGACTCCTGCTGGCCCCAGGGGCAGCCCACTCTGGCTACTGCTGTTTTCTTGTCGAAAGCAGCAGGAGCTAGCTCAGTGCTCAGGCTCTCTGAGGATCAGATCCAGAGGAAAACAAGAAGCAATAAACTTGTTCAGGAGGTGGCAACTTAACTGTGAAATTCACCCCTGCAAGGAGGTGGAGAGGAAAACAGTGAGGGGAAAGGCAGAGCCCTTCTGTGCCACAGCTCATTGCTGTCCATCTCGTTGGATGCTCTCAGCTGTGCAGGCTGCACCTCTGGGGAGCGAGGCCCGCACAGCCTTGCAGAGCACTCGCTGCTGCCTGTGCACTGCGGGATGTGCGGCCACACAGGAACCTGTGCACCAGAGAGCAGCACACACCGAGGGGCAGTGCTCACACCACCTGCCAACACACAGGACTACACCTCAGAGAGCATGTAGGTACCTCTACAGAACGTGCTGGACAAAACTATGGGGCACAGGCACCATGTACTGCCTGAGCAAGACAGCTTTGCTGGCCGCAGCATCACCATCGCAGCACATCTCACCAGCTACGCAGGCTCAGGCTTGGTGAACATTTGGATGGGAGACACGTAAGGAAAATTACATTTCCTGTGCAGATCAGATATAAGTGCATATTTACACAAAGCATAACCCCAAGGTTGATGAACTGACCTTTGAGAGAGAATCAAGCATGTGCACACAAAGCGAGCTCTCCTCTGCAATGAGTGGGGGAAGGCAAGCTACATCTCTGCAGCTGGATCCAATAGATGCTGGATTCAGATTGCACCTGCTAAAAAAAATCCTGTCTATAGGTTGCAAATTCTTTGCTGGCTTCAAAGAATCCCTTGGATCCCCAGGCCCACCATGAAATACTTGGGAGTATAATCCCTCCCAGAAACAGACAGGATATATCCCAGGGATTCAGAGGCTTCCATTTATGTTTTTGTGTGCCATGGATATATTATAAATCAGCCCTTCCCAAACAGGCATTTTCTAAGATGTTTTGAAACAGAAGATTATTAAAGTTCCTGCCTGATGTTCAGATCACACACCTGGCTGTAAAGTAAAGATGAAAGCAATAAAACCAGATTGTCTATATGTGAAACACTCCTCACTTGCTCCAATGTACAGATACTGTTATTAATTGGAAGATGGCAAGTGTCTCTGGGAAGGATACTATGTAGACATGTATAGGTAGTGCTGGTATAAAGGATTACAACCCAAAAAGCAAATACCACAATTGTCACAGTGCATCCGTACCCTGTTATAGCTATACAGCATCCATTATGTGCAATAACTGATACACAGTGTGGTTGGAATTGATCAAAATACACCATTCTTTTCCACAGAGAATCTTGAGATTAAATTTTTCTCTGAAACTTTTCAGATGGACTTTTAATTAAGCACATTCCTCAAATGCTTTCCTTTAAGTGGGCTCCATCCACGCCTGTCAAGCAAAACGTGGACTCACCACTGAACTCAGCACTTCACAGCCTGCTGCCTCCTGCTTTGAAGGTGCTGCTTCGGGCGTCAGAGACCCATCCCAATACCTACACAGAGAGGAGAGTCCTCCAGGAGCAGTGTGGTGGCAGGAAGGTCACCACAGCCCCAGAGCTGCCGTGTGCCTGCAGTGTCACTGTTGTGTGAAGGTCATTATGGGTCCCTTTATACCTCATCTGGGGTACTCTGGGGAGATTGTGCTGAAAAGGGGTGCCTGGGGCACAGCTGATCAGTCTCAGGCTCCACCGTTCCCCACAGACTGAGGTTTCTTGTCATCACCAGCTGCTGGGGAAGAGGTGCACCTCTGTAAAGTGACTGCCCAGATCCTTAATTCAGCAACCTGGAGTCATGCACATATACCTGCCTGACCTGGGAAAGGTGGCTGCAAATAAGCAGGTGCCTCAAGGATGATGATGCATGGTTAACAGGGCTGTGGGATTTAACCAGTTTAGGAGCTCTGTCACACTTGGTGGGTCTTGAAGCAACTTTTCTGCACCTAATGAGTGCAAATGAGGTTAAAAACTGGCTAAGGAGCTGTTTTATATCTTAAACCATACAATCCATGAGCTGGGAATGTTCTTAGGTATGTAGGGCTGGATCATATTTCATACAGCACCCATACTCCAGCCTAGGGATCTTACAGTGTGGCACAGTTATCAATGAATTTTTTGAAAACAAGAATCCTGTCTTCCTAATCTTTCCTCCTCATTAAGGGTAGGGTGTCCCAAACAATATCAAGTTCATTAAAAACAAACAAACAAATAAAAAACAACACAGGGAACAGAAAGATCTTCTTCCACAGGAGTGTAGGACCAAGGCTGTAGCAGTAAAAACACTTAGAGTGATATATACCCATCCTGATATTCTATGTACACCTTTCTATTCCCTCCCATTATGGAAGGCTTGATTTTTCAGTACATTTTCTTTATCTTGTGAATTAATCCCAGCCAGCAACTAAGTACCTTACAGCTGCTTGCTCTCTTCCCCTTCCACCCTTGGTGGAATAGGGATGAGATCAGAAAAAGGTAAAACTTATGGGTTGAGATAAGAATTGTTTAATAACAACAACAATAATAATAATAATAATTATAATGAAAATGAGGGAAAGATGCACAATGCAATTGTTCACCACCTACTGACCAATGCCCAGCCCATCCCCCAGCAACAACCAGCAGCTCCCAGCCAGCTCCCCCCAGTTTATGTATGGGACACGGAATGCTATGGTATGGAATATCTCTTTGGCCCATTCAGGTCAGCTGTCCTGGCCACGCTCCCTCCCAGCTTCTTGTGCCTCTCCTCACTGGCAGAGAATGGGACCCTTAATTTAGGGTAAACACTACTTAGCAATAACTAAAACATCAGGGTGTTATCAACATTATTCTCATGCTAAAGCCAAACGACAGCACTCTATGGGCCACATAAAGTAGGGCAGAATGCTCTTCCCTTTCTAAAAGGAAAGGAAAGAACCCATCTCCTGGGATCTGACGTCAGCCTTCAGTCTCAACTCACAACTTCTGTCATCCCTGGTGAAAAGGACAACCCATCCAGCAGCTCAGGAAAGAAATGTGCAAGGGAAAAGCCAGAGCCCTATTTAAATAGCTTGTTCAAAGATAAAACCCCAGCCATCTGTCAGCTTGCCCTAAAAGAGGCACGGCTATAATAATTAGCAGAGGCAAAGGCTGCAGAGATGCCAGTGAAAAATAAACAGCAGTTTGCTAACATTTTATACAGGTCTGTCATGAATGCAGTAGGAAGAAGGAGAAAGAGTTAACAAATACAAAAGAAGAAAGATCAGTGTATTTCTCCAAAGCAGACACTGCTGGCAGTGGGGGACAGAAGCTTTCCAAGGGCTGCAGGATGCTTTGGGCTGGTGCAATTTGGCACTCAGCATCCCAAGAGCAGATGCTGCCACGGGGGATCAGCAGCAGCTGATCTCACTCAGATCCCAAGCGTCTGCCTGGCAAAGGAGTCCCCACAGCCGGAGGGTCGTCCTGGGGTCTACAGTGCTGCCAGAGATGGGGGCAGTCCCACGGGGCTGGGTGCACGTAATCCCCACGCAATGGCTGGGATGCTGTCAGAGGGGCTGGGCTGCCACATCTCTCACCATGGCTGTGCTGCCCACCCGGATAGCTCCCATTTGAACAGTGCTGGCTAATATAGACCTGCCCTCCATTCCCAAAGGAAGAGTCCTTTCTTTGGGAAAAGCATCTTTTCAGAGCTCAAAACATCTGGAAACCCCTGTAAATCCATCAGTGCAACCTGACGGTGGCATCTAGAGTGCTTGGATGCACTCCCTGGTGCCAAGGCAAGTGCCCGGTGGTGAGATATCCCCTGTACCCTGGGCTTGCAGAGTCCCCTGCACACACACTCCCTCTCCCTGCAGAAGTGCTGCTCCCACAGCCACTTCCACAGCCTGGAGCACCCTAGTGCCACTGAGCCTCGGCTGCCAACGCCCAAGCAGTTGCAGTGACTGGGGCTGTGACAGCTGCTCTGTCACCACCTCCCCCAGGAGCATCACACTGAAGTTCCCCTCACAGAGCTGAAAAGCCGCTTTAAAATAAGAATCTTGGATTATAACTCCTAATCCCTTCATTTGCAGTAAGTGCAGAGAGGGAACAGAGATGTCAGCTCTCTCTCCCCCCTGCAGGACCAAATGCGCTTCAAAAACACAGCAAAGCATTTGTGTCACGGGCTGGGCAGGCAGCGACCCAGAGCGGCTGCGTGGCCAGGACATTGCAGCACCATCAGGAGGGCAGGGACAGGCAAACGGGGATGTTGTCCCTCTCCAACCAGGCGCGGTCATCCCCCTCCATCTCTTGCCCTCCTTCATACCTAGGAGTTATTTTTAAAGGCGTGTCAGTCAGCTCTGGCATGTGCTGGAGGGGGATGCACAGAAAAGAGGGTGGCAGGAGCACTCAGACAGGAGCAAACTGAGTCCAAAAAGCACATGGGCTCCCTGAGGATGGGCAGAGAGCAGGGCAGGGAGCTGGCACCGCCTGTGTGCTGAGGCAGGGGGCACAGGTGCCACCATGTCCTGCCTTTGCCACCCTGGTGCCAGCCCGGGGGCTGATGTACTCCCAGGTCTGTGTAAGCGGCTCTGGAGCCACTAAGCAGACAGTGGGCAGTGCTCTTTGGGTTGATGGCAAGGGATGAGTTTACACAATAGAGCCTTTTATCTGGAAAGATATGGACCAGTTTTTTTCTGGATCTGGGTCAGCAGCGTCAGCACAAAACTAGCAGTTGCTTTTCTCTGTGGGGTCAGTGCAGGGATATTTGTATTTTCCTGAACAGCATGATGCAATTCAAACTGGCCAAGAATCTTTTCCAAGCCATGCAGCCTTCAAAGGGAGAAAAACATCCAGCTGTGCCACCATGCCCTGCTCTGCCAGTGGGTCCTGGGCTTGTGGGAGATGCAGTGATCAGGCAGCAGTGCCCCCCAGCAGTCTACCTGCCCCTGTGTTTTGGCTATGGGACCGTTGGGGGCCAGACTGCTCCCCATATCATTACAGCAGTGATTCAGACAAGTCCTTTCCTGGTGAGTTTGTTTTTTTCATCTGGAAGCAGAAACACCTTGCCTGGCCAGGATAAATCCCTCCATGATCACTCTGCATAAGGCTGCAGCTGTGGGGGTGAGGGCTGCTTGTTCCTGGGAGCTGTGGTGGGGACATGTGCCACCCCACGCGGGCCTGTGGCTGGTCCCTGGGGCCACAGTGAATGCTGGTGCCATCGTCTTGGCAGCACAGTGGCATCATGCCGGGCTGTCAGGAGGCATCTCCATCAGCATCATGGCTGTCAGGTATCAGCACGGGGAGCACTAACCTCTCCTGAGCATCTCCAGACATGGACACTTCCCAGCTGACAGCATCACAGGGATGATGGACACACACTTGTCAGGAGCCCCACACAGCCTGTGGCAATGCTGCCTCAGGCAGGGCTGCAGTGGGGATGCCGAGACGCACCCCATCCTTTGCTGTGTTTTATGGGCACACCATGTGGCCTCCATTGCCAGTGACACCCAGAGATGAGCACGACGCCTCATGGTCTCAGCTGCTGAGGAAGGCAGGCAGTGCTTGGTGAAAGCTGGTAGCCCTCAGTACAAGCCAAACCACAGTGGATTTATCCCATCAGTGATGCAGACCCCCTCCCCATTTGGCCATCACCACCAAATGCAACCAGGATCCTCCAGTCCCAAGAGAAGCCCCCCGGAAGAGGCAATGGATAAGGACAAATTGCTCATGCAGAATGATGCCAGCTTTAAGGGCACCCCCGAGGCACAGCACAACTCCTCTCAACACACCATTTAATAGATCAGTGGAGAGACTGCCCGCTGCACAGTGGCTGGCCAGCCAAAGCCTCCCAGCGCCACACAGCACCATATCTTGTCATGGACATGGCACAAGTCTTTTATAACCAGCTGCCAGCTGTTGGAACACATTTGCTAGAATGGCAGCAGGAAGAGCTCCCCTCTCCCAGGGGACAGGATCACACCTGGGTCTCCAGGGGAAGCAGCTCTTGAGCAATACCAGAACGATCCTGCCTTTCCCATGGCCTGTGTCACCCCCTGCTGCAGCAGAGGATGGGGGGCAGTGGCATTTATTTTATATTTTGCAGGCCTCGGGAAAAAGAGGATTTGAGAGGGATTTGAACATAGGTCCCTAAATAGCTTCCTAGAATTAAGAGATTTCATAAAGGATTATTTCAAGCAGCTGCCTATGGTGCGGGGGAGAGGCTGGCAGGTGCTGGGGAGGTGAGGGGATAGAGAAAAGGCAGGAGTGCTGCAGCTGAGCACAGGGGAGCACAATCCCCTTCTGAACTACAGCAGTGAGGAGAGGGGAGCAATCTCCACCCTGGCTATGCATCCTGTCTTCTGGGTGAGTCAGAAGGAATGAGGAGCAGAGTGGTGGTCAGCAGATGCGGTGCATCCTGAGAACAGGACAAAAGCAGCTCTTACAGTCAATGAACAGATATGGCTGCTTTGACAGGCCCACCCACAGTGGCATTTCAGAGGTGTGGGATGTGCTTAAGGGGGTCTATCAACACCCCTGACGTCTCACTAGATGGAAAACCTGTGCGGGGAGGTGGGAAGGCTCTTCTAGCACTAAGGATGGGATGAGTCTGAAATGCTGGAGAAGGGGATCAGTCCATCAGACAGAGCTTGACTAAGGGCAAATTTCTACCTGCACGGTTATGCATGCCAGACTTCACAGATCCAAATATTCATGGTGGAAATAACAGAGTGCAGAAACAGGAAAGGCCACAAAATCTTTCAGAACAGGCACAGCTCTGTGTGCACTGGTGGAATGTGGGTTGAAATATCTTTCTAGTAATACCAGGAGATAGTATTCCTTGGCACAGCATTTTCTGGTGCAAAGAGGAAGAGAAATGCCTGGAACTTCATTATAATTTTGATACTGGGATGGAAATTGGTCCTTAGGGGCTGGATCCTGCGAAAAGCTGGGGTCTTCTGTAGGATCCTGAGCTCCAGCTCTCAGTAGGCAGAAGTATTGAGCATGCACACAGTGAGAGGCTAAGCCACAGGCATGCAGGAAGGAGATCACATGAGAGAAACAGGAAAGAGAGGCTGGTGATAATAAAAAGAGATCGAAATGAGGAAAGAATAGAAAGCAGAAGAGAAAGGAGGGAGAGTTGCAATTTTACAGTAGTGGAACTAAGAAAGCAGGAGGAAGAAAGCTGAGGTAGATAATTTCCACTTGACAAATGATAGCAGGGAAGGACTGAGCACAAAGGAGCAGGGCAGGAGAGAAAGAGCAAAGGAGAAGGTCACAAGCAGAAAACTGAGCAAATGGTTAAAATTCATCAAATATTGTTATTATGAACAGCCCCTGCTGCTACATCTGGAACAATGTGCCACAGGTAAAGCCACAGGTCAGAGAGATGCTGGGGCTAAAATCCTAGCAAACAGGAATTGGGGGTTTAGAGATTTCCTTGGCAACCAGGGAAAGAATTTTGTTTTCTGGACCCTTCCTTCTCTACTCCCCTGGAGGAAACAACCTTTGAACAGCTCTGCCAGCAATCAAGCTCTTTGGCCAAGAGACACAAAAATTACCACTTACACTGATTTGTTCTTCCTCAGACCTGAGCTGCCCCAATGAAGTTGGAAGAAACAAAGTCTTCCATGGTTTTATGGCCTCACTCAAAAATTGAGTCCATTGCCCATCACCCACCTGTGCAACCCTCAGTGTGCATTTGAGGGAAGGGAGGATATGGAACCTGGATGCACAGGCAAAAGCAGGTCTCTCGTAAGGGTAATTACTGCAAAGTTTAGAGCTTAAACACGTTTTTTGTGCACAGGTGTCCCTCTCTAAGGACATACATGTTTATAAAGAGTGCTTTCCTTATTGCCCCGGTTCATAAAAATAGGTGAAATTGGAATAGAAATGTTCAGCTACACAGCACAGACAATTAAAGGACAGGGAAAGATGACATGTCTGTAACTGGCTGAGATTAATAGTGATGAGCTATGATTGCAGCTTTCAGTGTTTGGCTTTTGGCTTTACAAGACTAAGCCTATAAATACAGCATTTCCTCATGTCTATTTAACAGCTGCAATTTTTTTGACACAAACACTGTAACAACTACAGGTGGGACAGGGCGTGATCTCAGCTGAGGGTGATGGAGACCACAAAACATGCACTTAGTGCCCAGCAGCCATGACTGCTGAGAATCATGCGTACAAATACAGATTGGTTACACATCTGAAGCAACATTAATTGAAGATGCACCGATGAGTTGGCAGGAGACCCACTCCCAAAGGGGTCTGACTTTAGCTTTCACCAGAAAACTTCTTTCTTCCTTCTTTTACTGATCCATAGGCTGGAAGATTGGCAGAAGAGTAGGCTGGCCCCATGCTCTGGTGAGTCACGGGGACAAGCAGCACAGGGCCAACCTGCAGAAACTACTACTGGAGAGCAAGAGAATTGTGCAAAGGCTCATCATTCATCTGTCACCTGCAGTAGGATGCCTGGGGGACTGCAGCGTGTCACTTCTGACACCAGACTCTTTGGTAGGAAAGATGGGTGGCACATATCTTTTCTTGAATGCTCATTTATGAGTTTGTTGATTCTGATCTAAAGCTGGGAGCGTCAGCAGACCTGGCAATGCTGTGCCAGAGGAAGGGAGAGACTAATCAGCACTAAGTCACAGTACATGTGCTCATCAAACACTCTGTGTACAAGGATATCTCTGTGTGGGGTCACTGGGAGCCTGGCACAACTGGGAGCATCACTATCACACCTACACGTGGTGCTAGGATCAGCCACCTCCTTTCACAAAGCTTTACTACCAAGAAATATGCTGCTTTTTAAGGAGGGCTTTGAAACACTTTGCAGCCTTCTCCAAGGTGTTACACTCCTCCAGCACCATCTACAAGAGCTCACAGCCCTCTTGTGGTTTATGTGCTGGGAGTTGGGATGTGCCAGTGACCGATCTGGCTGAACAGACATGTCCCAAAGGAAGTCAGCACTGTTTCACAGGGGTGGGTTTAAGCACGGTGGCTATATCCTGCCAACTGCCTCAGGAATTCTTGCCTTCCACCAGCTGGAATTTAGGAGTGGCCACTTCCTGAAAAAAAGTATAAACTGAACCACACATGGGCATCATGCTCCATCTGATTGTTTCTTATCCAGGGACACAGCCAGGGAGGGTGCTTGGCAGGAACTACCCTGTTTTATCTTGGGCGGAGATTTTCACAGTGCTGGAAAACCTCTTTATCACACAGCCTTGCCTCTGCATGAAGCTTGTTGTGGTCAGTGTGGGAGACTTGAACAGCCTGTAGCAAAGAGCACTCCATTTACCCTTTTAGCTGCTTTTTAGGGTCACGGCGTGGCTACTGCACACAGCTACAGAGGGCAGGATGCTCCAGAACAGAAAGGTTGACTGCTCCACTGGGCTCTGGCTCACAGTGCCAGCCCCAATGGATGCAGCAAACATGTCTGGAGACTGTGCAGGGATGAAACGTGGCTCTGTGAGCAGCACACACTGTCCCCAAGCCCTTCTCCAGGTGTTGGGTGATGTCCTACAGCTACCAACAGGCAGGACTTCTCACTAGAATCCCTTGTTCTGTGCTAGAACCCTTTGTTCTGCCTTTCCCCTCCAGTTATGTATTTGCTGGTGTTTTATGCTCCATCAATCAACAGCCATCTGGGATTTGAACCTAGTGATAGCAGTCTCTGGGGTGAAACACAGCTGTGTGCTGGGGGATGTTCTGTGGAGTTTCACATGGAAAGGCAAGAAAAACAGAGAAGTGGATAACAATCAGTCTAAGCTCTCTAGAGACACCACCTCTCCTCAGGAGGAGGAAGATGTGGGTACCAGCTGCTCTTCCCTGAGGGCCTGGACCAGGTTGTTGCAGGATGAAGGTGGTCACCACACAATGCCTTGGTGGCAGCTTGTTCAGGGCCTTGGTCAGCCATGCCAGGAGGAAGAGCCACGAACAGGTTCCTCCACCAGGTCCTCTCTTGGACAAACGAAAGCCGCTGCAGAGCCAGGGACAGCAAGCTGTGCCAGAGGAGCTCGAGGGACAATGTGGAGTGAGCAACTACAGGGCAGAGCGAGGAGCTGGGTCTTTCCTCCTACACGGCGGCATCTGAGATCCTCCCATTCAAGGACGTCTTCGGCTGGAGACCATTGTTCTGAGCGTGCACCTCTGGCCTGGGCTGTGTCATCTGCTGCAAACGCTGCCCGGGAATGAAAGGAGAGAGTGTGTCAGCCAGGGCTGGGGGCAGCAGCAGTGGGACAGCCAGGGCATGGTGAGGGTTGGAACCCTCAACACATGTCTCAGAGGTGACCCTGATTGCAGGGCAAGGGGATGGTGCACGGAGTGACTCCTCCAGCAGCATTTGGTAGTACCCCAAAAGCCTCTGCGAGTCACCTTTGCTTTGATGCTGCACAGAGCACAGCAGCTCCTCCTTTTATCTGAAATATGGGGAATTTCTCCTCCTGATAAGGGAATTGGGATGGGGAATTGCCTCCTGATAAGAGGCAAACTGTTACCAGGCAAGACCAGCTGCAAGGAGGAAGAAGAGAGCTGCAATGCCACAGGTTTCAGAGCAGACCTATTTTTCAATTAGGGTTGATTACAAAGCATTACTAAGTAACTACAGCAGGTTAACGAGGTGCCTTTAAGGTCTGTGCCTTTGATGCCAGTCAGAACATCCACCTGCACAAACCTTTACACAGCAGCAATTCCTGTCAGCCTGAGCTGATCAAACGGAAATTGCAGAGTCAAGTTAAGTGAAGCAAGAGCCCACGAAAATATGGAGGGGCCAATCATTACTGGAAGTGTGTGGATTGAGCATCAGGAGTGATGAAAAAGAATGAATCACCGTTGCCAGTCAGGGAGGGACTGATGCTGTGCACTGCAGATGAGAATGCAGAGGAGGATTAAGCCTGACCTGAATAGACACCACTAAGACAAGTAGAACCTCTTTCCAGTAAAGGGAAAAAAAACTCCTACCCTCCAATACCACTGAAGTGCCTGCTTCTGGGTGAATTCCCTGAAATGTTCACTGAACTGCTTCTGCCATTCATTGTATTTTTTTCCCCCTCTAACATTCAGGCTCAGTAGGATCAAAATTACTTGTAATCTTTCCTGTCTGTCAAAACCACTTTATTCAGGATTGGCATCTAATTTCCCTCCAGCTCTATTACAAATTAATCCAGGATCTGTGTATATAAGAGGCCAAAAATTCTCTCTCTCTGATACCAACACATGCACACACAGATTAGCCTACTTTCTTCCTGCTGCCATCTGCTGCTCACTCCTAGGTCTATGAATGATTGAGGGGGGGTCTGGGTCTCGTGATGTTTGTGGGCAGTGTTAGAGGAAGAGTCAGACAGGGAGGGTGCACATCAGCCACTCATGCTGCTTACTGGTGCTGATGGTTTGCACAAGATGCTGAGGGGAGGGGTGGAAACATACTCAGGAGCTTCCCTGCAAGCCCCTGGGGCAGCACAGGAATACACAGCACTTTGGAAGGACTATGGATATAATTGGCACAAGCCTTTGGTCAGGAGGAGTCGAGCTAGTCCTGGGAGGTCACAGACCAGTTTGGGCTCCACCAGATGCTGTGATGTGCTTTCTTCCATCTCCAGTGAAACAGGATTGGGACTAGGCAAAGAGTTGAACCCATAGCTGTACTTTCAGGCTTCCCTTCTCCCCTTTTCCAACTTACATTATGAGTGAATAAGGAGCCCTGTAAATGTCTGAGAAAGGGTCTACAGTTGGAATACAGTTGGCTTTAAACCCAAAATCAACAAAGTGGCTTGACATAACACCCTGGCTTGAGTCCTGCAGGAAAGACAAGTACCTAAACCCAGCTTCAGATGAGAAACCAAAAACTGAAAGCAGATCTGAGATCCCAAACCCACCCAGTTCACCCACATCAGAGCCCATCCAAATGGAATGCTGGGAGGAAGAAAACTCAAATCCATCTGCAACTTCACCTCAAAGGAAGAGAACCTGAAGCTGACCTCATCCCAGTAATTCCAGCCACAACTTCTTTGAGTCAAAGTTTGTTAAAAATACAGCATGTCGAAAATAAACTCATGTGATTTACATGGCATCTGGTTGCTGTTCCATCTGGGCTGGGAAAGCCATAAATCAACACTCCTGGGGGTGACTTCTTACAACTGTAAGCACTGAGCCAGGGATTTGGGGCACAGTGCTCTCAAGACTGAATGTCAACACTGTACATAATCTCGTAACAGTAAGTACTGGGTATGACATAGAGACTCATGATTCACTGCTTCATAAAATCCTGCTCAAATTACTAAAGAAAATGTTTTAAACAAGACTAGTGTGGTGGGTACTGTGGATCTTTCTTGCTTCCTAACGCCTCAGTCAGTGAGTGTTCTCTGAAAGGCACATGACAAACCACCCCTGCGCTTGTTTCTGCTGCTAGCAGAGGCTAGCCTGAGACATTTCAAGATTCAGGCTTGGAGGTGATGATCTCTCTGCTGAGAAGTGCCAAGTAAACATGCTCACATAGCCAGGAATTGTCAGGAGCTGGGATTTCTCTGGATCAAGAAACCTCAAGGATTTCTTCCCAAACTCTTCCATGGCTCTAGTACACCATGCCAAAGCGGTAATCAGGGGAGAAGGGCTACAATTTTGTGGTGATAGTCCCACAAATCTCACTGAAGAACAACAGACATAAGGGTAGACCATCTGAAGGTCTATCTGCATGCCTAGCCACAGCTGAGCGCCCAGAGTTAGATGTGTCCTGCTAACTGTGCTGGCAGGTCCTCTCCAGCAAGCCCGTGTCACTGGAGGCTGTTCAGTGCCCTGGGACTGATCTGAACCCTTCCTCTCTCCTGGGGGAGACGGCGCACAGAGCTCCTGTAGCACCAACCTGGTGCACTCTGATAACTCTGTCAGAGCAGGGTCTGCTTGGTCCAGGTTTAGTTCAGGGAGGAGCTTACCCTGAGCAGAGAGCAGGGTGGTGAAGCTGTTCCTACCTGTCGGAGAGTCCCTGTTGAGGTGAAGAAAGAGTAGAGCATGTACCCTGGAATCAGAAACATGGAGGACAGAGCCATGAGCCAACCGATGCCTTGTCCCCACACAGGATAGACGTATTTTCCCAGTGTCAGAGGGGTCATTTCCACCACACTAAAGAAGAACACACCCTAGAAAAGAACACCAGCCATTGCAGGGGAAAGTGCAAAATTGGGGTCCTGCCATTCTTTCCTTCATTATCTTCTTAGCTTCCAACAGCCTTACAGGAACCCAACAGCTCCTTCCATTAGTCTAGATTCTTTCAGCCCACCAACTGGTATTTTCATATAATTTCTTCTTATCCTAAGCTGGATAAGATATCTAAGCTTTCCAAAAAGCTGGAATTGGAATACCCCATATTTCCCTCTTTACTAGACTACTCAGACAAGCAGTGCCTCCTCAGCAGTTTCTATGCAAGTAAACAGCATCCTCATAGATGGTCTCAGGAGTCTTCATATCACACCACTCCCTGCACTACTTCTGCTGGAAGGGCAGGAACCTGCAAAGGCCAAACTGCTCTGCAGTCAGTTATCCTCCAATTGGTGATAGCTTTTGTTCTCATAAGCCTGTCAGAGGCTGAAGCTGGCGTAGCTGAAAGCCAGAACCAATGACTGCTTTTTAAAACATTACATTATTTTGCTTATCTTCTGGCATCTCAGAAAAAAAAAAAGAAGAAAAATAAAATAAAATAAAAGAAAAATAAAATAAAAGAAAAAAAATTAAGAACCCATGGCCTTATTTAGATTAAAAACAATCACCTAGAACTTTTCTATGGGTGATTTCCAGCAGGCAGAGTGAAAGAGGCTCCCATATACCTTTTCCCATCTCCAGTCTGCCTGGGACCCCCTTGCACCAGACCTGCCCTTGGGTTGAGAACAGAATGTTTCCCTACAGCCCATCTAGAGGCTTTTCTAGACCTGCTCCTGCACATAGGATTCCCCAGGTCTTACCAGGCAGACAAGAGGTGTGAAGAAGGCCCAGCAGATCTTCCACCAGATGCAAGGCTTGTAGCCAATCATTTCTTCAATGTTCCTGTAAAACCTGTTCACACCTACAAGAAGAAATGAGTATTGAAAAGAAAAAACCCATCTCTGTACCACGCTCTTCATCTCTTCTCATGGCAGAGCATAGGCCAGGCACAGCAAGAGGGTGACAGTGTGGCATGAGAAGCATTAGCTGGAGGGGATGGGGTAGTGGGACACAAATTCATGCTAACAGCTTCTGTGTTCCTGGTGTCCTCTTGAGGGCCCAGAGGGAAGGACCCTGAACATCTGCCAGTCTGTGCTGAGATCCTTGTGAGGGCCTGGAGAAGTGAGATGACAGCCTTCCACTCCTGATTTTCTGAAGTTATCAATCTAAGCTATTTTTGGCTGCAAAATTGTCATTGTCTTCACCGGCTTTGGCTTTTTCAGTAAGTCACCATGCTCATGGAGAAAACAAAGGAACAAGGTGTTTTGTGCTTACCATAACACCAAGAAATTGAGATGGTCTCAAAGAAGACAAGAAAAAGAAGACACATGCCACTGGCTGAGTAGTAATCAAACAGCTTGAAGACATAAATGCCACCCTGAAAAGACAAAAACAGGGTCAAGGAGTTCAATTATGGATTATGATCGACAATATCAGCCAGCAGCTCGGATTGCTACTGTCCGTGTCTGTTTGTTTCATGTCTATTTCCTTGGACAGTAGAGCCACTGTTGCAATGTTTCCACTGGAGTTTGGTTCCCAGCAGCAAAACTGATGTGCTCTTGCAGACAATTAGCCAGCCTGTTCAGGCATAGCCCAAGGTGAGGAGAAAAGAAATTCTAGGATCTCTTCGATTTCTCTGCTTTAGAAGGAGTCAATTTAGTCTGCTCTGCCCCTCCCTGGAGTTTTGCTTTGCCTCCTCATGAACCCACACTGCTCCACAAATGGTCTCCAGACCACTCAGCCCTTACCTCCCCTCATGTGAACCTCGGCTTCAGCTCCAGAGGTTCAAGCCCCCAACAGACAGGTATTCTTTGTGTTATCTTAACTCTTTGAAGTAAGCATTCCCTAAATTTGGGCTCTGTTGGATTGAGTCTTCATTGCAAGTAGCAGAACAACAGGCCAGACTAACAATAGGATAATGGTAAAACTATGGAGGCATCCTAAGTCACTTGAGATGTAGCAGTGATGAGCAAACCACTTTACCCAGAACAGGAGAAATGCTGTCACTTCTCCCAAAGCTTTGGTGGTGCTGTGATATGCCAAGTGGCCAGAAAGGTGTCAGGAATGGAGGTGCAAGAACAGCCTGTACAATCTGTACCTGGGTGATGTTGGAGAATCCAATGAGATAAGAGATGAAGCAGACTACTGCGATGAAGATCTTCTTCCTGGCTCTTAGGACTTGAGGATACTCATCCATCAGAGCTGTAATGAACCCTTCCACAGTGCAGAACTATGGGAAAAGGCATACACTGAGGATATATATATATATGTAACTTAACCTGTACAAATTTAACTTCAATGTTGAGAATCTTGGTGATTTATCTAGACTCTGCAGACTCTAGAAGAGTCATCTCTGCACAAAGTTGGTCTGAACTATCTTCTGAAAATTCATCTCTCTCCCCACTGTATATAGATGGAGCTAGGAGCACCAAAGTTAAATACTTAAAAATAGCTCAGATAAATCTCTGCCTTTTGCTTCTCACGGAAAGCCTCCTCCTTCTTCCCACAAACTCTCTAGGGCCTCCTTATCACTGCCCTGCTCCCCACACTGCCAGGCCCTGTGCCAGAGTTGTGCGTCTGGCTGCTGCTGGGACATGTGCAGGACCTTTATCGCTCTTCCCTTCTTTCTCTTCTCAGCCTGTGGCAACAGCACTTGTGCCGTTCAAGGATCTAAAACGCTCAATAAGGACCTGTATTACCCAATCTCATGTGCATGTAAATAACATGGCTGATTATCCAGTCCTTGACTTCATTTCATTTTTTCAAGCAACATTAAAAGCATGTAGCAGACCAACAGCCCATGTTCACAGCACATCATCCTTCTAGAGGTGGAAATCCCTGGATTTCTAGAAATCCCATCATCTTTCTAGAGGTGGAAATCCCTGGATGGTTTGTGCAGAGCTGCACCAGCCACAGTATAATAATGTCATCAGCACCATAACACATAACAAAATCCCCATGAGTGCTGCCTTCCAGTTTTCCAGTTCAACTGCCCTTGTGAAGTGCATTCTGCTCTCCTATCTCTTGATAAATTGTGAGATTTACTTTTATATCTCACTCCCAGAAACTACAAGTAGCATACCCTCTCATAGAACACATCTTGCCTCCAGCAACAACCCTGGGAATTTATGAGGGCAGCAAACTGGCTTCCCTGGCCATGCTGAGCAAATGTACAAGCCAGTGCAATGAAAATGAAAGGGGTTTCATCACTTTTTGATGTCAAGGACTTCCCTGTCCCTGGGAAGAAAAAAATCCCCTAGAGTGAAGGTAGAGGTATATAGACCAAAAAGAGCAGCAGAGGGTTGGGAAGATGTGTGGGAAAAAAATGGAGTGCCTGAACCTATAGCTGGGCAGGGATTGTAGAAGAGCTTGCACACTGCTGACTGCTGGGGCTGGCTTCCACGTGGGCAGAGCAGGGCAGAGGGAGATGTGTATGCCCAGGGTTTTATATCCACATGGAAAGCCAGTATTCCCAAAGCATCAAAGCTCAACTGCTTCCACTTGAATTTTTAACGAGCTAAGCTTTTTATGTTGGACACAAATGCCATTAAAGCATCTTTTGCCGTTCACGCATGGGTTAAGCTGCCTTTATAGTCATTGACAGTGAGCGCTTCACCCCATCCCACCTGGCTTGTTGTCTGGAAGAGTCAGGACGGAGGTGGCACCACAGTGTGAAGAGATGGCATGACTAAAAAGCCACTGCTGAAAACTATTCCTTCCACATGGATGCATGGCCAGGCACTGCCAGAGCCACGGCAGGGCCAGGGGATCCGAGACCAGAAAGGCAAATGCATTTGGAGGGGAACAGTCCTGGTCGTGGGCAGAGGGTGGTGTCCAGCAGAAAACGAGCAAAGAAAATGATGCCTTAGATAATTGGATGGAGTATAGCTGACAGCCCTTTGGTGCAGGAAGAGCAATCAAAATCAGGGAACGCACAGAGGGAAAGACAGGGAGATGGGTGGTAAGGGACAGGGCTACAAAGTGAGTTGAATTCTCTTTGTCTCCTATCAGAATTAAGCTCCTGTGTAATGGATAAGGTGGAGAAACAAATGGTGGTACATTGCTTTTTCTAACCATGGAACAGGCAGTGATCTTCATACCACTTGCTGAAAACTGCCTCATGACAGCCTCAGACTTCATAGGGGATGCAGCCTGGAGGAGGCTTACCTTTCCAGCCCCAGGGACTGCAGGTGCTTGGCATGGGGCTCACTTTTCCCAGCTTACAGACCAAACCTTGGCTGCTTGCACATGCAGACACCTGAATGAAAGCATGCTGCTTTCAGAGTGGCAAGGAGCTGAGCATTGGTGCCTCCTGTTCTTGCCACTGCAGTTTGCTTTCCAAAAAATTTTGCTTTTCCCACCAACCCTCTCCAGCAACAATTTTAAGCACACATTTTTCTCTTCTTCATGCCTCACCCCATGATATTATTTCTTTCCCAAGCATTTTATTTCCATTAACTTCTCTCTTTTGTTCCTTTTCCCCTTTAGGGGCCTAATCATTACACAAGCTGCTGGGTCCAGTAATCTGGGTTTGAGAGTCAATGCAAATGTGGCACCTCTGTCTGAAGGAGAGTCTCTCTTCCACTCTCTCCCAATTGCTATTCCCTCCTCAGCCACACAGAGCACCCTATTGGGATGCATGGACCCGTAGGGAGTTTGACCACAGCTGCCAGATGTGCAGCAGAGAGCCATGAGAGTGGTCTCGCTGCTGGCAGCTGGAAATCCTCATGACCAACCAGTGCTAGGCAGCCTCACATGGGACAGACACAGGCTGGCAGTCACAAGACTTGCCAGCTCCCCTGAGCGATAAATGCCTGACCTGGAAACTGGTAGGTTAAAAGGAAGCACAAGCATATTATGAAAGAGGGTCTGGATGAGAGAGAGCTGAAGCCCTGACAGATCAGAGCAGAGGAAACACCAAGGCACACGAGTGAGGGCACAAGAGGGAGGTGTTTGTCAGTACAGGTCATTCATCCCACTCAAGGAACCGCAGAGCACCATGGCAGGAAAAGCAGATGGAGCTGTGCTGCATCTGCAGGAGACTCGCTGGGCCTACTCCCACTGTCACTAAAGGGCTGGAGCTCGTGGCTGCATCACAAACACAGATCTCAGCCCAGTCTCCCTCCTTTGATAGGCTCCTGAGCATCCCCGCTGTGCCTACAGAGCCGTGCCCTGCTGGTGGCAAGCGACAGTCTCAGCCCAGCAGCCCTCGGGTGCAGGAAATGCCCTACAGCCCTGCTGTGCCTCATGAACTGGGCTGCTGACCCAAATGAAAAATGCTTGCTCCCCATCTGCAAATGCCACAAAGGATATGTAATCAGCATGTAGAAAACCGTGGTTTTTTAACTGAATGCTTCAAAATGCATGTGGAATTGCAGCCATTGTAGCAGCCTGTGTTCATTGGTTTATATGCAAAAGCTGCCATGCTGTTGCTGGTGTGTTTGAATGAAGCAGAGCTCCAGCATGCAGACAGAAAGCTTCTTCACAAGTATTTATCACAGCTAAATACTTATTTTCCATTTGTTGCTTCATCCCACCCCCTCCCAGCCTCTTCCTCCAGGCAATGATAGCCTCCCAACAGACTGTCTGCCCTCGGAAACTGGCTGTCAGAAGGGATGTGGAGAATTTCAAGGGGTATTTCAGAAGCAAATGCAGCAAATAAATTCCACAGAGTGCTTAGAGGGCTTATTGTCATGTCTCGATTTACCAGCACTGAGTGAATAATCCATGCACATATTTTTTTTCTGTAAATGTAGTTTCTTTCAGGACATTCATGTATTATTTTAATTTTTTTCCTAGATTATGTCTGTGGAAATGTATTCATGAGCTTTATAAAGTGTTTATGAGAGTGTGATATGATTGAAAACCAGATTTGGTTGATTAGATTTTCCTGGAAACCAAGTGTGACATTTCAAGAATAGGTTTGAGTCTGATTGTGAAATAGGCTTGGGTTTATGAACACTACCTGTAATCCAAAGGAGCATCCATTTTGTACTGGTGGTTTGTGCTGCAAGAGAAGAGCATGGAGGCACAAGGGCAGACATGACAGACCAAGTGCAGGTTCTTGCAGGAGCCTTTGATTTTGATACACTCAAAAGGAAGGCATGCTGCAATTCACTGCTTCACTGGGTAGCTACTTTTATGCTGAATTAACAGAAAAAAACCCTATCACCACTTGTAAAAATGTAGAGATAATGTTTTATAGTTTGTTTTGTGAGGGCTCTGAGGAGGCAGGGTAGAGATCTTTTGCTACATCTAACTTCTTACTCAAGTGTCTTGTAAAACTTTTGCCATCAGGTAAGATGGCAAAGCACTCAGGGTACCCAGGCACCAGCCTTTTCCAAGGCATGACTCCTTCCTTCTGCCAGGATCTAGCCCTGCTAACCTATGGACCAGGCCAGGGAGCTGCAGCTCTGTTCAGGGCTGCATTGTTGTTGGCATCAACAACAATGCCAAAATGCTGCAGGAAAGCACAGCCCTCACACCATGAAAGAGTAAAAACCCACTCAGCTCAGCACTGTCCCAAGTGCAGAAGGGGACACCACAATTGTACCTGAAGACATTTTTGTATCTTCCTCCACTTTGTCCCTGAGTTGTCTCACCTGACTGTCCAGACCCAGCATCATCAGCATGGAGAAGAAGAGGATTGACCAGAGTGGGGACAAGGGCAATTGTGTGACAACCTGCGGATAGGCGAGGAAAGCCAGTCCAGGGCCTGCAGTAATGAAAAGGGGGATGAGCCCATGTTTACAAAGCATTTGATGGGAAGTCTGAGCTAAGTGCCACAGTTAAATAGAGAGACAAAAATTACAGCTAAGGACTCAGGGGTTTTCATATAGGAGCTAGCAACACCTGTGCCTTTGTGCCCGTGACCCACTGGCTTGGTGGGAGGCATAGGGGCATGATGGGGAGACAGGATTGGAAAAACAAGTCCCGCAAGTAAGTAATCAAATTATTGCAACCAAATGGAGCTGGAGCACTGTGCTAGAAAAATAAACTGATATTCACAGCTGGTTATAACTTTCCTGGTGCCTTTTTTTTTTCCCCACCACAAAATGCTGTTTCTTGAGATAAAAGCTTTCTCTGGAAAGACAGCAATTTCAAAATATGTCTTCGTGCAGAAAGACACAGTCCCATCTTGGTTAAAAAATTATTCTGAGATAACAGTCGCAAGATTTTGCATGAAAAGGGGACTCCAAATTTTGATCACATCTACTGAAAACATAGGTAGCATCTATGGTGCATAGGAAGTTTTCAGACAGAGAATGGCCTAAATATTTCACTACAGCAAAATAAAACTTCTGCACACCTAGTCAGGAAAGAACCAAGAGCACCCCACACAAATGGTTCTCACAGGTTGCTGTTGCATTTGAACCTGGGTTTCTGCTTACCAGAGGAGGCCAGCTCTGACACCGACTTCTTTGTGATGTGTGACATGAAGCCAATGATAGAGAAAATAACAAACCCCGCAAATATGCTTGTGGTGGAGTTTATACAGCAGACAATAATGGAGTCTCTGGAAGAGAGAAAGAGAGAAAAAACCCCACCTGCAGGTCCCTACCAAGAGCAGAGAGGGGGGTAAACAAAACACCAAGCCCTGTGGAGAGCTGGTCTTGTGCCTTGGATGGGTAGCACAGGTGACATACAAAGTGTCCTGTAGGCAGGAAGCCCCTCTAAAGAGATCACAGTGTTTCCCCTAGGCTGCATGTTGCCAGCAAGGGGATAGCAGAGATCAGGCAGATTCACCACAACCCCCTGCCTCACCCATGAGGAGCCCCTGCCACACAGGAGGATGGAAAAAAACTACCGACCTGTAGACATTGTTGTGGAAAGTGTTGTAGCTGCCCAGAGCAATGAGGGAGCCCAGCCCCAGGCCGTAGGAGAAGAAGATCTGAGTGGCTGCGTCCATCCAGACCTGCGGAGAAGGAGCCACAAGAGGAGTGCGGCTGAAGGGGACTCCGTGCTGTAGGTGCATGTCCTGCAGCAGAGCAGTGCAGGGCTAGCAGGGGGACTGGGTGCAGACTGTGGAGCTGTGTGCTTGGATGTACAGCCCACTGGGGTGTCCAGGACCTGAGGGAACCCTGTCAATAGAGCCCAGTCAAGAGTTTCTTACTAATATCTAATCTAAAGCTATTATCTTTCAGTTTAAAGCCATTCTTCTTGTCCTGTCACTACATGGCCTTATCAAAAGTCCCTCTCCAGGGCTTTACTGTAGGGCTCTTTATATACTGGAAGGCAGGGAATCTGCATCCTTCCCATGTGTCAAGCGTACCAAAGTGCAGTCTGGCCCAGCATCAGACATATCCCCAGCCCTTCGATGGGATGGATGTAGATGGATGAAGTCATACATTTCTGAACAGTGTCCCATGCAGATCAGAAGGGACTCCTGCGTTGTCTGAGTCTGTGTGTGCATGTTTGCACAGGTGTCCCCAAGGGATGCTGCTCCACTCAGAGACCCACATCCTTCTCTCACACCCTCCATTTCTCTTCCACTAGTGTGTCTTTGATTTTCCAACATGGAGCTGTTTGTGCAAACAGCTGCAGAGGACAGCTTGCAAAGCTGGTCCCAGTTCCTTAAGGTGTTAAATCTTAGAAAGTTCAAGAAAAGGAGACAGACTGTTTCTTAATTGTGTAGTATTTGCTCAACTCTTCTGGTCTTGAGAGCCCTGTTTCCTGCATTAGGAGCCAATGCAGTTGGTAGTATAGTTACAAAGAGTGTCCTGAAAGAGGGATCATTGGGACCCTCACTGGGAAGTGACAAATATCCAGCTGTCCCCACTCACACATGACTAATGACTTTGGAACCATGGAAGTACTACTGCTGAAAAATGCAGAGTCTGTGTATCCTGAAAAACTTCATTTTTGCAAATATCCCTGTTCCTCCTGGGTCTCCTCTCTGCTTCCATTGACCAAGAACACATTACTGGCCACCACTCATCACTTAAGCACTTCCAAAAACTGCTGCTGTGTGCTGCTGTGCTTGTGCTCCTTCTGAGGCCCCCATGCCAGCATCACATCATCCTTTCTCTGGGACCACCAGACCAGCAGCCCTAGGACAGTCACTGAAATGAGACATTCCCAGCCCAGAGGGCAGGTCCCTTTGTCAGGATAACTTCTGACTCCTCATACCCTGTGGATATCACTGCTTGAGTACAGCAGAGCTGCTGCACAGATTTCCACCCATGAAGGACCTTTTCCTCAGTTTTATCTCAGCCTATGGGACATGGGTCATGAATACTTGTACAGGGTTATTCTAGAGTTATTTTAAGGACTTACAATATTCATGGGAAGTGCCTGGGGAAGCCTAATGCAGAGACAGCTGGGAGATGAGAGCTTTCCTCACTAGGTTACAAACCTCAGAGTCAGAGAGCTTCCTGAAGTCAGGTGTGAGGTAGAAAAGGATCCCCTCCTTGGCTCCTGGCAGCGTGACTCCCCGGAACAATAGGATGAACAGCATGAAGTAGGGGTAGGTGGCTGAGAAATACACCACCTGAAAAAGACCCCATGGGAGAGAAGCCATCAGCCCACCAGTGCCCAGAACCTTTCCTGCTCATGGTGTCATTGAGTCTGCTGGGTTCTCCTGTGAGTGGGACAGGCTCCCAAGCACAGCCATTTGCAGCAGCATTTCCTTGCATTTTCTGTCCCCCATTGCCATGCTAGTAACGTTTCTGGCTTTTTGAGGTTTCTCCCTGCCAGTGATACATAAGGACACACTAATCACAAAAGTAGCAGACTGAAGTCTGGATGAAATGCCCAAAGATAAAGGAATTGCACAGGGATAATTTTAGTCCACAGAAGTAATCCCCTTAAGTCATCACATCCTTATTTTGCAGAGCTAAAGCTGGTGTTTCTCTAGACCAATGCATCAAGCAAAACAAGTTGTCTTGATTCCACTGCTTTCTTTTCAGCACTGTTTCAGTATCTCACGGGTATGTGCCATCCCTCATCACAGGGCCCACACCAGTAATCACCAGGGCTTTGCTGTGGCTGCGTAGCTAAAGCCTCTTTGAGAGCCGCTGGGTAAGTTAACAGCTTAGGTGACCTACCCCTGAAGTGCTTCTTTCTGATCTCTCCTCTTGATTATTCCTTTCATAATAGTGTCCCACTGTACCATGCTGTGCTCTAAATAACACATCCCAGCATCTCAGCACTGCTGTTTCACTAAACAAAGCAATTACCTTTCTGCTGTGCTAGCCTGGAACACTGCACAGGGAATAACAATGGGCTTCTCATCTGAAGTCTCCCATCAATATCAAAAGGGCAGCAGGGAAATTTTCAAAGGAGATGGTGAGATTTTTTTCCACCAGAGGCAATTTAAGAAACTGTGATTGTCAAAAGTGGAAGGCCACAAGAAGCCTTGCTCTCTCAAAGGGCTGTCCCGAAGTGGGAAATATGAGTAATTTCTGAAAACACCTCTTTCCAAAAAGAATGTACGCTCAGACCCATGACCTTACAGGCAAGAGCTATTCTCTACACTTAGAATGAAAATTACCATAAACATCATAGCAATTTTTACAGCCATGAAAGGTAAATGCCAGGAATTTAATAGTATCTACTGTGATTTTGCCTCTAAACACCATAACCTTAGTTATAGACACTTAAATAAAATTGAGTCTGGAGGACATTTTGATGGTGCAGCAATGAAAGGCAGCACCAATAGACCCAGCCCTCACACTGTACCTTGCCGGTCCACTCCACACCCTTCCAGATGGAGAAGTAGACCAGCAGCCAGGCCAGGGCCAGCGTGCCAGCCAGGGGCCAGCGGATGGTGCCAGGCTCCCCCAGGCCTCCGGACATCTGGTGCATGTTCCTCCTAAGGGTGGGAGACACTGTGTTAGGAGAAAGTCTAACAATCAAGGGCAGAGGAATTCGGCGCTCCCAGAGGTGGCTGGAGGGTGAAGGGCCAGGTACAGACAAATGTGAGAACCCACAAATCCCTAGAGAGAACCGAGGATCATTGTGATGGGACAAAGGGAGGCGAAGAGAGGTGGAGAGACTGTTTGCCTGCCCGTCCATCTGACCTGCATCTGCACAGCGCACCCCATGCCCATCATGGCCATGCCCTTCTGCCAAAGCTGCCCAAGGAACAGAGCCAACAGGCACAACCACAGTTGGGCAGGTACAGTGACCACAGGGAGGGGGAGAAACCTCGTGTAGGCAGGCTGGGGACATACTCCCAGAATTCGGTGACAGCACTGGTGAGGTTGGTGGTGTCGTTCAGGGAGTAGTTGGAGAAGCAGCGGTCTGTGTTCCAGGCGTTCCCACAGGTCTGCCACGGCAGGTCCTGCACCAGCACAAGGACAGCAGGGTTATCATTCATGTGATATCTCCCAAGTGAAATCTGGCTTCCTTTAAACTAAAGCCCCTTAATTTTTATTTTTTTTTTGCAAAGATAATGGGCTGCTCCACTGAATGGGCAGGCCCTTGTAGCCAAAATAATGGAAAAATTTTTGAAAATATGATAAATTGTGACAAGAATTTTTGAGGAAAAAAATATCATTATATGATTAGGGCAATACTGTAGCTCCAATAAAATGTTAGCAATTCCCCACATAGAAAGCCACTTCCAATTAACTGTTGATAATTAATACCTACAAATTAAAATACTACCATGGGATACTGTGTTTATAACCATTACAGCTTTTTGCTAGCTTCACTCCACAAGTGGCTGGAATTTACTGCAGAAAGAATAAGCAGGGATTTGTTTCTTATGTTTCATTTACACCAACTTCAATGCTTAAAAAGCAACATGGCCCTGAGAATGGAGGCAATGGGTTGTCTACACAAACAGATTTTAATAACAAAAGCACAGGAGAAAATTGTCCAGGACAGTAGCTGTTTCATGCTATCCACTGCCCTGATTGTGAGCAGCACAAAGGGATTCCTGGGAGATGTTTACACTGTGGGTAGCAGTCTGCCAGCAGCACAACACTACGGACTTAGTGCGATCAGCTCTGGCACTGCAGGCAGTGAAGCAGCAGTGCCAGGGGCCGTATGAGCATGCAGGGCAACTCACCCAGGCCACCAAGTGCCACAGCTGAGCCAGCCCAAGGAAAGCAGCTCGGATATGTTTCCATGAGCAGCTACCTCTTTTCCCAAGCACAGTGTGTGTAGAGAAACGCAGAGCAGCTACTCTGGGTGATTTCCCTCTGCAGATAAGGCCTGAGGCTCCAGCTCAACAAAGCTTTAAGAAGATGTTTGTATCCATCGCTATTCTTCCATGAATGCAGACCTCTTCAAAAATATTATCTGTGTTTTAAGTGCCTTGTGCCATCAGTGCCTTTTAGTGCTGCCTTCACTGCTCCATCTAAATCAGTTCACTCCAGCAGATGATACTATCAAATGTGGTATCCTGGCAGAATGGTGACAATTGCAGGGGCGGAGGTGACATTCCAGTGGCCACCCAGACCACTGCACCCCCCTGGTGATTTCACTGAGGACTTGCTAACTGCACTGAAGAAAAGGCAGTAGCTAGAGCAGTGCTGCATAGCAGCTCTTCAATGTCTGCATGTTAGAGAAGCTGCACAGCTCTCACAAGGAGGGGCAGGTTGAGGGACAGTTAGTTGCTTCTCCATTTCCTCTGAATTTCAGAGGACAGAAACTGCTGAAGGCAGGCTGGGTTCCTATTATAGTTTAAAATACTCTTAGTTAAATTTAGGAGACACAGGGGACAGACATGAGCCTAGCTTTTTCATTTGCACCTCAGGTCCTTTTGGGAATTTGGAATTATTATATCCGATAAAAGAAAAGGTCTTGAGCCAAACACTTGGATCTGCCTATGTACACTGTCACCACCTGGGTCTGTAACACCTGAATGTACCAAAGCCTTATCCTAAGAAGCATCCTGTCCAGGGTGTAGTTGGGATGGGTTACTTTGGGGAAGACCTCTGTTTATTTGGGAATCCCTGAGGGTGCATCTAATCACCCACAGCCAATAATTTTGTTTTACATCCAGGACCCTACAGTGATAGGTGGTATTGGTGGTAGAAGCACAGTTGGGGATGCCAAATGAAATTATTCAACAAAAGTCTTGAAGATACCAGAAAGTTTTGCTGGAGCAAAAAGGAAAACTGGATGTACAGTGTCCACAATAGCATTTCAGGGTTATATCTAAATGACATTTTAAAAGATCCCATTTGAACCATGGGGTTGATGTCTTTAAGGCTTCAGGTTGCTCAGAGAGCTACATTAAGGAAACTCTTACCAGTTTCTGGGCTGAAATAAATAATTCAGCTACCAAGAAGTTAATATGGGGTGTGATTCTAATCTTGTATGGTAGAAGGCCCTGCTATGGAAGAGGAACCCACTATAAACCATAACACCAAAGGACACACTGAGGGACAGTCACAAGCAGATGTCTAGATATTTTCTGAATCATTTTCCCAGCAGGAAAAAAAAATCCCTTGGAGATCATTTATCAAGAGAGAAGTGAATAAGAATTAATTAAGATAAGGAGTAAGTCCTGAGAAATAAGACCATGATGTAAGAAAACCTGACAAAACCAGTTCTGGAAATGTGCAGCTCAGATTCTAGCAGCCCTAGAAATAAAACAGAAACACGGGCTGAGTTTTAAAGACTGAAGTGACTGGGGAACAGTGCCTGTAGAGGGGATAGGACCACCTGCCCCAGAGGACAAGCATCACTACCCATCAGCACCACAAAACTGTCTCCAGGGCTGATGAAACTCTTCAGAAGGGGTGTAGCATGATGCTGACAAGGGCACTTTGCACAAATGGCAAGCAGCTAGTGACCGCTGTGGGTCATAAACAAACCACTGCCCATAAGTAGGAGTGAGGACCCAGACCACAGCCAATGCCATGCTGCAGACACGCCTGTGACTCACCGCAGTGAAGGAGTTGAAGAGATAGTAGAGAGCCCAGGCGATGATGACAATGTAGTAGATGTTCAGCCAGAAGGACAGAACCATAGCTGCCAGTCCAACGCCTGCAAATGAAGGCAGAGAGCAGCATCAATCCAGGTCTCCAGTACCCAAGGGAGTTCATGGACACCACTGCAAGGGTTTTTTTGGCAAACCAGAAAAAGGGAATCAGCTCATCAACACCGAGTGTGCTGTAGTTGCACAGTGAGCTGGTCAGCAAGGGAGGTTCATTCCCTTATGTCTCTCAGCCACCCATTTCCACTTTCCAACAATGCTTGAAGTGTGCTACCGGTACTCTATGGACAGAGCTCCATGATAACAGGATCTTGTCACTTCCCTGGCAGAATTGTACTTTCCCACATCCAAGGCATTTCTAAATCACCACTGGCTTCTAGAAACCAGTTACTTCAAGCATGGCAACAAGTTGCATTCCCATGCAATTAAAGTAAGCATATGTAGAGAGGCTTGGGAAAACAAAGTGTCTTCTGCAACCAGAGCCCCTCTGTCACAGTCCATACTGTCCATAAAGTCCCTTGTCATCACACAAAACTGCTTGAACAGAGCACAGTGATGTTAGTGACTGCAGACATTGAGGTCAAGGACAGTTTGATAAAGACAGAGGGTGAACCCAGCCCCTCCTCACCTGCCACCCCATCCCAGCCCCCAGGGATTTGCTGATTTGCCTTCAAACCCTTAATGGAGTTTTGCCTCTAGTTACGTGCCATTGCTGTCACAAACATACAGCACAGTACCTTTGAACATGGGTGCTAATCTCCAGACTCCCAGTCCACCAACAGAGGTATACTGGCCCAGAGCAGTTTCCAGCAGGAAGAGAGGAATTCCAGCAAACACTAGCGTCAGGAAATAGGGGATGAGGAAGGCCCCTGAAAGAAGGAGCAATGTTATCAGGCAGTTCCCCCTTTGATCAAGAAGGAAATGCCTCCAGCTGCAGTTTCTTGCTCTGCAGCACCCATGTGATGAGGAGCAGCCTCTCCCAGAGGTGAAAGTTTGGAGCTGGAGTTGATGTGTTCAGTGAGTCTCCCACTGAGGTCACAGCTGCCTTCCCCTTATCACTGTGGGTATGTATGTACCATGTATACATATACACTGGCATCACTAGCTGTGCAATGCCAGGCTCACTTTGTTAGCTGTTTAGACAATGCTAAACCCAATCTGATAACAACCCCAAAAGATTGGACACTGACATTGGTAACTTGTTGATGCTTCCTGTCTTACCTGAAGAAGCTTTCAATTCTTCTTCTTCTTGAGGGAATAGTGCACAGGAATATCTGGCACTGGCCACTGCTTTCTTTGTTTATAGCTGCTTCAGTCTTTTAAGAAAGCTGTTACCAACACTGTATTGGCTCTTGTAACAGTGCTATATACCACCCCACTTGTGGTTTAGGTTTTACCCTTAAAATTCCTAGTGAAAAATATTATTCTTCTCCATGGCCCTATGGAAATCATCTCATCACTAGAAAGGAGGTAGAACTCTCATTCACTAGAGATATTACTGGCACCCAGTTTTTAGAAGAGCAATTAGAATAGGAGAGCCTTGCTGTGTGATCGGAAGGCTGTACAAGTTCAGGTCATCCTGACTTCTAGGATGTGGGACAAAGCCAATTTTTTATCTTTCTCATGCATGTACTAGAGTGTGCCATCATTTCTGAGGACAAACTTTTGCAGAAGATGCTCACTGGAGACAGAGGGAGGACACTCAGTTTGCCCAGAAGCAGCTGGCTGTATTCAGGACAGCACTGATTCCTGCACTAGCCTTAGGGCTGAGCTGTCAGTCTGAGTTGTCTTCTCCAGATAATCATAGGAAAGCCAACATGGAGCCAGCGAGCAAAGCCACTCTGGAGAGCAGTAGCCCAGCTTGCACCCAGCAGAGCCAGGCTCCAGCAGCTGCTCTCTGAGGGCAGGGAAGCAGCCAGGCACAGCCAGGGATGCTGGCTCAGGGGACATCCAGCTGGAGACATCTGCCTGCCAAGCAGGGAGCTGAACCCAGCTGGGAGAGGCAGGTGCCAGCACTCAGCATGAGAATCCATGGGAGGCAGCATGCAAGCGAAGCTGACAGTGGGTGGTGGGGAGAAAACACTCTCTGTGCCAGCAGCTCAGTGACCATGAACCTGAATCACAAGCTGGCATGGAAGTGCAGGTTCTTGGCTTCACCAGCAGCCTGATGTACAGGAAAGAACAGCTTTGAGCATCACTGTGCCTGCTCAGCAGCCTCCCCTGTGTGCTCACTAGACACCACAGCCTGCAAGGTCCAGGCCTCTGAGAGCCCTGTGGGAAGCCAGTGTCTGCTTTGAGGACACGGCTGCTGCCACCCTGCTGCTGTGGAGTTTGGAGGCTAAGCTTAGCAGCAGTGCAAGTCTCTTCCTCGCTTCTGTGCAAGCAATTAATGAAACTCGGCTGCAGCTCTGATGATCCTGCACTTCTCATCTACAGCAGGTCAGGAAGGTTTGTAGATGAAAGATCTTATTAGACTGTTGGGAAAAAAAAAAAAAAAAAAAAAAAAAAAAAAAAAAAAAAAAAAAACCAACTTTGACACTGCCACTCTGGAGGGCCAGGTCCCCAAGCAGGCATGGATAATATCCCCAGGTCCTGTGCAGTCAGATGGGAAATCAGTTCTGAAATTTGTATCTAAATTTTGCAGGCTGGTACAAAATATGGTTGTGTGTGACCTTGTGCAAGTCCCAGTTTGTGTCCAGATCCATGGGTGTCAAAGAGGTGATGATGCTGGTCCTGCTCAGAGAACTGACCCTTGGAGGCAAGGAAGGATCAATAGCGCCTGGCGCTCACTGTGCAGCCCCAAATCTGCCTGCTCCTAATGCCCTACAGCAGAGAACAACAATTAATCCTTAAAACAGGGAACACTGCCCATGAATCAAAAATTGAGCATTACAAGCTGTTACACTCTGTTGCTTTGAGTCTCAGTGTGCAAATGAGGAGTGCAGGATGCTTATTTAAAGGATTGTTTTTCTCTCAAGTTATTCAAGCTTAGGATCTCACAGGCAATATTTAGCATGTACTGAGCCGCATTTAGAGAGAATTTGGAGTCTGGTACAATTCTGTTGAGATCAGAGGGACTGTATAAGGTTAGAGATGAGTGTAGAGGCTGGAGCCATGGGCGCAGCTGGGCACATCCAGCTGCGTGCAGGGCCAGCAGGGAGCCCAGGCATCCCTTTGGGTGAAGCCTGCTCCCTGCCGCGGATGGGCCGAGCGCTGGGCTGCCGTGCCCTGGGCTCCCTGCGCCGAGCAAACCAGCCGTAAGGCGATGCAATGCGACAGCGGTAAGTGAGACGACAATATTTCGATTCAGTTCAATTTGCCTGTGCGTAATGGAAGCAGCCCACACGACCGTGCTCTGAGCGGCGCACATGCAGGACGCTAAAATTAGTGTTCCACCCACAGTCTGCTGTGCTCCGGAGGCGCCTCCGTCGAGGCAGAGCCCAGGCGGTGCCCGCCCGGCTGCGAAGGAGCTGCCGTGCGCCCCCGCCTCGCCGCTCCGGGTCCCGGGGACGCTCCCGTGCGTCAGCTCGGCCGCCCGGCTCCGCGGCGGCTCCGCGGCGGCTCCGCGGCGGCTCCGCGGCGGCTCCGCGGCGGCTCCGCGGCGGCTCCGCGGCGGCTCCGCTCGCTCCTTGGTGCCGGCTGCGGGAGCACCGTGCCTGCCAGCAGCCACTGCCGGCAGGGCGACGGGAAGGAGCTATCCAGGCTGCCACGAACGGCACGAAGCGGCAGGGTGTTGGGAGCAGGCAGGAACCAATTCCCGCATTTCATCTGCCTGGCGTTTCTGCTCACAGCCGGCTGCTCCCTCTGCGTGCCCGCAGCTGTCAGGGCAGAGATCAACCCGTGTGCCATTGCTAATGCTAATAATAGCGCTCCACACCTCTACAGCACCCTCTGTCCTAGGTTCTCAGCTGACTTTATATGTAGGTTCGGTTTTAGCTTCACTACACCCCTCATCTAATTACAGGCATTGTCATCTCCACCTTTATGTGTGAAGAGACAGTCACAGGCAGCACAGAGCTGGTGCGAGACTTGAGATGACACAGCAACCACAGGGCAGATGCTGGCTAACAACCAGTGCTGGGACCTAGCCACGGGGGAAATGTTCTGTGAAGAGAGCTAGCAGTCAGAGTGTGGCCAGACAAAGATGACAACCTGCACTGTGGCTCTGGCATTGGTGGCACAGGCTCCCCAGGGCAGGCCTGGATGTTCCCATAAACCTCACTCAGCTCAGCTGTGCATTTCCACGTCTCCACAAAACCCAAAGCTGTAGATGCCACATCCCTGAAAGTGTTTGTGGCCAGGTTGGATGTGGCTTTGAGCAACCTAGTGGAAGGTGTCCCTGCCATTGGCAGTGCTTTTGGAACTGGCTGATCTTTAAGGTCCTTTCCAACCCTGACCATCCTGTGATTCTACAATTCTATGAAAACAACATGGTCACTCAGAAATCTTCTTGCTGAAATTGCTAACTTTCTGGTCTCCTGCTGGCACTCACTCCACATGCTTCAGAGAAAGGGCCTAGATACCCTTAAATGCCATGAAGTTAAATGGACATTGCTTCAGGGAACAAGACCTTCTCCTCTTTTCCAGGGATGGAGGAGAAGAGCATCCTACACTGCCCGCAACAGCAGAAATGGGCTGGTGATATGAGAAGTTTTGAGAACCAAAGGCAAAAGGAAAATAAAAAAGACATGGAAAAGAAACATGAGAAGAGACCCTCAGAGCAGTATGAATGATTGTGGCACTTGGGAGGGGGACTCCAGGCCAGGAAGAGCTAAGAGGGAAGCAAAGAGCAATGTGAGAAGACTAGCAGGCAAACCCTAAAATTATATATACAGCCTTAAAGGTAAGGAAAAGGAGTTTGGACTTGTGTGGGAAGTCTGTAAAATGGTTCAAGGAAGTGAGCAGCTCTTCAAAGCGGAGAAGGCAGGCTGCTTTAGTAACAGGCACAAGCAATGGGAGAGCTCAGCATGGAGTGAGAAAAAAGAGCCTCTGCTCTACTGACACCTGCCTGTACTCCCCTCCACAAAAGCATCTCCCTGACACGACAGAAGAAAGAGCACCATTTGAGAGGGGAGCTGAGGCACAGAAGTGTGTTTTCTGAGTTGATCCAAGATGTGCAGAAATTCTGTAGCTGAGCAGGGAGAATTCCCTTGAGAATACGCTAGACTGAGGAGAACCCAACCTTTAACAGATGCAAACTGGTTTCTCTGGAGATGCCCCAGAATCCAACTGGGTACCTATTTTTGCATGGCCCTCCCTGTAAGTAAATGAGTTCCTACATGCCTTTTTTTTTTTCCTTTTTTTTTTTTTTTTGTAGCCCTGCAGATTTGGACTGCACAAGCATGACAGAACTCAAATTGCTTGTTTTATTTCTTTGGACTGCTTCTTCCCAGACTGCACTTGCTAGTAAAGCCCACAGATCATGGAGACTTGTCTCTGGACAATTTAATAACTCCCACCATGTGGGAGAGCTCTCAGCTGGAGGACCACCCATTTGCCCAGACCCACACCAAGCCAAAACCTGCTGCTCATTGTGCATTTCTCTCACCTCCTCCATTTTTGCCACAGAGATAAGGGAAGCGCCAGACGTTGCCCAGACCAATAGCATAGCCCACACAGGACAGCAAGAAGTCAAATTTCCCCTTCCAGGAACCTCTGTCTGGGATCTCCTTCTTCTTCTTCTTGGTGCTCACAACCTCAGGGCTGATGGGCTCTGGCTCCTCCAGGGCCGCCTGCTTCACTTCAGAGGGAGAGCTCAGCTCCACGGAGGTGTTGTCCATCTTGCCCATGGTGACTCAGAAGTACGTCCACTCTTGCTGAGGGGCTGGAGGAGCAGGAAAGGCAGTTTCTGCCCTGGCCACGAGAAGAGAAGATGGGAAGCACTGGGCAATGCTCCTGGTGAGAAAGGAGAGAAGGAAGGCGTCCTGTGTTAATGCAGTGTGTCAGACTTGCTTGTTACCATTACATAACAAATCTCTCAACTCTCATCTTACCTGCTTTTCATCCCAGTGCTCTGCAGGAAGAGCTTTGGGACCAGCAGGCATGCAGCAAAACCACAAGTTGTGGGTGACCCACCACATAGCACAGAAATATATCTGGCGTGTCTGAGTGACAGCAGAGGAGGGCACAATGAAGGTGCCAGACCTCCCACGTCTGGGGTCCAAAACTGAGTGCAGCAGTCACAGAGCCATCTGAGAGTTTGTGCGGCCCAGCCAGCCAAGCACAGCTTTGCAGCGGCACCTCTGCTATGGATGTGCTGCACTTGAAAATCCCATGCGTTTATCCCACACCACGGCAGCAACACAGCCCTGTCCACAGCTGTGCACCTGCAGCATCTGGCAAGGCAATTGCTCAGCTCCTCCCTGTACACCGTGTTGCATGTGGTACTGTAATCCCCCGATGTATTCAGCTTGTGCTCATTGTGACTAGAGCCAGTCTGTGAACTACTGAAATCCCATTAAGTCAGGACTCCAAAGTCATGATGATTAATTGCATGAGTCTGACTAAAAAAAAATTAGTTGATACCTGCATTGATTTTAGTTCCTAAGAAGTATATAACCATCACACCAAAACAATTTGGAAAAAGAGCGAGAGCAGGCTATGTTACTACACCTGTGTCTAACCCAATATTGCACCCGTGTCTTGAAAAATAAGTGCAGTTCCCTCTTCCTGTCACACAAGCTATTGCAAAGTCAGAAAAAGGCATGGAAGAGAGCCAAAAGGCTGCTTAGAAGTGTGGAGTAACTTCCATGTGAAGAGAGTATAAATGAAACAGGATTCATTGTTCTGTGGAAGAGGTAGCTGGCAGGGGCCTATAAATGTGTCAGTGTCATAGAATACAAGTATTCACCATTTCTGACACAAGAACTGCAAGGGATTAAACCATGACCAGCAGGTGGTATGTTCAAAAAGAGCAAGAGGTGATATTCCAGAAAATGTGCAGCTATGGAGCAAGACTCCCCACTGCAGGACATGCTGGATGCCGAGTTGATAGGACTTTAGAAGATGAAATTAAGGGGGTAAATAATGGAAGAAAAATCCACCAGAATCTACTACTGCAATTCTGCAAAACCGTGAGCTGGAAGTTGTTGAAGGTTGAGGGACTCTTCCAAGGAAATAACACTCTCTGCTTTTCCTGGTTTTATCCTCTCCCCTCAGCATCTGCCCTCAGCCAGCACAGAAGACAGGACAGGCATGGGGTTTGCTCTCACCCACTTCTCAGCCCATTTTACAGAGACAAATTTAATCCTCAGCAGGGGTCCTGAGGGTGATCAGTGCTACAATCTCCCAGAGAAGTCTGTTGACAAAAACATTCATAGATGCAAACATTGGAAAACAAACAAACAAACAAAAAAAAAAAAAAAAAAAAAAGAAAACCAAAATTAATATATCAGGAAACAAATCAATGCTGTTAAGAAGTGTCAGCTCTAGCAGTTAAAGCTGACATTGCTTGAGCTTCTTACTAGACTTGGCAGTCTACTCTCATAAAGAAACAATACTCATTTGTCCCATGGGATGTTTGGGGGACTCATTAACTAGCACTTCTAAAGTGCACTGGATAGAGATGGTCTCCTAAGTCCAGGCTCAATGGCAGTATCACTCCTGATTACTACAGTAAGGCACTCCTTACTGCTACATCCCATGATTACAGCAGGTGGATTTTGTTCCCCCACAGAATTCATCACTGAGGGTAGAAAAAGTCTATCAGCTGTGAAGGGAATGGCTGAACCAGGAAATAACTGTAATTCCTTCTGATAAGTCAGTGGAGGAGCCAGAAATCCCCTTGCTGTGGGACAAAGTCCGTTACCAAACTCCCTGAGCTGTGGAGTTCACACCAAGCCTCACCCTCACTCCTCTAGCCCCAGGATGGTTGCAGTAAGCCCAGGAGTAAGTGGCAGCATGAAAATGTTTCCGGGGAGAGGAGACCATTTCACATAGCCCATGAAGCAGATGCCAGAAGAGACCACTGCAGGACACTCAGAGCAAAGGCTTTGGTTGACAGATCCCATTGCTGTCCTACACCTTGTGATAGCACTGTCACACCAGCTCCTGGCTCCTCACTAAGGCAGGGAGAAAAAGATTATACAGAATATGTAAGAGGAAAGTAAAATAAAGAAAATTTATAAATCAAAATTGAAAATTGAAGAAATAGCACCAAAACCCTTGGGAAGAACCCAGAACTGGGCTAAGTCAGGGTAATAAGCTATGCCTGGAGACATAACAAATTGGACTCAGCAGAAGCCATTTTGACTCACGTCTTTTTTTTTTTCTGTAGACCAAAAAAAAAAAAAAAAAAAAAAAAAACCAGAAGGTAAGCTGCTGTCTTTAAAAAGTATTTATATATCCTGCTCTTCCTGCGCTCTTTTCCCTGTTCCTGTTGCCACAGTTCTGAGGTGATACTGCAGGTAGATGGTCACACCTCATATTTCCTACACCTGGGGTAAGATGATAAAGGAGCAGCAGACCACACTGGCAATTTCTTCTTGCCTGAAAAGTGAGGTCCTTCATCTCCAGCTCAGAAAGAGTAAGCTACATTTATAGAGGCTTCTTCACAGTCAAGAAATAGAAAAACAGGCAAGAGGATCCCACTGAGGATCCATCCCACCTACTGTCCTGTCTTCTGCAGTGATGGATGATTAGGACAGAAGGATTCGTGCATGTCCCACAGCCCAGCTGTGCCATGTCCTTCCCCAGACACACAGCCCCGACCAGCAAAAACACAGGCATCAGCCACCCCAGGCCAAGTGTTTGACTCCTGTGTTGCTCCCATGCTGAACAAGTGGTCCCACTGGGACAAAATGTTAGCCCCTCCACTTATCCCCATGGGTCTCCTCCAGCATGAACACAAAGCTTTGTCCTGTGCTGACAGCACACAGAGAGCAGAGTCAGTTCAGCAGCTCTCTGTCATGTCAGATTATTTGTTCTGAAAAGCACACGGTGATTTGGGCACAACAAAATGCCTGAAGGACTCAAAATGATAATCAATAAGAGCAGAGCTACAAGATGGAGGTGGCTCTGCTTTGCAAGGACTTGAAAAAAAGGTCAAAGTTTCAACACGACACTACAGCAGGTTTCTCATTCAACTTCTTCCAAATGCACCATATTCTGAAGCCAGAACTTTCCAAGCAATCCGTGAAAGCTAATGCCATAAATTCCTGGCAGTAAAAGAGGGACCTGTGTTTCACCAAATTGTATAGAAGGCCTGGTCTTCTGCTGCTCAAGTCAATAAAAACAATTGCCTTGTCCCCAGTGGATGCAGAGCCAGGCTGAAATGCATTCTGGCAAACAGACCGCCTTTTTTTTTGAGGGATTTCACTTCAAATAAGAAAAGAGCACTGAGAAAGTATTGCCACTACTTGAAACTCTGCCTCCTGAAACACTGTTGCTAACAACAGTGACCTTTTTACTTTCCCCTGCTTCAGCATCAAATATTAACAATCTCCTCAAATTTGACAGAAACCAAAAATTTCAAGGGCATAAAATTGCTTGAAATGAAACAGCAAAATGACCTATGGCAACATATGTAAGAAATACATTCACATACCTCCCCATCTCTTATTTATCAGTGATTTAACAGCCACACAAATTACTTCTGACCCATGCAGGTAGAGCCACAATTAGTTTAATTACACAGTGCAGGCTGTTGTTTAGTCAATTAGACGTTTCCTTCCATCCACACCATTTTAATGACAGCCAAGTAGCCCCAGGGCTTGCGTGTCTTGTTTAGAGCCGTGACCGGCCGATCAGGGCACAGCAGACTCTCGGCAGATTTTCTGCTCGCTGCAGCAGCAGCATATGCTGGAGCTTCCTGCATCCGTGAAAGCTGGAGGGTCTGGGGAAAAGCTCCCTGTGGGAGCCTGAGGATTCTGCCAGAGTGCTGGCCCCACATGGAACCCACTCAGGGCTGGAGCATCACTGTCCTGCCCAGCTGGGTCAGGCAGACAGGGTTCATGATTCACAGCCCTCTCTGCATGCTGCCCAAGAGGTGCCACTGCAGTCACCTAACATTTCGTGTCCTTTCCCCTGAAGACAGGTGATTGCTTGGTTGGAGAAGTCAGCACTCACAGAGGATGTGAGAAAAAATAAATTGTCTCCTAGGTGATGGAGCTTCTGAGTGGCCTGCAGTTCCACCCCCTTTTCCATCCTCTTGCATAATATTTGGGTTGCTGATACCTAGGTCTGACCTGCAGCTGCTGTCCAATGTGCCTCTTCCACCAGCAGCCCACATCACTCTTAATAATGTGGCAGGTGAGGTTGGCACAACACCACAACCTTATCCAGATGAGAAGAAGGGGCAACTGGGACATGAGCCACATTTCATAAACCATCAGATAAATGGGACTTTCACATGAGGCAAGGACACATCTTTTAACCCCCAGCTATGACCCCAGGAGGGCTATGTGAGTACCTCACAGCCCTGAAAAAGTTCTTGGAGCTGCTGGGACTGGCTGCATCCTGCCATGCCATTGCTTTGCCATGGGACATCTTCATTTTTGTGTTATACATGCAGGAGGAATGGGGCCAACTACTACAACAACCTAAGCATCTTCAGATGCCCACTTGAATTTCCTCTGGCTCCTCACTCCATGGGGGGAGGCAGGGTCAGGTCCTGCTCCTGGCCACAGGCTGTGCTTCACTTACCACTTCTGCCATCACTTAACATTGTCCCTAAGGAAAGCAGGGGCTCGTGCCTTTTTCAGAAAATACAAATGATGCAGCCTCTGAACCATTTTAATGCTCTCACTTAAAAATCATTCCAGTCCCTGAGAAGCTTCCTCAGGAAGCAGAGAGATGGCAAGACTCTTTTTCGGCCCTAGCAGACTGTCCTGACCCAGTCTGAGCCACCACAGCACCATGAGGATCAAGGCCAGGCCACATCCCCCTCCCTCATGGCAGTGTCTGAGCAGACTG